>NC_041386.1:505120570-505162444 GCF_002162155.2 Triticum dicoccoides | reverse complement strand
ACAACACTCATTGTTCATCAAGGGGAGGAGGCAGCAGTGTTCGATCGGCTTCAGTTAGCAGCAGTAGTGAAGGAATCACTCGGGTTCAGTTAACAACAAGGGATCAATCGATCGCTCGGGTTCAGTAATGTGTAGCCTGCAGTGCAATCACTCGGGTTCAGTTAGGAGAACGCCTCGCTCGGGTTCAGTTAGAGCGCAACGCCTCGTACACACGCGCATACGTACGAGAGAAACGAGCATCGCTCGGCCCCCGACCACCCATTGTAACCGGGAACTCTCCGATATTTTCCTCGCCCTCACTTCTACCACGGTTTTTTCCGTCATGGACGGCCCAAAGAATGTCATGCAGCTGCGTCTCTGGCCCGCCCAGGACAAAAAGCCCATTTTCTATCATGATTTTTTGTCATAGAAGTAGGACCTCACCACATCTATGATGATACCGGGTTTTGTCACAATTATCGTCATAGAAGTGTCAAAAGTATGACAGATTTTTTTTGTTCGGCCCAAAATATCACGGATGTGTCTTTTTTTGTAGTGATTGGGGTGCGCACGAAGTAATCTCTCTCTCTCTCTCTCTCTCTCTCTCTCTCTCTCTCTCTCTCTCGCTCGCACAACGATCTCAAGTCCTAGCTCGACGAACCCAAGGAACACGGGACACAGAGGTTTATACTGGTTCGGGACACCGTTTTTTTTACTGGAAACTGTGAGGCAATAGCCCCACAGTTTTTTATTAAAGATCAACCACCAAAATACAAAAGGTTCTGGAAAGTAAACTAGGGGGAACAACTTACCTATTTACATATGTACATATTTACAGGTAAAGATACATAAATACATAGAGCCAGCTAGGGCAAAGAATTAATCCACTGCAACAACAAAGGTTTTAGACTAGACTTGAATCTGTGGGACAACAGAGTAACATCATGGATGAAGTTCCTCCTCCATGCTGCAAATGTGGGCCTTTCATGTCTGAAGATTCTTCCATTCTTGAGTAGCCATACATTTCATGCAACTAGATAAATAACCTCTTTGAAGAATGGTTGTCCAAAACTCTTCCTTGCAGCAATCAAACACTCAGTTGGGGACAAACCAGCTAACCACTGAATGTGCAAGTAGTTCTAGACTCTTGTGCTGAATTGACATGTGAAGAAAAGGTGGTCTCTGTACTCATGAGCATGGGCATAGCATAAGGGGAAAGTGTTGTCCTCCTAAGGTGATCACTAGTGCCTCGGTGTAATACCCTACTCCAGTGTGGTGGTGGTGGTGGATTGCCTCGAGGGCTTGGGATGAATTAGTACAATGGATGAACTGCCTCCTAAGGAGAGGTTTTCTTGAGCTCGGTGAGCTGGTGTGTGTGAGGATGGTCCGAATGATCTGTCCCCCCCCTGCTATGGTGGTGGCTAGCCCTATTTATAGAGGTCCTGGTCCTCTTCCCAAATGTTTAGGCGGGAAGGGATCCAACAACGGCCAAGTTTGAAGGGGGACAACTAGTACAAGATATCCTGACAAAAGGTGGTCTTCGCCTGCCAAAGACTCTGGTGGTGACGCTACTGTGGGCTCCGCGGTGACCTCCGTCCTGCCGTCCTACTGGCCTTGGTCTTGTTACACCGATAGGGAAACCTTTGCCTGATGCCTCAGGACTCCTGCCTGCGCATGCCTCTTTAGCACCAAAGAGTAAACTGGTACACTGCGCCCGCTGGCGCCCGCCTAGCCTTGGTCGTCATGGCTCACATCACGTGAACCTCATGAGGTGCCCCTTGCATAGATATCTCCGCTCCTCGGGAGCCAACCTAGTGAGGCTGCCCCCAGGGAGGTCCTAGCGTTGCCCGCCTCGCGAGGGTCTTGAGTTGTTGCTGCAAACGATGGGTCGTACCAGGCTGCTGGTGGAGCCACGTCGTGGGCCATAGGCAAGCAAGTCTGGCTACCCCCATTCCCAGGACGCCGACACTCGCCGATCATCGGGCAAGTCAACCAAAGTTCATACTTTGTTCTCATACATGGATCCTATCTCAGATTTCATGGCCTCAAGCTATCTGTCGGAATCTGGGCTTATCATAGCTTCTTCATAGTTCATAGGTTCACCATGGTCTAGTAACATGACTTCCAGGACAGGATTACCATACCACTTTGGTGCAGAACATGCTCTGTTCGACCTACGAGGTCCAGTAGTAACTTGATCTGAAGTTTCATGATCATCATCATTAGCTTCCTCTCTAGTTGGTGTAGGCATCACGGGAACGGATTTCTCTGATGTGCTACTTTCCAATGAAGACGACTTCTCCGATTTGGGTTCGAGCTTATCAGGCTGAAGCCTTATGACATAAGTGTCGCAACCCCAAACTTTAAGAAACAATAACTTAGGTTTCTTGCCAAACCACAGTTCATACAGTGTCGTCTCAATGGATTTAGACGATGCCCTATTTAACGTGAATGTAGTTGTCTCTAATGCATAAATCCAAAATGATAGTGGTAAATCGGTAAGAGACATATAGATCGCACCATATCTAATAAAGTACAGTTACGACGTTCGGACACACCATTACGCTGTGGTGTTCCAGGTGGCGTGAGTTGTGAAACTATTCCACATTGTTTCAAATGAAGGCCAAACTCGTAACTCAAATATTCGCCTCTACGATCAGATCAAAGAAACTTTATTTTCTTGTTACGATGATTCTCCACTTCACTCTGAAATTCTTTGAACTTTTCAAATGTTTTAGACTTGTGTTTCATTAAGTAGATATACCCATATCTGCTCAAATCATTTGTGAAGGTCAGAAAATAACGATACCCGTCATGAGCTTCAACACTTCATCGGACCGCATACATCGGTATGTATTATTTCCAATAAGTCATTAGTTCGCTCCATTGTTCCGGAGAACGGAGTTTTAGTCATCTTGCCCATGAGGCATGGTTCGCAAGTATCAAATGATTCGTAATCAAGTAATTCCAAAAGCCCATCTGCATGGAGTTTCTTCATGTGCTTTTACAGCAATATGACCTAAACGGCAGTGCCACAAATATGTTGCACTATTATTATCAACTTTGCATCTTTTGGCATCAATATTATGAATATGTATATCACTATGATCGAGATTCAATAAACCATTTACATTGTGTGTATGACCATAGAAGGTTTTATTCATGTAAACAGAACAACAATTATTCTCTAACTTAAATGAATAACCGTATCGCAATAAACATGATTCAATCATATTCATGCTCAACGCAAACACCAAATAACATTTATTTAGGTCCAACACTAATCCCGAAGGTAAAGGGAATGTGCGATGGTGATCTTATCGACCTTGGAATCACTTCCAACACACATCGTCACCTCGCCCTTAACTAGTCTCTGTTCATTTTGCAACTCCTGTTTTAAGTTACTAATCTTAGCAACTGAACCGGTATCAAATACCCTGGGGTTACTATGAACACTAGTAAAGTACACATCAATAACATGTATATCAAATATACCTTTGCTCACTTTGCCATCCTTCTTATCCGCCAAGTATTTGGGGTAGTTCTGCTTCCAGTGACCATTCCCTTTGCAGTAGAAGCACTTAGTTTCAGGCTTGGGTTCAGCTTTGGGCTTCTTCACGGGAGTGGCAACTTGCTTGCCATTCTTATTGAAGTTCCCTTTCTTTCCCTTGCCCTTTTTCTTGAAAATAGTGGTCTTGTTAACCATCAACACTTGATGCTCTTTCTCGATTTCTACCTTCACCGATTTCAGCATCGCGAAGAGCTCGGGAATCTTTTCCGTTATCCCTTGCACATTATAGTTCATCACGAAGTTCTAGTAGCTTGGTGATAGTGACTAGAGAACTCTGCCAATCACTATCTTATCAGTAAGATTAACTCCCACTTGATTCAAGTGATTGTAGCACCCAGACATTCTAAGCACATGCTCACTGGTTGAGCTATTCTCCTCCATCTTATAGGGAAAGTACTTGCTAGAGGTTTCATACCTCTCGACACGGGCATGAGTCTCAAATACCAATTTTAGCTCTTGGAACATCTCATATGCTCTGTGGCGTTCAAAACATTTTTGAAGTCCCGGTTCTAAGCCTTAAAGCATGGCGCACTAAACTATCAAGTAGTCATCTTACCGAGCTTGTCAAACATTCATAACGTTTGCATCTGCTCCTGCAATAGGCCTGCCACCTAGCGGTGCATCAAGGACATAGTTCTTCTATGCCGCAACGAGGATAATCCTCAGATCACGAACCCGGTCTGCATCATTGCTACTATCATCTTTCAACTTAGTTTTCTCTAGGAACATATCAAAAACATAGGGGAGCTACAATGCGAGCTATTGATCTACATCATAGATATGCAAATACTATCAGGACTAAGTTCAATTAATAAAATTACTTAAGAACTCCCTCTTAGATAGACATCCCTCAAGTCATCTAAGTGATATGTGATCCAAATCAACTAAACCATGTCCGATCATAACGTGAGATGGAGTAGTCATCAATGGTGAACATCTCTATGTTGATCATATCTACTATATGATTCACGTTCGAACTTTCAGTCTCTAGTGTTCCGAGGCCATGTCTGTACATGCTAGGCTTGTCAAGTTTAACCCGAGTATTCCGCATGTGCAAAACTGTCTTGCACCCATTGTATGTGAACATGGAGTCTATCACACCTGATCATCACGTGGTGTCTCAAAACAAAGAACTATAGCAACGGTTCATACTCAGGGAGAACACTTTTACCTTGAAATTTAGTTAAGGGATCATCTTATAATGCTACCGTCGTACTAAGCAAAATAAGATGCATAAAAGATAAACATCACATGCAATCAAAATATGTGACATGATATGGCCATCATCATCTTGTGCTTTTGATCTCCATCTCCAAAGCACCGTCATGATCCCCATCATCACTAGCTTGACACCTTGATCTCCATCGTAGCATCATGGTCGTCTCGCCAACTATTGCTTCTACAACTATCGCTAACGCATAGTGATAAAGTAAAGCAATTACATGGTGTTTGCATTTCATACAATAAAGAGACAACCATAAGGCTCCTGCCGATTGCCAGTAACTTTTACAAAACATGATCATCTCATACAATAACGTATATCACATCATGGCTTGACCATATCACATCACAACATGCCCTGCAAAAACAAGTTAGACGTCCTCTACTTTGTTGTTGCAAGTTTTACGTGGCTTCTACACGCTTCTAGCAAGAACCGTCCTTACCTACGCATCAAAACCACAACGGTGATTTATCAAGTTTGATGTTTTAACCTTCAACAAGGACCGGCCGCAGTCAAATTTGATTCAACTAAAGTTGGAGAAATAGACATCCGCCAACCACCTTTATGCAAAACTAGTTGCATGTCTGTCGGTGGAACCGGTCTCATGAATGTGGTCATGTAAGGTTGGTCCAGGCCGCTTCGTCCAACAATACCGCCGAATCAAAAGAAGACGTTGGTGGTAAGCAGTATGATAATCACCACCCACAACTCTTTGTGTTCTACTCGTGCATATCATCTACACATAGACCTGGCTCGGATGCCACTATTGGGGAACGTAGCATGCAATTTCAAAAAATTCCTACGCTCACGCAAGATCTATCTAGGAGATGCATAGCAATGAGAGGTGGAGAGTGTGTCTACGTACCCTCGTAGACCAAAAGCGGAAGCGTTTGACAACGCGGTTGATGTAGTCAAACTTCTTCTCGTTCCGACCGATCAAGCACCGAATGTATGGCACCTCCGAGTTCTGCACACGTTCATCTCAATGACGTCCCTCAAAATCTTGATCCAGCAAAGTGTCGAGGAAGTAGATGAGTTCCGCCAGCACGATGGCGTGGTTACAGTGATGGTGATTTGATCCGCGCAGGGCTTCGCCTAAGCACTACGAGAATATGACCGATGGTGTGATCTATGGAGGGAGGCGCCGCATACGGCTAACAAAAGTTGTTGTTGTGTCTTCTAGGTGCCTCCCCCTTCATATATATAGGTGGGAGGGAGAGGGGGAAGCCAAGGGGGCGCCCCAAGTAGGAGGAATCCTACTTGGGGCCTTGTCCAATTCACCCCCTTTCCTTTTTCACCAAAGGGGGAAGGAAAGAGGAGGGAGGAGGGAAGGAAGGGGGAGGCTGAATCCCTCCCTTCCCTTCTCTCTTCCCCCCTTTCCTTTCCCCTCTGGTGCGGCCCATATGGGGGCGCAACAGCCCCTGCTGGCTGTTGCATTTCCTCTCTTGGCCCATTAGGCCCATATCTTTGAAGGGGGTGCACGGAACCCCTTTTCGGTGACCCGATATGTACCTGGTACCCCCGGAACACTTCCAGTGTCTGAATACTATCATCCTATATATCAATATTTACCTCTCAACCATTTCGAGACTCCTCATCATGTTCGTGATCTCATCCGGGACTTCGAACAACATTCGATCACCAAAACACATAAGTCATATAATACAAAATCATCATTGAATGTTAAGCGTGCGGACCCTACGGATTCGAGAACTATGTAGACATGACTGAGACACCTCTCTAGTCAATAACCAATAGCAGAACCTGGATGATCATATTGGCTCCTACATATTCTATGAAGATCTTTATCGGTCGAACCGTAATGACAACATACGTTATTCCCTTTGTCATCGGTATGTTACTTGCCCGAATTCGATTGTCAGTATCTTCATACCTAGTTCAATCTCGTTACCGGCAAGTCTCTTTACTCCTTCCATAATACATCATCCCACAACTAACTCATTAGTCACATTGCTTGCAAGGCTTCTTATGATGTGTATTACCGAGAGGGCCCAGAGATACCTCTCCGATACTCTGAGTGATAAATCCTAATCTCGATCTATGCCAACCCAACAAACACCTTCGGAGATACTTGTAGAGCATCTTTATAATCACCCAGTTACGTTGTAACATTTGATAACACACAAGGTATTCCTCCGGTATCCGGGAGTTGTATAATCTCATAGTCGAAGGAATATGTATTTGACATGAAAAAAGCAATAGCAATAAAACTAAACAATCAATATGCTAAGCTAACGGGTGGGTCTTGTCCATCACATCATTCTCCTAATGATGTGATCCCATTCATCAAATGACAGCACATGTATGTGGTTAGGAAACTTAACCATCTTTGATTAACGAGCTAGTATAGTAGAGGCTTTCTAGGGGCACAGTGTTTTGTCTATGTATCCACACATGTATCAAGTTTTCGGTTAATACAATTCTAGCATGAATAATAAACATTTATCATGATATAAGGAAATATAAAATAACAACTTTATTATTGCCTCTAGGGCATATTTCCTTCATATCATCATAATTATTTTCTCTTCTATCAATTGCCCAACAGTAATTTGTTTACCCACCGTATGCTATTTTCTCGAGAGAAGCCACTGGTGAAATCTACGGCCCCTGGGTATATTTTCTATCATATTGTTTTCAGATCTATTATTACAAAAACCCAAAAATACCTTGCTGCACTTTTTCTTTATTTATTTTATTTTGTGTTTTCGCTAGATCTATTTATCCAATCTCATACAATTTAATCTATCCCAATACCGAGGGGGGATTGACAACCCCTCTTACGCGTTGGGTTGTAAGTACTTGTTATTTGTGTGCAAGTACCGTTTACGTAGTGTTGCTTGGTTCTCCTACTGGATTGATAACCTTGGTTTCATAACTGAGGGGAATACTTCCCGTTGCTGTGCTGCAGCATTCTCTCCTCTTCGGGGAAATACCAACGCAGATACAAGCAATCAGGGCCTTGTGGGATGTGGCACCGGCGGCTTTCGATAGACGCTGACGTGTTTGGGCAGTATGGGCCCTCGTAGTGTCCTCAGACGCCGCCCTTTTCCTATTCAGAGAAGATGAACCTTCCTCCACTTCCTCATTCTTCCTCTCCTCTTCATCCGAGGAGAGAACCCGGATGTTCTCGGACCTGGCGTCCGCCGGATCTCAGATCCGGAGACCCTCCCTCTTCTCCAGCTCTTTATCCTTTGTCGGGGCCTTTGGAGGCACGACGGCCAGGAGGGCCTGCAACTTGAGGGTCCGTGGGTCCTCGGGCAGCGGCGCCGAGCACGCAATGAACACCGCCCTGAACGGCATTTCTAGAAATAGGAAAGGAAGATTCGGATAAATGCAAAATACAAAGCTGGTGTTTAATATATAAAGTGATGTTTACCTCAGAAGGACTGCGCTCAGTGTTATAGCTACAGTCTGGCCCATCAGTAGGGAATTCATTTTGGGACGGCATGAAAAGAGTCGTCCACATCCCGTCGATGTTGGTGCGGAAAAAGTTCCGTAGAGTCGGCATGTCCCCGGGCGTGTAAAGCCACATAGGAGTAGTTCAGAGCTGGAGTGGTAGGATATACCGATGAAGCATCACGTCCACCGCATCCACCAGCTTGAACTTCTTCTTGAGGGCCTGGAGCCGCTCTTGGAGTGCTTCGACCTCTTCCGGGTTGCCCCATTTTAGGCCTTGTTTCTGTCAGGACACCAACTTCCTTAGAGGTGTGCCAGTAAATGTAGGAGTCGCGACCTGACCCGGGACGAGTGGCTCGGTTATGTAGAACCACTTGTGCCGCCAGATCTTGGCGGTATCAATAAAGGTCCCCTCCAGCCAGATCAGCTTTTAGAGTTCACTGATCATGGCGCCGCCACACTCGGCGAAATCGGCACCTCCACTCTTCGGCTTGACACAGAAGGTCTTCAGCCATAGGCCGAAGTGTGGCTCCATGCAGAGGAAGGCCTCACACACTAAATGAAGGTGGTGAGGTGTAGAATGGAATTCGGGGCTAGATTTCCATAGAAGAACAAAATCCCCCGCATGAAGTGGTGCAGGGGAACCCAGACCTCGAACGAGGTGGGGAATGAAGATGACCCGCTCCCCTAGGTTTGGAGTGGGGACGCACTGGCCAGGATTTGGGGCCCGACAGGCGGTGTCGACAAGGATTATCCCACCGCGTAGAGCTCAGTGATGGTGGCGTTAGTGACCTTGGAAGCCACCCACCTCCCCTTGACATCTGCATCAGCCATTGGTGTGGATGCAGAAGCTTGGGAGGAGCTTTTTGGGCTTGAGATTGGGAATGATAAGGCTCGGAGGGTTTGGGTGCTGGAGCAGGAGGAAAGCATGGGAGCGTCGATTCAACCCCGCTTGCTCTTTATAAGCGAGTAAAAGGTGAAGCGTCCCTCTGTTGCGTCGTAAAAATCGCCATGTTTCAGCCTATCGTTCCATTATGGCCGCTTGGGGAGAAACAATTGATTGATGATATCCCCCAAAATGCGGAGCACAATCGCATTGATTTTGAACGTTATACAAACTAACACTAATTTTAGGAAAACACACATCACGTAAGACATATGGTGCAACTAAAAGCATCTTTTTGGCTCATGAAATTGCTCATGCTAACATTTTGAACATTGTAGAAACTAACGCTAAGGCCAACTCCACCGCGCGACCCTATTTTGTCCGGCCCCGTCCGTTTGGGGTAAAAGGGATAAACGAGGCGGTCCAACGCGCGAAGGCCCGAACCCATCTGGTCTATTTTGTGTCCGGGCCGACCCATTTCGAGCACAAACTTGCGTCAGGTTTGGGTCGCGGTGGACACCAAAAGGACGCGTGCCTCGTCCGCGTCGGGGCCGTGTGGCAGGCGGCCACCTACCTCCTACCCGCCCACATCAATGTGCACGCGCGGGCGGCCCCGTCTGTCATCCGCCCAAGCGAACGGTCGCGGTCCTTCTTAAATGGGAACCCGTGGACCGATCATCATCCACACTGCCCCACTCCACCCCGTGGCCTCCTCGGAACCCAACAGCACCAAAAACCCCAAACCCTAGCCTCAAGCTCGCTGGCCGGCCGCCCGCAGCCATGGGCCTATGGAACTACGGCCGCAAAGGCAAGCACGACCGTGAGGCTGGCTACTTGTTGGGACACCGCCGCCGCTCGGTGAAGAAGGAGGAGCCCGCATCGCCACCGGGTCGGTCCCCCGCACCGCCCGTGTTCTCCATCGCGCCCACGGCCGCCGACGAGCGCGACCGGCACTACATCGAGGCGGCCATATGCCGCCGTTATTGGGAGACGAGGACGCCGCTACCCTAGAGCGACGTCCACCTCCCCAACAGATGACACTTGTCGGCCGACCACGTGCCGGTCCCGCCGGTCCCGCTGAGCGGCCGTGCGCGCCGTCAGGAGATCGAGCGCTGCCGCCTCCTCCTCCTGGACGACCTCTACTACGACGAGAGGTACGCCCCCGGCTCGCCCTTGTGGGACACTTGGTTCCAAGATGAGCACGACATGCGGCGGGCGTCCTTCTTCACTGGCATGTTGACGGGGCCACGGCGGCCACGTGAGCACCGAGTGGCTGCTCCCCAGGCGCGCGGGTGTACGCGGGTGCGCGGCCTCACGCCCACGCCGTCGCCGTCGCCATCTCCATCGCCGCCACCACCTCCTTGCATGACAGCGGAGGAGGAGGCCCGTCTCATGGCGCGTGTCATGGAGGACTCCATGCGCACGCATGACGAGCGCCAATGGGTGGGCCTCGAGGAGATGATGGCCCTCTCCGTGGCCGGTGATCTCGCCATCCCCGAGCTGGAGATGGCGGCGAAGGAGGAGGTGGTGGAGGACCCACCGATGGTCGCGTTCCACCCAGGCCTGGTGGGCCAGGTGTGTAGCTGGTCGTGCACGGTGAAGCAGATGGCGGCCGCCGTGGGGGGCGTGAACTGGTGCCCCACGCTGCCGCGGTCACCGGAGCAGGAAGCCTCGCCGCGGGAGGAGGTGGTGCAGGCACCTGCCACCTTCCACCACGCCGCCCCCTGATACGTCTCCAATGTATCTATAATTTTTTATTGTTCCATGCTATTATATTATCAACCTTGGATGTTTTATATGCATTTATATGCTACTCCCTTCATCCGGGAAAAGTTTTCTCCGTCAATGTTTTACGAAAACCCCCTCTCCTTTCTTTCGACAAGCCATGCAGCCCATCGCGCCTGCTTGGTCGCCTCTGCACGCGCCAGCGGCCTGCTCTGCCGCCTCTCCGCCTGCCCCGTCGCCTCGCCACGCGCGGGCCACCTCCTCCCCCTCATCTCGCCGCTTCTCTTCCTTCGCACAAGGAGATCCAGAGGTAAGGATCCCCTTTTCTGCAAAGCCCACGACTTCCCGGCTCCAGCGGCGGCGCTCATCCTCGAGGGAGTTGGGGCTCGATCTGGAGGCATGGAAGATCCTCAAGCTCCTCGTCCTCGAGCTCCTCACCCACTAGTTCCTCCTCCAGACCCCTAGCGGCTGCTGCAGAAGTCGACGGGATGGGGAAGACGATCATTGCATGGGGAAGAAGAAGACTTGCTCTAGCCACATGCCACTGCCCGTGCTCGTCTTGCTGCTGCCAATTCCCTCCTCGAGCTGGCGGACTGATGATGGAGGACCGGCGCCATCGCTGCCGCTTCTGCTTCTGCTTCTGCTGCCCGCTCACCCACGGTAGCGCAGGTCCGTCTTCTAGCTGCTGATTTTCGTCTGGTGAAGCAAGCATCTGAGCTAGTTTTGTTCTTGTCCTCTTGGACTTTGCAGTGATTAGAGGAGGACTTGGTGCAGAGAATGGAGTACGAGTACTGCTTCCATTGATCTCAGGTGAGCTTGCTAGACGAGTATAGATGCGCCCTTGATGATTTTAAAACTAGTGTTAGCCATGGAATTCGAGAGAGCAACCACACATTGAAACAGCATTGGGCATACAGTATGCTTTGATCTCCAATGTTCAACTACTGTTAGCTTGAGATGAACATACAGTATGCTTGACTGTATAACTGTAATTTTTCCTGAACATATGCTTGAGATGAACATGCCACTGTCCAGTAAGATAAGATAAAACCATGACAGTTTTGACTAGGAAGCATGACAATCTCAAACTAATTGAGTAAAAATTCAGTAAACTTGTGCGTCTAGGAATCAAAACCTGAACATCAACTTGACAGATCAAAAGTTCAAAACCTGGTAGATCAAAACTAATTGAGTAAAAATTCAGTAAAATTGACAGATCAAAACCTGATAGAATTTGACAGGTTTTGAAAGAAAATGACAGGTTCTGAACATCAACTTGACCGAACAAAGATCTTGACTGAATAATACAGTTAATTCTGATTGTTAACAACAGAGTAATGGAGTGAGAAATCTTATTGTAAATTCAATTACTGTAGTTACCGAAACCTCAAAAGTTAACTGAAATTTGTGTCCTCTTGGATTCAGCTACTGAACATGATCACTATTGAACATGATCATATTCTCATTGTACTTGTGTTCAAAAGTTAACTGAAATTTTTGTGAAGTTTTAAACAAAATGATTACTATTGCATCTAGGAATCATTGTTCTGCTGCTATATGTAGTGGTGCTGCTATATGACCATGCTGGAATATGCATTTCCATAGATTGACTGATGACTCAACATATTCTTGACTTTGTTACATATCTTACTGATTCTTCTTGACAGTGTAAATTCAGACAACAACAGTAACAGTTAACTGAACATCTTTTGAGTGCATTTATCACTCCAGAAAACTTTCAACAAAACATTCTTGCTGATAGTTAATTATGATCCTTTCCCCTGTAGTTGGGCTAGTTACAGGTTACACATAGACCCATCATCCAGTTGGAGTTGAGCTGCTAAATGCAAAATAGACTTTCGACGGCTCTGATTTATGTTAGCCAAATGAGGTACCGTTAATTTTGGATTCACCCAAGGATGGTACTAGCATGGTTTTGCATCAAAATGGCTTTGCATCAGAGCATCAGAATAATTACAAGAGTTACACTGCACAATTTTGCATTAGAGCAAATGATTTTGCATCATTCTGAAATTCAATATGAATTAGAGCATCAGAATGATTTTGCATCAGAGCATCAGACTAAGTGTTCAGAATTTTCCAGCAAACTTTACTTAATTTAAATTTGAATTTCACTTTCAAGTTCAGTACATATATCTGCATTGTCTTTTTGTACACTTAGTTGTCTCTGCATTTATCTGTTTATACACTAAATCAAATTAGATATAGTCTCTTCATTTGTCTGTTTGCACACTGAATCAAGTTACCATCAAATTTCTCTTACTCCATCAAATTACTCTTGGTTGTAGCTCTCAGACAAAATTAAGCGAATCAGAATTACTCTTGCAAATAAATTTCTTAGACAAGATTAGGCGAATCAGGATCAACTAATGCTCTAACAGTTCTTCCTGGGTGTACACTGATAATTCCTAATCCACTTGATTCAGTGCTCAAATGACCTGAGTTTAACGAGCATCAATTGAACACACTGCTCAATTTCCTAATCCATTGCTCCAATTCACTTGAATGATACACTTTGCAGCAGAGGTAGCAGAGGAGGCGGGAGAAAGTGTAACATCCCAAATTTTCAATTTGGAATGTTATACATAGATCATTTCTTGCATATCATATTTTATTGCATTTCGTCTCGCGATCCTCGAAATCCTAAGCAACTCAAGGACCCTTGGAGAGAGTTGGGGATTTCCTCGGTTTTCAAATTTGATTTTATCAAATTTTGGAACGAGGATTTTTGGTTTTAATTATTTTTCTCTCCGAAAATATTTCATATTAAAATATATCAGAGGAGATAATATGGCTTCTCCAAAATAAATGAAATATATGAGGAAAAATATTAAAATCAAATATTTGTTTTTATTTGGATTTTATTGCAATTTTATCTGCATTAGAAAAATTGCACGTTTTCAGAGTTGCATTTTAGGGCCAAGAAAATGTTCATCTCGTTCTAAATATTTTATTTAGACGGTGAAAATTTTGTTCTGGCATTTTTAGATTTTTATTTTACTTTCTAGGATTTCTTTTTGTTTCGGCAGAATTATTTAAATAAAAAAAAGCGTTGCGCAGTGGCTAACTGGGCTGAAGCCCAGCCGCCGGCCCGCCTCCCCCGCGACGCCGTCTCTCTCCAAGAGATCGATGCCGTGCTGCGCCGCCTCGGACCGGGAGTCCGGCCAGGACTCCGCCTCCGCCGCCCTTGCCCCCTCCCCCCTCTTAAATACCCAGCCCCCCACCGCCACCATCACCCGCCACCTACGCCCGCAGCCGTGCCCCGCCCGCGTCGCGCCTCGCTGCCCCGCCTCGCCCCGCCGTCGCCGCCGCGTCTCGCCGGACCGACGAGGTAGCCGTTGCCGCCATTTTTTTAAGAAAAACCGATCTGTTTTTTTAAGAAAACCCTAGTTCGTTTTTTTCGGATCGCCGGTTTTTTCTCGATTTTTCTTTTTAGCGGATGTTCGTCCATACGTTCGTTTTAACGAACGGTTTTCGCCCGTTAGTTACAGACAACGAACGCTCGTTCGTTAGCCTGTTCCACAGTTTTCTTTTATCGGATTTTTCTGCGATTATTTCTGATCACGATTTCTGATCCGATTTTCGTTTTAGTTTTTCTTTTCGCTCGTTTGTCAGAATTAGGTGACTCAAGCGCCTAGATCTTCGTCTCGAGACCCTCTTTCTGTTTAACCAACTTGAACAAGCTTTTGCTACTGTAAAATTTGACCTAGGTCTAGATTAGTAAACGGGTCTTGTTTCTTTCGCCGTTTGAGTTTCATTGCTCCGTTTGATTTGATTCTTTTTGCTAACTGGAGTTCTTAACTTGACCTTTTTGGTAGATCTTCTTATTCGAGATTTATCCGTGCTTCTTTGCTTGATTGCTTATGTATGCTATTGTTTGTTTGTGATAGAATTCCCGGAGTGCAAAGCGTGTTATTTGGAGTCCCTAGGTTTTGTGGATCGTCAACAAGGCAAGTAACACTTTGATCATATCCCTTTATCACCCAGTTTTTATGCATTAGCTCCAATCCTCAAACATTGCATGGTTAGGATGTCATTAACATGTGGGTTGGGAAGTAGTTGATGAGGTAGAACCTATTGCCCTGTTATATTCAAACCTTGGGAGTTACTCATACGAATTGCTTATACTACTATGCTATGCTCGTAGACGTGGTTTGGGTGAGTGAAATCCATGACAGATGTGAGATTGTTAATTAATGGTTCAACTTAAGGTGGCAACTTGAATACACATCTGGGTGGATTGAGGCACCTGGAGTACCCAGTGTTGCCTGTATTTTTGGAAATCCCGGGGTTCCGTGTGATTTTCCTATGGACCGCCACCCGGGCTCAAAGGGAACTGAGATGATTCATGCTAGAAACTTCCTTGTGCAGCCACAAGCTATTATGGGCTCTAGCATAGTTGAGTAAGTTACGTGAAGCTCTTGAAGAGGTGGATCAGCAGGTAGTGGGTTGTAGGTTTGGTATGGTCTGCCCGGAGTAGAGAGTTAATGTTTCTGAAAGACTGTGTCTCGGTCATCCGTTTCTCAAACATCATGTAGTGCGAGAAATCCAACGGAGGAAATTGAGTCTTGCAGGGAAAAGTGTGCAAACCTCTGCAGAGTGTACAAACTAATCATGGTTAGTCGTGTCCCCGGTTATGGACAATCTTGAGTATCTAGTACTTGGAGTATCTTAAGTATCTCATCACTTTTAACTTAATACTGTTGGGTTGATAATTACTTTAATTTGGGATTGAGTTGGAGTAACCTTCTCAATGATGTTTCAACTACCATGATAGTTAAATTAAAAATATATTCCTTTGTTGTAGGGAAAAAATGGCTTTTCGCAACCATAGAGCTTTTCCACCAGCCAAATATGCATGCAGTGATAGCATTATTCTGTTCTTGCTCTACTGTGCTACTTTGTCAGCATATTCTATGTGCTGACCCATTTTCGGGCTGCAATGTATTATGTTGCAGACTTTTCAGACGAGGAGTAAGGTTCGTTAGGTCGTTGCCGTGCAACTCAGCTATGCCATTGGAGTTGATGGACTCACTTTATCTTCCAAGCCTTTTGTTGTTATCGTATTAGATGGCCTTAAGCCATATTTATTGTAATAAGTTCTCTTTGGAGACATTTCGATGTAATAAGTGCGTGATTGCTACCCTGTTATAAATCCTTGAGTACTGTGTGTCAGCATTACCGATCCAGGATGACACTGAAGCACAGAGACTTGACCGTTTGAGGTCGGGTCGCTACAAGATGGTATCAGAGCACACGTTGAGTGTAGGACACGACCACTAAGATAGAACCATAGATCACTATTCTCTTCTCATTTCTGACTCCTCTCCATTTTCCACTCTTTAGGATGGCGGATGCAAGGAACAAGTTTGCACAACCGGATGAAGAAGCACCTTTTGGACGACACTTGAAGGAAGTCACTAGGTACCTGAACATAGGAATACCAAGCTTCACCGGGACTTACAACACCACTTTACCGGAAGAGGAGCGATGGATGATTCAAGTTCAAGTTCCAGGAAGGACCTTCACACCAATCACTAAGCCCATAGAGTTTTCCTTCGATGCCCCAACCTGGAGTCTAGGAAAGAGTATGGCAGCTTACATCACCATGGGACGCATTGGAGAAGTTTATCACAAGGAGCTTAAGTATACTATCTATCAGATTTGTGGGCGCCGAGACGAGCAATGGGAGATGATCAGCACCAGGAAGGATAGATCAATTGCAGCTTTCATCCAGGAACTAAACCAGCACATTCGATGCCAGGAGAATCAGATGTGCGCAAGCATGATAGATCTGAAGAAGGCAATGACTAGGATCACGGAACTGGAGGAGGAACTCAAGGCTACACGTGAAGATTATGAGGAAGAAATCGTCATACTAGTGGAGAAGAATGACGATATGGAAAGGAAGCTAGGAGTATTCCTAGGAGACCCCGCACCAGGAGGAGAAGATGGAGAACCCAAGGAGATTCAACCGGGGGACTACATCATCATTGACGACACCGACTCCGACCTTAGCGATGATGACTATGAAGACGAAGCTGAAGCACACATAATGGAGTCTTCAACCGAGGAATATTTTTAGTAGATCACCACATTAGTAGTAGTATTCCACCATGTAAATACTGTAGTCCGAGCACTTTTGCAATAGTCCTAGATCGATTGTATGCCTTGCTTGATTGATTGAGTGAAATGTTTGTATTTGTCTCATGTGCATATGGGTAGTGCTTTCTTATTAGACCTCATTCTATTCTAATCTCTCCCCTCTAAACCCATCAGATGCCTCCGAGACGTGACCCCGTATTTGCTTTCCCACCGTAGCTCACTCAGTTGATCCAGCAACAGAATACCCTGATGCAGTTGTTAGTCCAGAACCAAGACAACAACAACAACAACAATCCACCACCACCACCACCAGTTGAAAACTCAGCCCGTTTTCTAAGGTTGCAGCCACCGGTGTTTTCCAGTAGCACCGAGCCGATAGTGGCAGATGATTGGCTCCGCAAGATTGGAAGGGAGTTAACCACTGCAGGATGTACCGATGCTGAGAAGGTGCGTTTTGCCGCACACCAGTTGGATGGACCAACAGCCTCATGGTGGGAGAATTACACTGTCACCTACCCTATAGCCACGGTGACATGGGACCAGTTTCAGCAAGCCTTCCATACAGCCCATGTCTCAACTGGAGCAATGAGTATGAAGAAGCGTGAGTTTCGCAACTGACGCCACGGGAACTGTACTGTGGCTCAGTACGTGGATGGGTTTAGCAAGTTATCTCGCTATACCCCTGATGATGTGTCCACAGATGCCGCGAAGCAGGAGAAGTTTATGGAAGGTCTGAATGATGAGATGAGCATGCAGTTGATGGTGGCAACATTCAACAACTACCAGGAGTTGGTAGATAAGACTCTTATGATTGAAGGGAAGCAGCAGCAAATTGAGAACCGTAAGAGGAAATATGGACAAGGGAGGTATAACTCAGGAGCTCAGCAGAAACCTTACCTATCCCCGAACTCGGGAGGACTTGTTCATAACCATGGAGGCCACAACCATAATGGAGGAAGTAACCATAACCATACTGGCCCAAGGAATGGGAATGGGAAGGGAGCAAGCAACAATCAGAACCGCCCCAATCCAGCCACACCCACCAAGAGAGACCTAAGTCATGTTACTTGCTATAAGTGCGGAAAGACTGGACACTATGCCACGGAGTGCCCTGAAGGGAAGAATGGAAACAGAAATGGGAGCGCTGGGAAGAAGCCCAATCCATTCAACAAAGGACAAGTGAACCATGTTAACATGGAGGAGGTTGAAGAGCAGCTAGACGCGGTTATAGATAAGTTTTTGGTTAAGTCATTTACCGCTCTTGTTCTTTTTGATACTGGTGCATCACATTCATACATATCAAGGAAATTCATGGATAAGTTTAAACTACTGACCCAAACCCTTAGGACCCCTCTATTAGTAAGTTCACCTGGAGCAGAGTATATGGCTAGTCGATGGTGCGACCAGATACACTTAACCATTGGCAACCATGTTTTCCGTCCGACTTAATTATCTTGGAGTCACAAGGATTGGATGTGATATTAGGAATGGACTAGATGTCAAAGTACGGAGGAAGCATTGACTGTGTTAGTAGGTTGTAACACCCTCGATGCAACTATAGCTCCCACGTGTCGAGGCACGACTTAGAGACATAATCGCATTGAAGGCATATGTCGCAAGTTAGGCAATCTTCACAACATCCCATGTAATATAAATAATAACGGGGAGATAACATAGTTGGCTTACACTCGCCACGTCAATCAAGTACATAAATAAGATTACATCATCCAAACACTCATGGCCCGACTACGGCGCAAGAATAAAAGAGAACCCAACATGCGACACGGTCCCAATCACCCCCAACTGGACACCACTACTGATCATCAGGGAAGGAAACATAGTAACGTTGAGAGTCTTCGTCGAACTCCCACTTGAGCTCAAACGCGTCTCCTGGAGCGGAATCATCAGGCCCTGCATCTGGTGTAATAGTAAACTGTGAGCCATGGGGACTCAGCAATGTCGCACCCTCGCGATCAAGACTATTTAAGCTTATAGGTAAGGCAAGGTAAAATATGTGGAGCTGCAGCAAGCGACTAGCATATATGGTGGCTAACTTATTCACAAAAGAGAGCGAGAAGAGGAGGCAAAGCGCGAGCGAGAAACTAGAGAACAACCTGCGGAAACATTACTCCAACACCGTGTCCACTTCCCGGACTCCGCCGAGAAGAGGCCATCACGGTAACACACTCAGTTGATTCATTTTAATTAAGTTAAGGTTCAAGTTATTTACAACCGAACATTACCAAATTCCCATCTGCCCATAACCGCGAGCACGGATTTCGAAAGTTCAAATCCCTGCAGGGGAGTCCCAACTTAGCCCATGACAAGCTCTCACGGTCAACGAAGGAATAGACCTCCTCCCAAGATGTTCCGATCAGACTCGGTATCTCGGTTCTTCAAGACACTTCGACAGGTTAAAGCAAGACCAGCAACACCGCAAGAATGTGCCGACAAATCCCGATAGGAGCAGCACATATCTCTTTCTCAGGGCACACTCAGATTGTCCTAGGTACGGGTAGGCCAGCCCAGAGTTGCCCCTGGTGGCCACCGGCAGCTGACAGGTGGACCAACACTCAGAGGAGCACTGGCCTGGGGGGGGTTAAAATAAGATGACCCTCGGGCTCCAGAAACCCAAGGGAAAAGGAGGCTAGGTGGCAAATGGTAAAACCAAGGTTGGGCATTGCTGGTCAAGGCGAACTATCAAGGGGTTCCCATTATAACCCAACTGCGTAAGGAACGCAAAATCCGGGAACATAACACCGATATGACGGAAACTAGGGCGGCAAGAGAGGAACAAAACACTAGGCGAGAGGCCGAGCCTTCCACCCTTCACCAAGTATATAGATGCATTAAGATAACATGGCAATATAATGATATGCCAACAAGTAAATAAATGATCCAATAAGGAACGGCCTCCAATCTTCACCTGCAACTAGCAACCCTATAAGAGGGGCTGAGCAAAGCGGTAACATAGCCAATCAACGGTTTGCTAGGACATGGTGGGTTAGAGGTTTGACATGGCAATTTGGGAGGCTTGAAAGCAAGTGGTAGGCATCGTACAATTGACATAGCAAAAGAGCGAGCAATCTAGCATAGCAAAGGTAGTAGTGATTTCGAGGGTATGATCATCTTGCCTGCACAATTGTCAGAGTTGACTGGATCCTCGAAAGCAAACTCAACGGGCTCCTCGTTAGAGAACTCGTCTCCCGGCTCTACCCAAACAAGACAAACAAGCAACAAGGACATAATCAACCACGTGCAAGGATCAAACAATATGATGCTATGATGAGATGCTATGCGGGATGCGATGCGGGATGCATATGCAAGATATTACAGGGAATGCATGAACCTGGCCTCAACTTGGAAATCCAAGTGTGCCACTGGAAATATGAGATGAAATTGTTTGAAAATGATATAAAGAACGCCGGAATCGGAGTTATGGTTTGGAAATGGCAAGCGATTCAAATATGACACCGGTCTGCGATTTACAGCAAGTAGCCATCTAAATGCAACGAGAAGAACATGCTACAGCACCCAAACATGACAAAGTAAAACATGGCATGGATGCATTCATGATGCTTAACAAAAGTCTAGCACTGAGCTACGACCAATTCATCCATTAACAGGTTCAAACAAACATGGCAAAAATGCATATGACAAACAGATTACAGACTTAGTGAAATTAACACTTGTCTGGAATTTCAGATCAGGTAGCACTCTTTGGAGCAACAAAACTACATGCTACAGGACCTGAACATGGCAAAGTAAAGCATGGCATGGAGCTACTCAAAGAGCTTAACAAAAGTCCCTTAGTGACCTTGAGCCAAAAGGGATCAGAAAATACAATTGCAAGCATGTGAACATAGCAAAAACATAATCAGTTTTCAGACTTAGTGAAAACTGGCACATGCTGAAACATAACTCAAGTAGGCATGTTTACGAGCTCGAAGCACTCACTACGGAGCAAGTCATGAAAAGCTAAGCATACATCCATCAAGAACACACAAAATGCAAGCTAGACATGGCAAGAACAATAGCATAGCATGCACGGATCAACTACAACATCATCGGCAAAATTGCAAACAAGTTGACGATCTGCCCAGATTCACAAAGTAGCAAAAGTAGAGCTCGAATGACTCAATCTAGGGTGCTCCATAATTACAAACAAAGACATGGATGGATAGAGCACTACAAGATTAACAACACATCCTTAGTGATCATCCTCAAAAGAGGCACGGATCACTAGGAAACAACATGAACATATGGCAATATGAGATAACAGATCAAGGACTTAGTGGAAATGCTAAGTCCCTGAAATCAGAATTAACAAGTGCACCACTTTGCAAGCTTGTGCTAGTCACCACACACATCACAAAAATACATGGGTTGCACCTCTGGAAAGATGACAAAACCCTTAACAAAACATATGTAGGACTCATGGGCATAGCATGCGCACAATAATCATGGCAAAAATGACAAAAAGCTAAATGGAGCAGCAGATCTGACAATAATCTCAAGTAGCCCTCTTCTAACAGCATTTCGGGCATCAAGATGAGCTCAAATGAAAATGATGCAATGAGATGAAATGATTTACTCTCTGAGATGAACATTTTGATATGCTATATGCCCAAAACGGAGTTACGGATGCGGAGATACAAGGCTATGAACAGGAGCACTTGGGCTAGGAAAAACTGGGGACTTAGTGGGAAAAAACCACCTCTCTCAGATCTAGGGTTGGCACGGAATCCGAGGCGCGGTCGGGGCACTGTTCACGACGGAGCGGGACATCGTCGGACTTGCCGGGGCGGCGCAGAGGGACGCGGGCGCCGGTGAGGGGCGGTGGCGGCGCGGCGTCGCAGGGCCCGTGGTGGCCGGATCTTGCGGCCGCGGAGGCGTGCGTCGCCGGCGGGCGGCGGAGCAGCGTCGGAGGCACCGGGCGGCGGGCGGAGGCGAGGTCCGGCGGCTCCCGGCACGGCGGCGTGGCGGAGAAGCAACGGTGGCGGGGCGCGGTAGGTGGCGGCGGGCAGAAGCGGGCCGCGGGGGCCGGATCTGTGCTCCCCGGGCCTCGGGCGGCGGCGGGTTGGCGGCGGTGACATGGCAGGCGGCGGTTGGCGGCGGTGACGATGTCCGGCGCGGTCCGAACAATGTCCGGCGCGCGGAGGGGATTTTTAGGGTTAGGAAGAGAGGGGATCCGCAAAATTTTCGGGAGGACCTTTAAATAGGGGTAGAGGGAGCTAGGAGAGTCCCAATGAGGTGCAGTTTTCGGCCACGGGATCGTGATCGAACGATCTAGATGATGGAGAAGGCTTAGGTGGGTTTTGGGCCAAATTGGAGGGGTGTTGGGCTGCAACACACACGAGGCCTTTTCGGTCCCTCGGTTAACCGTTGGAGTATCAAACGAAGTCCAAATGGTACGAAACTTGACAGGCGGTCTACCGGTAGTAAACCAAGGCCGCTTGACAAGCCTCGGTCCAATCCGGAAATGTTTAATCCCCACACACGAAAGAAAGGTAGAAATGACCACCGGAGGAGAACGAATCGCCGGAAAGCAAAACAGACAACGGGGAAAATGCTCGAATGCATGAGATGAACACGTATGCAAATGCAATGCACATGATGACATGATATGAGATGCATGACAACGATAACAACACACGGAGACAAAGACCCGAACCCGAGAAAATAAAATAACTTAACGCCGAAAACGGCAAGAGTTGGAGTACAAATTGGGAAAGTTACATCCGGGGTGTTACAACACTCCACCACTACGAAAGGATCTCGTCCCGAGATCTAGGACTGAAAGAACGCCGGGTACTCAGAACGGAGGTGATCCTCGCATTCCCAGGTAGCTTCACGGTCGGAATGGTATGACCACTTGACTTTGAGAAATTTGATTGACTTGTTGCGAGTCTTGCGTTCCGTCTCTTCAAGAATAGCAACTGGGTGCTCACGATAGGAAAGATCTTCTTGGAGCTCAATGTCCTCGAAGTTGACGGTGCGGTCAGGAGTCTTGAAGCACTTTCAAAGCTGAGAGACATGGAACACGTCATGAACATTTGCAAAGTTTGAAGGAAGCTCGAGTTGATAGGCGAGGTCGCCTCTCTTGCTGACAATTTTGAAAGGTCCCACGTATCTAGGGGCAAGCTTCCCTTTGATACCAAAGCGACGAGTACCTTTCATAGGAGAGACGCGGAGGTAAACATGATCTCCGATCTCGAAAGCCAAATCACGGTGCTTACTATCATAGTAGCTCTTCTGACGGGATTGGGCTGCTTTGAGGTTATCACGAATGACTTTGCACATTTCCTCTGCCTCTGTGATTAAGTCATTACCCAAAAGCTAACGTTCACCGGTTTCAGACTAGTTGAGAGGGGTACGGCACTTCCTGCCATACAGAATTTCAAATGGGGCCTTGCCCGAACTTGCTTGAAAACTGTTGTTGTAGGAGAATTTAGCATAAGGAAGACAATCCTCCCACTTCATGCCGAAGGAGATCACACAAGCCCTGAGCATATCTTCAAGAATCTGGTTGACACGCTCGACTTGACCGCTAGTTTGAGGATGGAAAGCTGTGCTGAAGCAGATGTTGGTGCCCATGGCCTTCTGAAAAGAATCCCAAAACTTGGATGTAAAGATGCTGCCACAGTCTGAAGAGATCACTTGTGGAATACCGTGCAGAGAGACAATACAAGAGGTATAGAGTTCCGCCAATTGAGCTCCAGTGATCGACTCTTTGATAGGCAGAAAGTGAGTCACTTTGGTGAGTTTGTCGATGACAACGAATATAGAATCATTGCCACGCTTGGACTTTGGAAACCCAGTCACGAAGTCCATTTCAATGTGGTCAAACTTCCATTCTGGAATGGCAAGAGGTTGGAGGAGACCTGCTGGCCTTTGGTGTTCTGCCTTCACTCTTCTGCAGACATCACATTCATTCACGAATTGAGCAATCTCGTGCTTCATTCGAGTCCACCAATAAGCCTGCTTAAGGTCCTGATACATCTTCGTGCTCCCAGGGTGGATGGAGAGGAGAGAATTGTGAGCCTCGTTCAAGATCACTTTACGGAGGTCACCTTTGGGTACAAAAATACGATCCTCGAAGAAGAGAGTATCTTTGTCATCAAGGCGGTAGCACTTGTACTTGGGTTGACTCTTGGCAATCCCAATCTTCACCTTTTTCACCATAGCATCAAGAAGCTGGGCTTGGCAAATCTGGTCTTCCAAGGTAGGAGAGACTTGAAGGTTGGCGAGGAAACCTTGAGGAACAATTTGCAGGTTAAGTTTGCGGAAAGCTTCACAAAGCTCGGGTTGATAGGGCTTGAGAATCAGACTGTTGCAGTAAGCTTTCCTGCTCAATGCGTCAGCAATCACATTGGCCTTGCCTGGAGTATACTCAATACTCGGATTGTACTCTTGAATCATTTCGACCCATCGAGTTTGCCTGAGGTTGAGATTAGGCTGAGTGAAGATGTACTTGAGACTCTTGTGGTCAGTGAAGATGTCCACTTTTCTTCCCAATAAGAGATGTCTCCAAGTCAAAAGAGCATGCACAACTGCCGCCAACTCGAGATCATGAGTGGGGTAGTTCTTCTCATTAGGCTTCAATTGGCGAGATGTATAAGCAACAACTTTCTTCTCTTGCATCAATACTGCGCCAAGACCTTGGACAGAGGCATCACAAAAGACCTCGTACGGCTTGGATTCATCAGGCGGAGTCAGAACTGGAGCAGTGATCAATTTCTCTTTCAAAGTGTTGAAATCAATGTCACACTCCGGAGACCAAACGTACTTGACGTGCTTCTGGAGAAGATTTGAGAGAGGCTTCGCGATCTTAGAAAAGTTTTCAACGAATCTTCGGCAATAGCTTGTGAGACCGAGAAAGCTACGGAGTTGCTTCACGTTCTGAGGAGGTTCCCAATTCACAATTGCAGACACCTTCTCAGGATTCACCGCGATGCCCTTGGCAGAGATGATATGACCAAGATATAGAACCTCATCGAGCCAAAATTCACACTTGGAGAACTTGGCGTAGAACTGATGTTCCCTGATCTTATCGAGAACCAAACGCAAGTGCTTGGCATGATCTTCCTTGTTCTTCGAGAAAACCAGAATGTCATCGAGATAGACCAAAACGAAGTCATTGGTGTAGGCGTTGAAGATGAAGTTCATCATGCGAGAGAACGTCGGAGGAGCGTTGACGAGGCCAAAAGACATGACAGTGTATTCATATGAACCATAGCTTGTCCTGAAAGCCATCTTAGGAATATCTTGCTCACGGATTCGAATCTGATGATAGCCCATACGGAGATCAAGCTTGGAGAATACTTGAGCACCTTTGAGTTGTTCGAACAGCTCATTGATGTTGGGAAGTGGGTATTTGTTCTTGATGGTCTTCTTGTTCAATGGACGGTAATCAACACAAAGTCGGTCCGTTCCATCCTTCTTCTTCACAAAAAGAACACCACAACCCCACGGAGAAGAACTAGGCCGGATGAGACCCATTTTCTCTTGAATATCGAGTTGCTTCTTCAGCTCCTTCAACTCTTCAGGTCCGAGCTTGTAAGGACGTTTGCACACAGGTTCCGTGTCGGGCTCAAGATCAATAACGAATTCCACTGGCCGGTGCGGAGGCATTCCTGGAAGCTCTTCTGGAAAGACGTCTTGATATTAGCAAACGACTGGAATCTGTGAGATAGCATCCAGTTCACCCTTCTCATTGAGAGAAAACAGACGGATGGTATCATCACGAGCGGCAAAGACAATTACATCCTTAGACGAATGAGTCAATTGAATCTGCCTGGCTGCACAATCAAGCTGAGCCTTGTGCTTAGAAAGCCAATCCATTCCGAGAATAAGATCAATGTCCGAGTCACCAAGAACCGTTGGAGAAGCCAGAAACTTGTAGTCACCCAAGATAATAGTAACATCCGGAACGATGGAGTTAGCATGCATGCGCTTACTGGGAGAGACAACTGCTAAAGGACTAGGCAAAACTTGCCAAACCAATTCATGCCTAGATGTAAACGGTCTCGAGATGAAACAATGTGATGCACCCGTGTCAAAAAGAACTTTTGCAGGAACATCGTTAACAGGAAGGTTACCCATGATCACATCTGACGAGTCCTCTGCCTGAGCTGCATTCATCAAATTGACCTTGGCATGCTTGGGGTTATGCTTGACCATAGCTGTACTTGCCGATCTGACAGGAGGAGGAGGAGGAGGAAGACGCCTCTGGTTGAAACACTTGTTGGCATAGTGACCCTTCTGTTGGCACTTGTTGCACGTGACCTCTGAAAGCGGACGGTGATACGGAGCACTCGATCTTGGAGCTTAAGACGAAGTCTTGTTCTGAAAGCTAGGGTTGGGTGGGTGGGAAGAACCACTGCCACCTTTGCTCTTCTGCTGATATGGCTGACGGAACGGAGGAGGAGGAAGCCAATACTTCTGATGCTTGGCCACTTGAGTAGAGGAAGAAGGAGTAACATCTCTGACTCGCTTCTTGGAAGCATCACACCTCAACTGAGCAGCCTCTTGCTTCAGTGCCATGTTGTAGAACTCATCGTACCTCAAGGGCTCAAAAAGGACAAGAGCTAGCTGAATTTCTTCTCTGAGACCACCCTTGAACTGATATATCATGTTCTTCTCATCAGGTATGTCCTGCTTAGCAAAACGGGCGAGCTTTTGTAACAACTTGTTGTAGTCATAGACAGACAAAGAGCCTTGCTTCAGGTTGCGGAATTCCTCACGCTTGCTTTCAACCATGCTCTGAGGGATATGATGAGCTCAGAAATCTTGACGAAATTCATCCCAGGTGATAACACGTCCACCTCTGGAATCCTTGTACTGCTGGAACCATTCTGCAGCTTGATCTTTGAGTTGGAAGGAAGCGAACTTGACAAAGTCCTCAGGCCTGACGTTACTGCACTCGAAATGCTTGCACAGATCCACAAGCCAATCGTCAGCATCGGTTGCCTCAACACAATTGTTGAAAGTCTTTGGCCCATTAGCAAGGAACTGGTTGAGTGTAGCAAAGTGATTCTGATTGTTGCCTTGGTTCCCTTGGTTGCCTTGATTGCGCTCTTGGAGGATTTGCATGATCAACTGTGTGTTTGCATTGGTTGCGGCCATCACAGCTTGCCATGCCTCCGGAGGAGGTGGAGGTGGTGGCGGATTAGGATTCGGAGTCGTGCGTGTTGGAGGAGCCATCCTGAAGAGGTTGACATCCATTAGCACATTGATAGACAAATATTGAAGCTGAATCCAACGGAATGAAAATTGCAACATATAGTCTTCACATCTGAACAAAACGAACGAATGCATTCCTCTTGAAATGGTCACATATCCATAAATTGAGAAGCCACGTAGAATTAAGGTAGAGAAATAAATCAATAAGGTACGGATCAAGAACGAATAATCGGTAAGAAATCCCAATCTCAAACCAATATCCGTGGAAGAAGAACTAGAGCTACTAGAATTCCCACCTATGAAACTCCCGAACCTTTCCGGTTATGCAATCAGGTGTTGGGGATACAGGGGAAGCATAATATCTCACCCAAACTAGCAAATCCTACATCCAGCTATATCCATCCTTCAACACATAACCAAGAAAAACTTCGGAAACCATCTACCTGAACCTTCGAAAAACATCCGTTATACAAGTTATGGCGATACTCCCGAACTCCCTCCCTAGTACTGGGTGGCGTCGAGGTTATCTCACCAACAAACTGCATAAAAGAGATTTTCGATGTCGGCGTACTAAACTCAGGTATTCCAGAACTGCAACGATAAAATTATGATGACAACACCTCAGAGCTCAACTCCCCGGGACACTTCCACAAAACCCCTGACAGGAGGCACCAAGACAATGTTCTCATCATAAAATCATCGGAACGATTCCAATATACCCGCGTGATCCTAAATTTTTTTTAGTGAAATTTGAGAAGAGAAGAGTCAAAACTCTATGTCAGGATGCCTTACCAGAGCGATGAGGAGACTGGGAAGTAAAAAGAATTCCTAAACTCTCCGATATATAATTCCTAAATGACTCAAAACATTTTTCTAGACACAACTCGGCTGCTAAAAACGATCAAGCAATGGGGCTCCTAAGGTCGGGGAAGGCTCTGATTACCAACTTGTAACACCCTCGATGCGACTATAGCTCCCACGTGTCGAGGCACGACTTAGAGACATAATCGCATTGAAGGCATATGTCACAAGTTAGGCAATCTTCACAACATCCCATGTAATATAAATAATTACGGGGAGATAACATAGTTGGCTTACACTCGCCACGTCAATCAAGTACATAAATAACATTACATCATCCAAACACTCATGGCCCGACTACGGCGCCAGAATAAAAGAGAACCCAACATGCGACACGGTCTCAATCACCCCCAACTGGACACCACTACTGATCATCAGGAAAGGAAACATAGTAACGTTGAGAGTCTTTGTCGAACTCCCACTTGAGCTCAAACGCGTCTCCTGGAGCGGAATCATCAGGCCCTGCATCTGGTGTAATAGTAAACTGTGAGCCACGGGGACTCAGCAATCTCGCACCCTCGCGATCAAGACTATTTAAGCTTATAGGTAAGGCAAGGTAAAATATGTGGAGCTGCAGCAAGCGACTAGCATATATGGTGGCTAACTTATTCGCAAAAGAGAGCGAGAAGAGGAGGCAAAGCGCAAGCAAGAAACTAGAGAACAACCTGCGCAAACATTACTCCAACACCGTGTCCACTTCCCGGACTCCGCCGAGAAGAGGCCATCACGGTAACACACTCAGTTGATTCATTTTAATGAAGTTAAGGTTCAAGTTATCTACAACCGGACATTAACAAATTCCCATCTGCCCATAACCGTGGGCACGGCTTTCGAAAGTTCAAATCCCTGCAGGGGAGTCCCAACTTAGCCCATGACAAGCTCTCACGGTCAATGAAGGAATAGACCTCCTCCCAAGACATTCCGATCAGACTCGGTATCTCGGTTCTTCAAGACACTTCGACAGGTTAAAACAAGACCAGCAACACTGCCCGAATGTGCCGACAAATCCCGATAGGAGCTGCACATATCTCTTTCTTAGGGCACACTCGGATTGTCCTAGGTACGAGTAGGCCAGCCCAGAGTTTCCCCTGGTGGCCACCGGCAGCTGACAGGTGGACCAACACTCAGAGGAGCACTGGCCCGGGGGGTTAAAATTAGATGACCCTCGGGCTCCGGAAACCCAAGGGAAAAAGAGGCTAGGTGGCAAATGGTAAAACCAAGGTTGGGCATTGCTGGAAAAGCTTTAATCAAGGCGAACTATCAAGAGGTTCCCATTATAACCCAACCGCGTAAGGAACGCAAAATCCGGGAACATAACACCGATATGACGGAAACTAGGGCGGCAAGAGTGGAACAAAACACTAGGCGAGAGGCCGAGCCTTCCACCCTTCACCAAGTATATAGATGCATTAAGATAACATGGCAATATAATGATATCCCAACAAGTAAATAAATGATCCAACAAGGAACGGCCTCCAATCTTCACCTGCAACTAGCAACGCTATAAGAGGGGCTGAGCAAAGCGGTAACATAGCCAATCAACGGTTTGCTAGGACATGGTGGGTTAGAGGTTTGACATGGCAATTTGGGAGGCTTGAAAGCAAGTGGTAGGCATCATAGCATTGACATAGCAAAAGAGCGAGCAATCTAGCATAGCAAAGATAGTAGTGATTTCGAGGGTATGATCATCTTGCCTGCACAGTTGTCAGAGTTGACTGGATCCTCGAAAGCAAACTCAACGGGCTCCTCGTTAGCGAACTCGTCTCCCGGCTCTACACAAACAAGACAAACAAGCAACAAGGACACAATCAACCACGTGCAAGGATCAAACAATATGATGCTATGATGAGATGCTATGCGGGATGCGATGCGGGATTCATATGCAAGATATGACAGGGAATGCATGAACCTCGCCTCAACTTGGAAATCCAAGTGTGCCACTGGAAAGATGAGATGAAATCGCTTGAAAACGATATAAAGAACGCCGGAATCAGAGTTACGGTTTGGAATGGCAAGCGATTCAAATATGACACGGGTCTGCGATTTACAGCAAGTAGCCATCTAAATGCAACGAGAAGAACATGCTACGGCACCCAAACATGACAAAGTAAAACATGGCATGGATGCATTCATGATGCTTAACAAAAGTCTAGCACTGAGCTACGACCAATTCATCCATTAACAGGTTCAAACAAGCATGGCAAAAATGCATATGACAAACAGATCTCAGACTTAGTGAAATTAACACTTGTCTAGAATTTCAGATCAGGTAGCACTCTTCGGAGCAACAAAACTACATGCTACAGGACCTGAACATGGAAAAGTAAAGCATGGCATGGAGCTACTCAAAGATCTTAACAAAAGTTCCTTAGTGACCTTGAGCCAAAAGGGATCAGAAAATACAATTGCAAGCATGTGAACATAGCAAAAACATAATCAGTTTTCAGACTTAGTGAAAACTGGCACATGCTGAAACATAACTCAAGTAGGCATGTTTACGACCTCGAAGCACTCACTACGGATCAAGTCATGAAAAGCTAAGCATATATCCATCAAGAACACACAAAATGCAAGCTAGACATGGCAAGAACAATAGCATAGCATGCACGGATCAACTACAACATCATCGGCAAAATTGCAAACAAGTTGACGATCTTCCCAGATTCACAAAGTAGCAAAAGTAGAGCTCGAATGACTCAAGCTAGGGTGCTCCATAATTACAAACAAAGACATGGATGGATAGAGCACTACAAGATTAACAAAACATCCTTACTGATCATCCTCAAAAGAGGCACGGATCACTAGGAAACAACATGAACATATGGCAATATGAGATAACAGATCAAGGACTTGGTGGAAATGCTAAGTCCCTGAAATCAGAATTAACAAGTGCACCACTTTGCAAGCTTGTGCTAGTCACCACACACATCACAAAAATACATGGGTTACACCTCTGGAAAGATGACAAAACCCTTAACAAAACATATGTAGGACTCATGGGCATAGCATGCGCACAATAATCATGGCAAAAATGACAAAAAGCTAAATGGAGCAGCAGATCTGACAATAATCTCAAGTAGCCCTCTTCTAACAGCATTTCGGGCATCAAGATGAGCTCAAATGAAAATGATGCAATGAGATGAAATGATGTACTCTCTGAGATGAACATTTTGATATGCTATATGCCCAAAACGGAGTTACGGATGCGGAGATACAAGGCTATGAACAGGAGCACTTGGGCTAGGAAAAACCGGGGACTTAGTGAAAAAAACCCACCTCTCTCAGATCTAGGGTTGGCACGGAATCCGAGGCGCGGTCGAGGCACTATTCACGACGGAGCGGGACGTCGTCGGACTTGCCGGGGCGGCGCGGAGGGACGCGGGCGCCGGTGAGGGGCGGTGGCGGCGCGGCATCGCAGGGCCCGTGGTGGCCGGATCTTGCGGCCGCGGAGGCGCGCGTCACCGGCGGGCGGTGGAGCGGCGTCGGAGGCACCGGGCGGCGGGCGGAGGCGAGGTCCGGCGGCTCCCGGCGCGACGGCGTGGCGGAGAAGCAACGGCGGCGGGGCGCCGTAGGTGGCGGCGGGCAGAAGCGGGCCGCGGGGGCCGGATCTGGGCTCCCCGGGCCTCAGGCAGCGGCGGGTTGGCGGCGATGACGTGGCAGGCAGCGGTTGGCGGTGGTGACGATGTCCGGCGCGGTCCGGACAATGTCCGGCGCGCGGAGGGGATTTTTAGGGTTAGGAAGAGAGGGGATCCGCGAAATTTTCGGGAGGGCCTTTAAATAGGGGTAGAGGGAGCTAGGAGAGTCCAAATGAGGTGCGGTTTTCGGCCACGCGATCGTGATCGAACAATCTATATGATGGAGAAGGCTTAGGTGGGTTTTGGGCCAAATTGGGGGGTGTTGGGCTGCAACACACACGAGGCCTTTTCGGTCCCTCGGTTAACCGTTGGAGTATCAAACGAAGTCCAAATGGTACGAAACTTGACAGGCGGTCTACTGGTAGTAAACCAAGGCCGCTTGACAAGCCTCGGTCAAATCCGGAAATGTTTAATCCCCACACACGAAAGAAAGGTAGAAATGACCACTGGAGGAGAACGAAGTGCTGGAAAGCAAAACGGACAATGGGGAAAATGCTCGAACGCATGAGATGAACACGTATGCAAATGCAATGCACATGATGACATGATATGAGATGCATGACAATGCTAACAACACACGGAGACAAAGACCCGAACCCGAGAAAATAAAATAACTTAACGCCGGAAACGGCAAGAGTTGGAGTACAAATTGGGAAAGTTACATCCGGAGTGTTACATAGGTCAATTTGTCTCACCACCCCGGAGGGAAAAAGGATCAAGTACGTATCTAGGCATGTGCCAAGAAGTAGCCAAGTAAATACCCTCACGGGAGTTGTTCAGGAGGAAGTGCCTGTAGTAAAGGATTACCCAGATGTTTTCCCAGAGGAATTACCAGGCATGCCACCGGATCGAGACATCGAGTTTTTGATAGAGCTATTGCTAGGCACAGGGCCAATATCCAAGAGACCTTATCGGATGCCCGCGAATGATCTGGAGGAGATTAAGAAATAGATCTAGGAGTTATTGAAGAAATGTTACATTCGACGGAGTTCATCACCATGGGGAGCCCCAGTGCTTTTGGTTGAGAAGAAGGATAAGTCCCTAAGAATGGTTGTTGATTATCGAGCCTTGAATGAAGTGACGATCAAGAACAAGTATCCATTGCCGATGATGAATGATCTGTTTGACCAGCTGCAAGGAGCCAAGGTGTTTTCGAAGATCGATCTACGATCAGGATACCATCAGTTGAAGATACGAGAGAAGGATATACCAAAGACAGCATTCACCACACGGTATGGGTTATATGAATATACGGTCATGTCGTTTGGACTGACTAACACACCTGCCTACTTCATGAGCATGATGAACACAATATTCATGGAATATTTGGATAAGTTTGTTGTGGTGTTCATTGATGATATAATGGTATATTCAAAGAACGAGGAGGAGCACGAAGAGCATTTGCGATTGGTTCTCGAGAAACTCAGGGAACATCAGTTGTATGCCAAGTTCAGCAAATGCGAGTTTTGGTTGAAGGAAGTCGGATTCCTTGGACATGTTATATCAGGAGAAGGTATAGCAGTAGAACCCACCAAGATTCAGTCAATCACTGAATGGTTGGCACCCACTTCAGTTAGTGAGATCCGTAGTTTTCTTGGACTCGCAAGATATTATCAGAGATTCGTTGAGAATTTTTCCAAGATTGCAAAGCCAATGACGGAGTTATTGAAGAAGGATACCAAGTTTAAATGGACGGAAGATTGCGAGGCAAGTTTCCAGGGGCTGAAGAAACGTTTGACTACAGGCCCAATGCTGACACTGTCAGATATACGTAAGGATTTCCAAGTGTATTGCGACGCCTCTCGCCTAGGACTTGGAAGTGTGCTTATGCAGGACGGAAGAGTTGTCTCATATGCCTCATGAAAACTGAAACCTCACGAGTTGAATTACGCTACGCATGATTTGGAGCTAGCAGCTGTAGTGCATGCGTTGAAGACCTGGAGGCATTACCTTATTGGAAACCATTGTGATGTGTACACGGATCATAAGAGTTTGAAGTACATTTTCACACAGAAGGAACTGAACCTTAGGCGGAGGAGATGGTTGGAGCTCATAAAGGATTATGGCATGAAGCTTCACTATCATCCAGGAAAGGCTAATGTCGTAGCAGACGCTTTGAGCCGGAAGAGTTATGCTAATACCCTAGAGAGCACAGGATTGCCGAAGGAGTTAGCAGAGGATCTCCGGGAACTTCGATTGGAGATTGTTCCTAGAGGTTTTGTTGCAACAATGGAGGTTCAGTCTACATTGTTGGGAAAGATTCGAGAATCTCAGAAGGATGACAAAGAGATTGCCGAGATAAAAGAGAGAATGAGCGAAGGAAAGGCCAAAGGTTTTCGTGAGGATGAGCACGACACCTTATGGTTTGAGGACCGAGTTTATGTGCCCAATAACACAGAGATCAGGAAGTTAATACTTCAGGAGGCTCATGACTCACCATACTCGATACACCCCAGAAACACCAAGATGTATTTGGATTTGAAGGAACGTTTCTGGTGGACAGGGATGAAGAAGGATATCGCCGAGTATGTAGCCGTATGTGATGTATGCCAGAGAGTGAAGGCAGCACATCAAAAGCCAACAGGATTGTTACAGCCTATGCCGATACCCGAATGGAAGTGGGATAAACTTGACATGGACTTTATCACCGGATTACCCAGGACCAAATCAGGATATGATTCTATATGGGTAGTAGTTGACCGCTTGACCAAAGTGGCACACTTTATCCCGGTAAAAAACAACTTATACTAGTGCAAAGTTGGCCAAGATATATATGACCAGGATCGTATGTCTGCATGAAGTTCCGAGGACCATCGTATCAGATAGAGGGACACAGTTTACCTCAAAGTTTTGGCATCAGCTACACCAGACTTTGGGAACGAGATTGGAGTTCAGTACAGCATTCCACCCGCAGACCGATGGACAGACCGAGAGAGTCAATCAGATTCTGGAGGATATGTTGAGAGCCTGTGCGCTAGATTATGGATCCAGTTGGGATGACAATTTGCCTTACGCAGAATTCTCATACAACAATAGTTACCAAGCCAGTTTGAAGATGGCACCGTTCGAAGCCCTGTATGGACGAAGGTGCAGAACCCCGTTGATGTGGGATGAAGTTGGAGACCGACGGTTGTTTGGACCAGACTTGATCAAAGAGTCTGAGGAGAAAGTTAAACTGATTCGAGATAGACTGAAGATAGCTCAGTCCAGACAGAAGAGTTATGCAGATTCGAAATGCAAGGAGGTAACCTATGAAATTGGAGATAGAGCATATCTGTGAGTATCACCGTTGCGAGGAGTGAAATGTTTTAGAGTTAAGGGAAAGTTAGCCCCGAGATGTGTAGGACCGTATCGTGTTTTGGAACGGATGGGAGAAGTTGCCTACAAGTTGGAGTTACCTGAAGGACTGTCAGGAGTTCACGATGTGTTTCACGTTTCCTAGTTGAGGAAGTGCCATGCTGAGATGGCTGATATACCGCTAAGAGATACCGTACCCTTGGAGGCGATTCAGTTGGACAATGATTTGACTTATGATGAGAAGCCAGTCAAGATTTTGGAGTTTGCCAGTCGAGTCACCCGCAACAAGGTTATCAAGTTTTGCAAAGTTCAGCGGAGCCACCATACCGAGGACGAAGCCACCTGGGAACGAGAGGATGATCTTCGCAAAGACCACCCACACCTATTTTCTAGCCAACCCGAATCTCGAGGGTGAGATTCATCTTAAGGGGGCTAGGTTTGTAACATCCCAAATTTTCAATTTGGAATGTTATACATAGATCATTCTTGCATATCATATTTTATTGCATTTCGTCTTGCGATCCTCGAAATCCTAAGCAACTCAAGGACCCTCGGAGAGAGTTGGGGATTTCCCCGGTTTTCAAATTTGATTTTATCAAATTTTGGAACGAGGATTTTTGGTTTTAATTATTTTTCTCTCCGAAAATATTTCATATTAAAATATATGAGAGGAGATAATATGACTTCTCCAAAATAAATGAAATATAGGAGGAAAAATATTAAAATCAAATATTTGTTTTATTTGGATTTTATTGCAATTTTATTTGCATTAGAAAAATTGCACGTTTTCAAAGTTGCATTTTAGGGCCAAGAAAATGTTCATCTCGTTTTAAATATTTTATTTAGATGGTGAAAATTTTGTTTTGGCATTTTTAGATTTTTATTTTATTTTCTAAAATTTCTTTTGTTTCGGCGGAATTATTTAAAAAAAAGCGTTGCGCAGTGGCTAACTAGGCCGAAGCCCAGCCGCCGGCCCGCCCCCGCGACGTCATCTCCCTCCAGGAGACCGGCGCCGCGCCACGCCGCCTCGGACCGGGAGTCCGGCTAGGACTCCGCCTCCGCCGCCCTTGCCCCCTTCCCAAGCCACCCCCTCTTAAATACCCAGCCCCCCCACCGCCACCACCACCCGCCACCGCCGCCCGTAGCCCCGCCGCCCCGCCCCGCCTCGCCGCTGCCTTGCCCCGCCGCGTCTTGCCAGACCGATGAGGTAGCCGTTGCCGCCAGTTTTTTTAAGAAAAACCGATCCGTTTTTTAAGAAAACCCTAGTTCATTTTTTTGGATCGCCTTTTTTCCCGGTTTTTCTTTTTAGTGGACGTTCGTCCGTACGTTCGTTTTAACGAACGGTTTTCGCCAGTTAGTTACAGACAACGAATCTCGTTCGTTAGCCTGTTCGTCAGTTTTCTTTTATCGGATTTTTCCGCGATTATTTCTGATCGCGATTTCTAATCTAATTTTCGTTTTAGTTTTTCTTTTCGCTCGTTTGTCGGAATCAAGCGATTCAAGCGCCTAGATCTTCGTCTTGAGACCCTCTTTCTATTTAACCAACTTGAACAAGCTTTTGCTACTGTAAAATTTGACCTAGGTCCATATTAGTAAACGGGTCTTGTTTCTTTCGCCGTTTGAGTTTCGTTGCTCCGTTTGATTTGATTTTTTTGCTAACTGGAGTTCTTAAGTTGAACTTTCTAGTAGATCTGCTTATTCAAGATTTATCCGTGCTTCTTTGCTTGATTGCTTATGTATGCTATTGTTTGTTTGTGATAGAATTCCCGGAGTGCGAAGCGTGTTATTTGGAGTCCCTAGGTTTCACGGATCGTCAGCAAGGCAAGTAACACTTTGATCATATCCCTTTATCACCCAGTTTTTATGCATTAGCTCCAATCCTCAAACATTGCATGGTTAGGATGTCATTAACATGTGGGTTGGGAAGTAGTTGATGAGGTAGAACCTATTGCCCTGTTATATTCAAACCTTGGGAGTTACTCATACGAATTGCTCATACTGCTATGCTACGCTCGTAGACGTGGTTTGGGTGAGTGAAATCCATGACAGATGTGAGATTGTTAATTAATGGTTCAACTTAAGGTGGCAACTTGAGTACACATCTGGGTGGATTAAGGCACCTGGAGTACCCAGTGTTGCCTGTATTTTTGGAAATCCCGGGGTTCCGTGTGATTTTTCTATGGACCGCCACCCAGGCTCAAAGGGAACTGAGATGATTCATGCTAGAAACTTCCGTGTGCAGCCACAAGCTATTATGGGCTCTAGCATAGTTGAGTAAGTTACGTGAAGCTCTTGAAGAGGTGGATCAGCAGGTAGTGGGTTGTAGGTTTGGTATGGTCTGCCCGGAGTAGAGAGTTAATGTTTCTAAAAGACTGTGTCTCGGTCATCCATTTCTCAAACATCATGTAGTGCGAGAAATCCAACGGAGGAGATCGAGTCTTGTGGGGAAAAGTGTGCAAACCTCTATAGAGTGTACAAACTAATCATGGTTAGCCGTGTCCCCGGTTATGGACAATCTTGAGTATCTAGTACTTGGAGTATCTTAAGTATCTCATCACTTTTAACTTAATACTGTTGGGTTGATAATTACTTTAATTTGGGATTGAGTTGGAGTAACCTTCTCAATGATGTTTCAATTACCATGATAGTTAAATTAAAAATCTATTCCTTTGTTGTAGGAAAAAATTGGCTTTTCGCAAAAACTGTAACCATAGAGCTTTTCCACCAGCCAAATATGCATGTAGTGATAGCATTATTCTGTTCTTGCTCTACTATGCTACTTTGCCAGCACATTCCATGTGCTGACCCGTTTTCGGGCTGCAACGTATTATGTTGCAGACTTTTCAGACGAGGAGTAAGGTTCGTTAGGTCATTGCCGTGCAACTCAGCTATGTCGTTGGAGTTGATGGACTCACTTTATCTTCCAAGCCTTCCGCCGTTATCGTATTAGATGGCCTTAAGCCATATTTATTGTAATAAGTTCTCTTTGGAGACATTTCGATGTAATAAGTGTGTGATTGCTACTCTGTTATAAATCCTCGAGTACTGTGTGTGTTAGCATTACCGATTCAGGGATGACACTGAAGCACAGAGACTTGACCTTTTGAGGTCGGGTCGCTACAGAAAGTCATGGAGTAGTACCAGCAGAGGCAGAAGAGGAGGCGGGAAGAAGTCGAGGCCAATCGATTAGAAGCAGAGGCAGCAACAGAGGTGGGAGGCGGCACTCGTCCTGCGAGCAGGTGGGTGGCGGCGGCCAGAGGAAGCGCGCCGATGGAGGAAGCGCACCGGCCAGAGGAAGCGCACCAGCGGGAGCTCGGGCGTGACTCCTGTACACCGTCTTTTCAATGGGTGGCATTACCTGTGCTGCACAGAGGAGAGATGGAGGCCGGCGCCGGCATAGGAGATGGAGGCCGGTGGTGGGGGGCTCCGGCGAGGCGGCGGAGGCCGTACACGTTATGCAGAGGTGATGCAGGTGAGCGGCGATGGCGCAGGTAGGCAGAGGCGGCGCAGGTGGGAGGTGGCGCTTCTCCTGCGAGCTGGGCCGGCGGTAGCGCGCGAGGCCTGACGGCGGCTTCGCTTGGGGAAGCTTTCGACGGTGCCGACAGGGAAGAAGAAAGGTGGAGGCGGGGTGATTTGCACGAGAATTAAATCCCTGAGGGGTTTTTTGCAAAAAAGAAAGTTGAACTACGGCCGGACAACTTTTTCCGGACGGGGGGAGTATTTTATATGATTTTTGGGACTAACCTATTAACCTAGAGCCCAGTGCCAGTTTTTGTTTTTTTCCTTGTTTTAGAGTATCACAGAAAAGGAAAATCAAACAGAGTCTGATTGACCTGAAACTTCACGAAACTTATTTTTGGACCAGAAGAAGCCCATAGAGTATCGGAGATGGACCAGGAGAGTCCCGGGCTGCCCACAAGGGTGGGAGGCGCGCCCACCCCCCCTGGGCGCGCCCCCTACCTCGTGGACAGCCCGAAGATCGACCGACGTACTTCTTTCTCCTATATATACCCATATACCCTAAAATCATCGGAGAGCAGGATAGATCGGGAGTTCCGCCGCCAGAAGCCTCCGTAGCCACCGAAAATCAATCTAGACCCGTTCCGGCACCCTATCGTAGGGGGAATCCCTCTCCGGTGGCAATCTTCATCATCCTGGCGCTCTCCATGACGAGGAGGGAGTAGTTCTCCCTCGGGGCTGAGGGTATGTACCAGTAGCTATGTGTTTGATCTCTCTCTCTCTCTCTCTCTCTCTCTCTCTCTCTCGTGTTCTTGAGGTGATACGATCTTGATGTATCGTGAGCTTTGCTATTATAGCTGGATCTTATGATGTTTCTCCCCCTCTACTCTCTTATAATGGATTGAGTTTTCCGTTTGAAGTTATCTTATCGGATTGAGTCTTTAAGGATTTAAGAACACTTGATGTATGTCTTGCATGGGATACCCGTGGTGACGATGGGGTATTTCCATTGATCCACTTGATGTATGTTTTGATGATCAACTTGCGGGTTCCGCCCATGAACCTATGCATAGGGGTTGGCACACGTTTTCGTCTTAACTCTCCGGTAGAAACTTTGAGGCACTCTTTGAAGTTCTTTGTGTTGGTTGAATAGATGAATCTGAGATTGTGTGATGCATATCGTATAATCATACCCATGGATACTTGAGGTGACATTGGAGTATCTAGACATTGGGGTTTTGGTTGATTTGTGTCTTAAGGTGTTATTCTAGTATGAACTCTATGATAGACGAACGGAAAGAATAGCTTCGTGTTATTTTACTACAGACTCTTGAATAGATCGACCAGAAAGGATAACTTTGAGGTGGTTTCGTATCCTACCATAATCTCTTCGTTTGTTTTCAGCTATTAGTGACTTTGGAGTGACTCTTTGTTGCATATTGAGAGATAGTTATATGATCCAATTATGTTATTATTGTTGAGACAACTTGCACTAGTGAAAGTATGAACCCTAGGCCTTGTTTCAACGCACTGCAATACCGTTTGTGCTCACTTTTATCATTAGTTACCTTGCTGTTTTTATATTTCTAGATTACAAAAACCTATATCTACCATCCATATTGCACTTGTATCACCATCTCTTCGCCAAACTAGTGCACCTATACAATTTATCATTGTATTGGGTGTGTTGGGGACACAAGAGACTCTTTGTTATTTGGTTGCAGGCTTGCTTGAGAGAGACCATCTTCATCCTACGCCTCCCACGGATTGATAAACCTTAAGTCATTTGTTTGAGGGAAATTTGCTACTGTCCTACAAACCTCTGCACTTGGAGGCCCAACAACGTCTACAAGAAGAAGGTTGTATAGTAGACATCACCCCCGTGCACCAAGGACCGCCGGGCCACCTGTGGACGCCACCGGACTATGTCGACCTCGTCAGTAACGACGACGACACCATCGGCTACTGAAGACGGCGACGGCCACGGCATGGACATGCGCAACAGGAGCGCGCGGGCAGCCTTTTGTTTTTATGTTAATTATGGAACTGGGCCGTTTAAGTGGACCGTCAAACTGGGCCGTTTTGTGGCCGTGACCCCTAAATATGTTTTAAGTTTTTTAACTACGTTTATTTACTTTTTAGGCATTTTATTTAAGTTTTTTTTGTTTTTTTATCACGTCCACCCCGGACATGATTTGGGGTGCGGCCGCGCGTTGAACGCACCCACGACCCAACAGACAAACACGGACATGAGGAACATATTGCCGCCCTAAATAGACAAAATCTGGCTAAACCAGACATCCGTTTAAAATCGTGCGGTGGAGTAGGCCTAATTTCAGGAATACATCACATAAGACATCCATCTTTTCCACAACGAAAAGTTGAGCGAAAGATAAACTTCACGTGTTCCATTAGTCTGTCCCTTTTAACTCATCAATATTTTTTCTTACATGAATGACAACTAATTGTAAAAACCTCTGCATTGTTTAGATGCTTTTATTTACTAGACTAGACTAGAAAAAAGTCGACCTATAGTATACTAAAGAACTAAAGAAAGTCTGACTCGGAGTTTACTAAAGCTCCACCTGCGTTTTCATCGCAACGTGCGTGACAAGAGGAGGATATCCCCGGGCGGTGCCACACCGTTGGCCATGGCATGGGCACGGAGCACGCGCTCCATTGACTTCTTTTAACCTCAGCAGCGCATCACACAAACAAAACCGAAAACAAAACACCCGAGCAGAAAGAAAAACACCATCCTAATCAGACCCAGCTCCACCGCACCCACCCACCTACCCTCTCACCACCCCGCGGGCCCCCCGCGGGGCTGGCCCTACGCTTCGGCGACCGGAGCATGGAATCCTCGAGGTCGCGCCCCCCGGATCTTAATCAAATCGAATGGGAATTTTGACGTCCGCAAGGACAAAGCCTCAGAATTTTCTGCTTCCGCCTCCCCTCTCTCTCCCTCTCTCCTGTTTCGTCTCGCTTTCTCTCTCCTCCTCGCTCCGCCTCCCCTCCTCCCTCCCTCCTCCAGTCCACAGACCCAAATCCCGTCGCTCGCACACAGGGACGAGAGGGAAAGATTTTTTTAACGAACTGATTTTTTTTTATCCCGCTGTTATCTCCCTCCGAGCGGCAGCGCAGCGGGGAAGCCTAAACCCTAGCCGGAGCGGAGCTTATCCGGCGCGGCGGCGGCGGTGGTGGCAGTGCTGCTCCTCGCGGCAGTGCGCGGCCGACGGCGCGTCCCTGCGGGCCTCGCCGCGCGATTTGGCGCGGGTTCGAGCTCTGGATCGCCGGATTCGGGGCGGACTGGATTTTGCTGGCTGGTTGCGCCGGTGAGCGGCGTCGGGTTCCGGCGTGTTTCGCTCCGTGGGTTTTCGGTGACGAGGTCGCTGTTGATGCTGCTGCTCCTTAATTGTTTTCTCATTTTGCGTGTTTGGGCTCGGGATGCTGCGATCTAGTCGGGGAGTTGGGGTTGCTTAATTCTGCTCGTGTCTGGTGCCTTGCT
>NC_041386.1:505110125-505120021 GCF_002162155.2 Triticum dicoccoides | reverse complement strand
TTTCTTTGCTTTAGTCGTGCCGGATTTGAGGAGTACAAGTTTGCTTTGGATGCTCGTTTATGTTCTTTCTATGGTTGATTTTGGGTGGTGTGGATTGGTGCTCAGTAGATTTGTGCTGGAGATACCACTCTAGATCCAATGCTTGTGTCCTAAAGCTGTAGTCTCTGGTTGTTTTCAGGGTTTGCTGCCTTGTTCCTGCCCAATTTTGGCGGATCTTGCGGCCGTTCCGTGCTGAAAGGATGGCGAGGTGAGTGGTGACGCGCTCGATCTTGGGAGTAGTTTCTGCTGAGTTCGTAGCTCTCCCATTGCCTGCAACGATGGTATCGTCAGGGCCGCCGAACCCAATGGGGCCTGGGCAGCCAGTAGGCGGTGCCTCACTTCTCCGGACAAGTTCTAGCCTGCTCAGTGGTGGCCAACAGGGAATGGGTGGGGGTGGCGGCATGCTTCAGTCGCAGTCCCCGTTCTCATCTCTCGTCTCCCCAAGGTCTCAGTTTGGTGGAAATGGCTTGCTGGGAGCAACCTCTAATGTCTCCTCCCTGCTTAATCGGTCATCGTTTGGAAATGGGAGCCCTGTTCCAAGTCCAGGACAAATGCCAAACGGTGGGCTTCCGATGAATACCCTTCAGCAGAGAGGGGGCCTTGATGGCGCTGGTGATTTTACTGGCACTGGAGGATCCGATCCTATGTCGTTTCCATCCTCCTCCTCGCAGGTTAGTTTGGGCAATCACCTAGGTTCAGATATCCTGCAGCAGCAGCAGATGGATGTGCGGGATTTGCAGCACCAGCAAGAGCAACAACATCAACAACATCAACTGCCGATGTCTTACAACCAGCAGCAGTTGCCGTCACAGCAGTCGCAGCCGCAGGCTGCAGTGAAGTTGGAGAATGGTGGCAGCATTGGTGGAGTCAAATTAGAACAGCAGATGGGGCTGCCTGACCAGAATGGCCCAGTCCAGATGATCCGCAATGCTGGAAATGTAAAATTTGAGTCGCAGCAGTTGCAAGGGTTGAGGGGTTTGGGTGCAGTCAAGATGGAGCAGTCGAGTTCCGACCCATCAGCATTCTTGCAGCAACAGCAGCAACAACAGCAGCACCATCACCACTTGTTGCAACTCACGAAGCAGAACCCTCAAGCTGCTGCGGCTGCCCAACTGAACCTCTTGCAACAGCAGCGTCTTTTGCATATGCAGCAGCAGCATCAGCAGCAACACCAACAGATTCTAAAGAATCTGCCTTTACAGAGAAACCAATTACAACAGCAACAGCAGCAGCAGCAGCAACAACAACAGCAGCAGCAGCAGCAGCAGTTACTTCGTCAACAGAGTCTAAACATGAGAACCCCAGGAAAGCTGGCTCCTTATGAGCCAGGTACCTGTGCAAAAAGATTGACCCATTACATGTATCATCAACAGAACAGACCACAGGTAAAAGATTTTGTTTGTCTGTTTGTTTGTTTCGAACAAGTAATTTTGTGCTCCAAGCAAAAGGCATGTACTTACAACTTAGGGCATTTACCCATTCCTTTTGATGCAGGATAACAATATAGAGTACTGGAGAAACTTTGTCAATGAGTATTTTGCTCCAACTGCTAAAAAGAGGTGGTGTGTGTCTCTCTATGGAAGTGGTCGTCAAACTACTGGAGTTTTCCCTCAGGTGGTGTCTTGCTCCGACTGCTAAAAAGAATATGCATCTCTTTCTCTTCTGTTCTCCTATATTTGATTTATGCAAGTAAATTCAGTTCTATTAGTTAGTCATAGCCTTAGAGAATTTGGAGTAACACATAGGTGTTTTGAGTATAATTTGCCTTTTAAATTCTTATTTATAACTTTCCTTATTTGTTTGCACCTCCAGGATGTCTGGCACTGCGAAATATGCAATCGAAAGCCTGGCCGGGGCTTTGGTAAACATCATTTAATTTTGTGCATCCTCCTCTCTTACTCGTGTTTCTGGTTTGATCTTATGTTCTTATCTTTACAGAGACAACAGTAGAGGTCTTACCGCGACTATGCCAAATCAAATATGCGAGTGGTACATTGGAAGAACTATTGTATATTGATATGCCACGCGAATCCCAGAATGCATCTGGACAGATTATTTTGGATTATGCAAAAGCAATCCAGGAAAGTGTCTTTGATCAATTGCGCGTGGTACGTGAGGGGCATCTAAGGATAGTTTTTAATCCAGACCTCAAGGTACTGTTATTCAATTTTGTACGTTGTTCTTCTTCCTGTCATTATATCGGTTCTTCTTATGATACTATTCTTGAATAAGTGGTGTCTTTTGGACTAACATATATTGCACAATCCTGTACCATTTCCTTCGATTGAAGATTGCATCTTGGGAGTTTTGTGCTAGGCGTCATGAGGAACTGATTCCGCGGAGATCAATAATACCTCAGGTATGATTTTTTTTATCGCTAGACATATTTTTACTCACAGGTCATGGATCTTGTTATTTATATTCAATTTGGATTGAACATCTGCTATATTTTTGCACTGTGGTGTTTAATTCAGGTTAGTCAGCTTGGCACGGTTGTACAAAAATACCAGGCTGCTGCTCAAAGTTCAACGAGTTTAACGACCCAGGACATGCAGAATAATTGCAACTCGTAAGGAGATCGGCTCTGATGTGCTTAATATTTCTCATCTGAAGTTCTTTCCTGAATTCAAATTTACATATTCTCTTGTCATTTGGTTTAGCCAAACTGATGCTGGTGCTATCTATTATATTTTCGTTAATGGTTTGTCCACTTCTTTTCTTCATGTATACGTGTCTGTTCTGTTAAAATTTATTATCACCCTTCCCTGTAAAGGAGCCATTTGTTCGGTGGAGCTAGTTTCCACAGTGAGTTGTTTTAGATGCATTGGACGTCATGGCAAGGTGAGAGCCAAGATAATGCGGACCTTAGTCCAAAACAAGATAATGTGGGTAGGGTAAAGGTCTGAAGACGGGCAAAGGCACTTGGTTTCAACAATCCCGCGGCATTGCTTGTCCCTGACGTTGAAGAGTGTCTCAGAGGCCTATTAACACCCATGCTATGCACGGACTGGGGGTACCTCTTTACTTTTTAGCCCATAACACAAGATGTATACATGTGGTAGCTCCTCTTGAGCCATTCAGTATTTTTGACTGCCATAGTTGACTTGGTTTTTATCATATCACCCTTTATGATCAAACCAAACCAACTGGATTTACTGTTTTAAGCAAAACAGGATGAAAAGGCTAGTGCTGTGTGCCAGCTTGTCTCAGATCCTAAGGGCTTATAGAAGTTGTCAAATAAGTTCCTCTTGCCAAATAGGCACATGACTAGTTAAGTGTGCCCGGTGAGCTTTGCAAAAGTAAAGGAGTTGGTAATTCATCTCAGTCTTGGCGATGAGCACCCATGATCCAAGTGTTTGAAAGGGAGGACGACTACTGCAAACCTACATGCTATAGCTAGGTGCTACAATAACCCTTATCATGTGCACACGGGCTTCATCTGGCTAAAAATCGCATATTTTAGGAACCAAATAATTGATCATTATGATTATTTTCTATATTAGATATTTTTATTTTCATTTGTCAAGAAATTTTTTCTAAATATGTGCATTCTCTTGCTTGATGCGATGGAGGGGTTACCCAGGGTTTAAACCATGACCACCACCACAGCTCAATGATGAGATCTCAAGCACCTGGGCCTGTCTGACACAGCAGCAATAAATCAGGCCATAATGTAGAAAACTAGAAACACCACGTTAGAGATTATAATGATTTGTTTATATATTAGATATTTCCTTTTAGTTAGTTGCTATCCTTTTAGTTTCCTACTGAATATTACCTTTCACCAACTCCCATCAATTTTCATTGTACTTTTCAAGTTCATGCTATATAACAGGACACTTGTTCAGTTGTTCTTACTTTCCTTGCTGACTGTTTCTTTGAGTAACTATTACCTTTCACCAACTCCATCAATTTTCATTGTACTTTTCAAGTTCATGCTATATACTTATTGCAATCTTGTACAATTAGGTTTGTTGCATGTGCGCGCCAACTGGCTAAAGCCTTGGAGGTGCCTTTGGTAAATGATTTAGGATATACAAAAAGATATGTCCGCTGCCTTCAGGTACACTCTAATCTGATCTAGTTTCCATTCATGTGTTATATTTTCTAAATTGTTTCATAAGTATGCACTTTTTTCTGACCATAAGCTCCTATTTTTTTTCATGCAAAATGTTGGTACTCTCAGATTGCGGAGGTGGTAAACTGCATGAAAGATCTGATTGACTATAGCAGGCAGACAGGATCTGGGCCAATCAGTATGACATCTTAATCATTTTACTTTGTTGATTTATCACATCTCATATCATCAGGATGGCGCAAACTCCCGCATACCACTCTACACTCACAACACCGGAATTAGTGTTCTTTGGGCTCTATTTTTAATTACCATTATTTATTTAGTCAAGTTTCCTTGTGGTACATTTTCTACATGTGTAGGCATGCCTCTTAAATACTCCCTCCGTCTCAAAATGCAAGATCATTTTTGACACTGGTGTAAAAAATGAGTGTAAAAAATGATCTTACATTTTGGGACGGAGGGAGTACCTTAGGGTAGTTATAAGGTAGGTGAGCATTCGGTTTTGGTGAGAAATCACTGCAACTATCGTTTCATGCTGCCGTTATTCCATTCATCACTATAAAAGGCTACATTGGTATGCCTGGGAAAGAGTGGTGCCTGGCTTCAGCCTGTGATGTTGATTATTTTGCCTTGACCCATTAACTGGATTAGCCTGGGGTATAAGTGTTTGTTTGGTGACCTGGGCATGAAAGAATACTGAGCGGTAACAAACATGGCGGGCTTTATGCCGATCACATCATTATATGTGCAGAAGAATTGTGGTTGGTAAGCCAGCTGCACAAAACCAAGCAATTAAGGAATGTATATGACAGTCATTAGGAGTTGAGATGTTAGGAAGTTAAGAGTCTTGCAGGGTACTAGCAGGTCCACCTAATTCATAGGGACCACCATGCTAGATATATATTATATACAGATAAGAGTTCGAGTTGGTTAGTCTATCCGCATGCATCCAGTTTTTGAGTTAAAGTCCAGTTTGGTTGATCAAGGAGTCTAGTACAGTCAAGGCTGTCTGACAAAGCGAGCTGGCATTGTGAATGTTGGATCAATCAGTAAGATAGCAAAACTTCTCAAGACTCGGAGCCTCTCTTCCATTTCAGGGATGAGAGATCGAGTGCTCTATCCCCTGTCTTTGGACCCTTTAACCTGCCCAATTAATCCACAATACCTACTGTAATGGCTCATAAACATCCTAATTGACCCATAACTCGCTGAGCATAACGAATAAAATATTCCCAACTACATCAACATGTGGCATGAAGAAATCCCAAATCTGCAGTGATAGGCATCAGTGGTGGGCCAGCCTCTTGGTGGCCGGATGGTCTCTCGTCGCAGCCTCTTGATGAGTGCTGGAGCTAGTATGCGGCAAAGGCAGGCCCTATAACGACAGAGCTTTGATGCGGTGGCGGCACACAGCTTGCTGCCATTGCTCATCTCTCCCATCTGCCTTTGTTAGGTCGGTATTAGCTCCCAGGCTGCAGCTGCCACACTCAAGGTGCTCAAACTCCTCAAGCACCTGAGCCAGGCTATCCAGGTCACCAGCCAAACACCTCCCACGCAGGTCCCATGGATGCTCTTTGCAAGGCATGACGTGTCCGGTGATTTCAAGTTTTCCAACCACTTCCGTAGGAAGGAAACTGTAATCACCTGATTACCATATAAACTATATAGTTAACATTGCATCTCCGGTAGGAAACAACTTCTAAATACTCCTAGACCATTGGTGCCTGCCCCTGATCCTCATGGGAATGGCTGGGGAACTGAGTTGCCTGGTTCCTGCTGATTTAGTTCCTAGTCACACAAAACACAGTAGCATGTTGGTATGCCATTCAGCAGCCTGTGATTTCTCGTCGTATTATGGCCTTCTATTTGCTAATTTATGTTTGTTTGGCCATATGTAACACTTGCTGTTATTTCTATTTCAGATAGCCTTCATAACTTTCCTCGGAGGAGTCCAGCAGGTATTAACCCTCTTCAACCACAGCAGCAACAGCCTGAAGAGCAGCAATCTGTTCCCCAGAGTTCAAACCAGAGTGGCCAAAATTCTGCTCCTATGGCTGGTGTGCAGGCTTCTGCCTCTGCCAATGCAGACGTGACATCAAATAGTTCTTTGACGTGTGCACCCTCTACATCTGCACCCTCGCCATCTGTTGTTGGGCTCCTCCAAGGTTCAGTGAATTCTAGACAAGATCATCCAATGGGCACCGTAAACGGTCTGTATAACAGTGGAGATGATGGCGTGATTCCCAAGGTGAACTCTACAAGTTCATTGCAGTCAAATCCGTCTCCCTCTTTCTCTTCCCAGGTGCCCACATCATCCAATAACAACATGATGCCCGCCCCTCAGAACACAAACCAACTCAGTTCCCCAGCAGTATCATCATCAAACTTGCCTCCAGTGCAGCCACCTGCAACTCGGGCTCAGGAACCTGAGCCAAGTGATTCCCAAAGCTCGGTTCAGAGAATCTTGCAAGAGATGATGTCATCACAAATGAATGGTGTTGGCCATGGAGCGAATGACATGAAGAGACCAAACGGACTTGCCCCTGGTATTAATGGGGTTAACTGCTTAGTTGGTAATGCGGTCACAAATCACTCAGGAGTGGGAGGAATGGGATTTGGGGCCATGGGTGGATTTGGTTCAAATAGTGCAGCTAGTGGACTGAGAATGGCAATGGCAAACAATGCAATGGCAAACAGTGGGATGGCAATGAATGGCAGGATGGGGATGGGGATGCATCACAGTGCACATGACCTATCACAGTTGGGCCAGCAGCAGCAGCAGCAGCACCAGCAGCATCAGCAACAGCATGACATAGGAAATCAGCTGTTGGGTGGACTTAGAGCTGCAAATAGCTTCAATAATCTTCAGTATGACTGGAAACCCTCTCAATAGATTGATCGGAAATACAAGTTCAATATGATGATGGTGCAGCTGCCCTCACTGGGCTCATTGCTTATGGAGCGTCAATTGCTTGCTCTCTTGTGTCCAAGCATTGGTGCTTTTGCACCAAGGGTGCCATGGAAAGGAATCATAGGCGATGGCAAGCATCTCAGCTCGCGGCTGTATGTTGCAACAGTAGTTGGTTCCCTGTGTATTATGCAACTATGGTACTGGGCTACCTGCCTCGGTTATCTTACCGAAAGATAGAGTTAAAAGATTAGAATCTGCCTGCACTGGGCATGGTCGGTGTCAGTGTTTGGTGTTATTTCTCACCCGGAAAAGAAGTTTTCCCTCCTTTTTTTTCCTTAACGGATGACATCCGAACTGTAATTTATCACCGCCCTTGCTGTAGCAATCATATGTGCTGATATCTTCGCCTGAGAATTCTCTCGTTGTAGCCTTACTGTACTCTGTATAAGCTGTCATATTGACTCGTGGAAAAAGTATCAAGAATGTTTCCGTCGGGTAAAAGGTGCACTCTTCTATCCCAGATGTTTCTGTCAGTGATTTGTTCTTGAAATAAGTAGGCTCCACCATTTTAATTTGTTATGTCATCAGGTAGCTCGCTGAACACCTAGCGTGCTTTTCTGAATATTGTCTGGCGTGTTTGGCAGCACGGGATGTATAAGTTTTTTTCTTCTTGAATTGCGGGGCATAAGGTCAACTCCAGTGCGCGACCTATCCTGTCCGGGTGGGATAGAACGGATGAATAGTGTGGGCCAATGCGCGACCCCAAACGGACAAATGTCTGGATTTCGTCCGTTTTCGACCCATCATCGGTCCAAACTTGTGCCGAGTATGGGGTGAAATGGACATCACGCGGACGGGCTTGACGCACGCCCTTGTCCCCCTGTGGCCCGCCTGTCGGGGACACTAGCAGTCCCTTTGCTTCCAACGCTTCCATCCTCTCTCCCCGCCCCACCCTGTTGCCGGCGCCGCCACTATTCTCCGGCTGCCTCCTCACTGTGCACCCTCGGCACGCCCTTGCCCCTCCGTGGCCCGCCTGTTGGGGACACTAGCAGTCCCTTCGCTTCCAACGCCTCCACCCTCTCTCCTCGCCCCACCCCGTTGCCGGCACCGCCACTATTCTCCGGCTGCCTCCTCACTGCACACCCCCCGATCGTCCATACCAAACCACATCTCGACATGGCTGCCACCACGCCCGCGCTTTCGCCGTAGTTTTGACCGTTGATTGGAGGAGATTTGGCAGTCGTCGTAGTTTTGGCCGTCGATTGGAGGAGATTTGGCCGTCACCGTCGTAGCCGGTGGAAGAGGGGATACGACCGCCGGTGATGTACCACGGCGGCCACGACAGCTTCGGACGAGTGCTCCAGAGCAGCCAGTAGCCGGCCGCCAACCACCCTTGTTGCACCGAGGTGATCATCGCGGCCTCTTTGCCACCACGACCGCAAGGTGTTCGACGCTTTGCCCACAAAGGTATGGACAGTGGAGATGAATTTTTCTTCCACCACTTCATTTATTCATCGGACGATTCATCGTCGGATGATGAAGATCTTGTGGTGGCTGCACTGATCGTTCAGGACCACATTGAATGACAGCTTCCTCAGTATAAGGGTCACTCCCTGGCCGTGCTCCTAACCTGAATTGCAACAGGAAGAGAGGCCACACCCTGCTCTATGCCGATTACTTTGCGAACACCCCGCTCTTCAAGCTGGATAAATTCCGTCGCCGTTTTCATATGACAAGGCATGTGTTCAATCATATCCGAGAGGGAGTGGTTGCTCATGACCCATACTTCGAGTGCAAGACGGATGCCCTTGGCAAGCTTGGATTCTCCTCTTGCCAGAAATGCACCGCGGCCATCCGCATGCTTGCATATGGAATTCCAGGCGATCTGGTGGATGAGTATGTGCGTATGAGTGAGTCCACATGTCTGCTGTCACTATACAAGTTCTGCAAGGTCGTGGTGGCAGTGTTTGGCCCTGAGTACTTGAGGCAGCCAACTGTCGCTGATACAAAGAGATTGTTGGCGACCAACGCAACTAGGGGCTTTCCAGGCATGCTTGCCAGCATCGATTGTATGCACCGGGAGTGGAAGAGCTGCCCATTTTCTTGGCAGGGTCAGTACAAAGGGCATGTCAAAGCGTGCACTGTCATATTAGAAGCGGTGGCTTCGCAGGATCTTTGGATATGACATTCTTTCTTCGGCATGGTAGGTTCTCACAATGATATCAACGTGCTGCAGCGTTCTCCAGTCTTCGTAAGGCTTGCAGAAGGCCACTCCCCATCTGTCAACTTTGAGATCATCGGCCACCAGTACAACCAGAGATACTATCTAGCTGATGGTATATATCCTCAGTGGTCAACTTTTGTGAAGACAATCTTGAACCCCCAAGGTGAGAAGAGAAAGAGATTTTCCCAAATGCAAGAGTGCTAGAAAGGATGTGGAACGTGCTTTTGGTGTGCTTCAATCCCGATGGGGTATCGTTCGAAACTCTGCACTGACATGGGATGAAGGGAGGCTTTGGGAGGTGATGACTGATGAAGATATGTACCTAGGGTAGGGTCATAGGCCTGACCTAGACACCCTTCCCTAAGACGTAACCCTAAAACCAGAAGCGTTCGAAGAGGAGTCATCATCCACTCGACCGCAGAGACTGTCACTCGACCACCAGAAGGTCTAAGGTCACCCCGGACTGCAACGGTCGGACATCACCTCATAGCTTTAATGATCATTACGTCTCTTTATTTACTAGTGTTACCAGTAACGTCTCCCCTTTAATGTACCTTAAACCCTTTGTAACATCGGCCGGCTGGGGTCCTGGCGCACTCTATATAAGCCACCCCCCTCCACAGGCACAAGGGTTCGCATCTTTT
>NC_041386.1:505023401-505109969 GCF_002162155.2 Triticum dicoccoides | reverse complement strand
CACACACACACACACAATACAGTCGACCGCCTCCGGGCACCGAGACGTAGGGCTGTTACTTCTTCCGAGAAGGGCCTAAACTCGTAAAACTCGTGTGTACAACTACTCCATAGCTAGGAACTTGCCTCCTCATACCTACCCCCATTCTACTGTCAGTCTTAGAACCACGACAGTTGGCGCCCACTGTGAGGCAGGCGTCTTAGCAGTTTATTGGAGAAGTTGCGATTCTTCCGATTCCCATCATCATGGTTTCAGGTGGAGGATTGGCTGAAGGCCGCGAGATCCGTCTCGGCGCGCTCGTCTTCATCGCCGACGACTCCGCTTGGCTCCACGAGGCTCCACTCGACATCGGGGCGCTCCCCGTCCGCGGGGCGACACACTTCCGCGCCTGCGTTCGCGGTGTCCTTCTTCGACAGTCGTCGACTCAGTATCGGTCGGCTCCTACGGCATCCTCGCTTCCCGTTGTTCGCCGGCGCCAGCGATCCGGTCGGTCGCGGCTTCAGCGGTGGATGCCGCATGCGGTGGCTCGCCAATCGGCCACCCCACAAATCGCGGCAATCGAGCCCGACGAAATTTCTACGGCCTGTTCGACTGGCTCCGTTGAGACAACATCCGAGTGCGACAACAGCGACCCCGCGGCGGAAGTCTTGATGGTCAATGGACCACACAGTCGTCCTGGCTTCACCCGTGAAGACGGTGGCGATGGCGTCAGCGATCCATCACATGTCCACGAGGAGTATCGCCCTGAACCCCTCTCTTCACAGCGGAGGGAAGATCTTCGCTGCCGCAATATGGATGCACTTCACACTCCTATCGTTGGAGAAACCCCCGAGGCCCAGGCCTTGGAGGAGGCGCACCTCGCCAACTTGGCTGAGCGCACTCGACTGGAGAACCTCCAGCGCGCACTCGACGAGTGTGCTCGACAGCGGATTCCCGAGTCCAGTCGACGACAACTTTTTTCGCCTCTGACTCAGGTATACCGAACTCCGATCCAGAATCTCACAACTGCAGCTCGAATAGCAGAATCAATTCAACCTTCCCAGTCAGAAGCTGGCTGAGGTTTGATGCAGATCCGGGCTTTACTCCAGGCAGCGGGGGAGCAGAATACAACAATATCTCAGTCGCGGAATATGATTCATAGCAGGTCTGTGGTGGCGGATACTGTCCAATCTGCTCACAACCCAAGATCGCCTTCGCGGCGTGAGGGACGTGGATACCAGCAGGATCAGTACAGGAACCGTGGGCAGTATGATCATCGACTCGACCACGATGATCGTCGTCGAGTGCCCACGCCTCCTCCTAGGAGTGGGTCATACGTGCCTCGGCGGCAAGATGACAGGCGCCCCCACAGCGGCGAACGAAGAATTCCTGTCGACCCTAGAGAGCCAGGCTTTGATGCAAGGTCTATCCTCGTTCAAGGTCTGGTTGATAGGAACAGAGCTCACAGAGAAGGCCACGATAGGGATCATCCGACTGGAAGCAGGGCGCACGTTTCAGGACCCGAGTGTTTCAGCAGAGCCATCAGAGCAGCAGTGTTTCCTCCCAACTTCAGGTTGGCGACTGGAGCCAGCAAGTTCACCGGCGAGTCCAAGCCAGACACTTGGCTTGAGGATTACTGAGTAGCTGTGCAGATTGGTGGTGGCAATGACGATGTGGCCATGAAGCACCTCCCCTTGATGTTGGAGGGCTCAGCCAGAGCGTGGTTGAACCAGTTGGCTCCTGGCAGCATATATAGTTGGGAGGAACTTGCTCGAGTGTTTGTTAGAACCTTTGAAGGCACTTGCAAAAGACCGACAGGGTTGACAGAATTGCAGTGTTGTTTTCAGAAACCGAATGAAACCTTGAGGGATTATATCCAGAGATGGATCACGTTACACCATACAGTGGAGAATGTGTCAGATCACCAAGCAATTTGTGCTTTCAAGGAAGGCGTTAAATATCGGGAGTTGAACCTGAAATTCGATCGGACATGAGATATGACTCTGACTCGGATGATGGAGATTACCACCAAATATGCCAATGGTGAGGAGGAAGACCGACTCCGGAGTGGCAAACACAAAATAATCGCCCAAGAAACCGGAGGAGGGAATTCCAGTCGGAAACAGAAGCGAAAAGCCGAACCAGCTGCTCCTAGTGAAGCTTTAGCTATTACCCAAGGAAAGTTCAAAGGAAAGCCCAAAGGGCCTTGGACTCCCAAAAAAGTTAAGGATAAAGATGGGAATGACGTGTTGGATTTACCATGCCATATTCATACCAAAAAAGATGAAGAAGGGAACATCATTTACCCTAAACACACCACTCGACAGTGTCGTTTCATGACCCAACAGTTTCGAGAGAAACAACCCAAGGAAAAGGAAAAGGAGTCGGACGGAGGTGAGGATAGGGAAGAAGATGATGATGGTTTTTCCAATGTCAATTCCACGCTGATGATTTTTGCTGATGTTGAAAGCAAAAGTCGATTGAAGGTTATTAACAGGGAGGTGAACATGGTTGCTCCGGCAACACCCAGTTATTTGAAGTGGTCCCAGACGGCCATCACGTTTGACCAATCGGACCACCCAACGCATATAGCCACCCCTGGGAGGCAAGCACTGGTGGTCGACCCAGTAGTCGAAGGCACTCGACTGACTAAAGTGCTGATGGATGGTGGCAGTGGCCTGAATATCCTTTATGCTGAAACCTTGAAGAGAATGGGCATTCCGATGTCCAAGATTAGTGAAAGCAACATGAGTTTCCACGGTATTATACCTAGCAAGAAGGCTCAGTCACTCGGCCAGATCGCCCTTGATGTGGTTTTCGGTGATTCTAAGAATTACCGCAAGGAAAAGTTGATGTTTGAGGTAGTGGATTTCAAGAGTGCTTACCATGCCATTCTGGGGAGACCCGCTTATGCACGTTTTATGGCTCGACCATGTTACGTGTATCTCAAATTGAAGATGCCTGGCCCCAGAGGAGTAATCACTATCACTGGCAATCGGCAAAAGGCAGAAGAGTGCTTCCAGAAGGGCTCAAAAATTGCCAATGCGCAGATGGCAGTAGTGGAACTGCAAGAGTATCAGAAAAACACAGATCCGAGTGATTTGCTGCGAGCCAAGAAGCCTGCGACAGACTCTGCATTTCAATCGTCAGGGGAAACGAAGCCGATTCATATTCACCCGACCGATCCCAATGCTACTCCGACCCATATCTCGTCAACACTCGACAACAAATAGGAAGAAGCGCTCATCCAGTTCCTCCGTGAGAACTGGGACATCTTTGCATGGAAACCTTCTGACATGCGGGGTGTACCAAGGGGACTGGCTGAGCATCGTTTGCGAGTCGACCCGAAAGTAAAGCCAGTCAAGCAACATCTCCGACGGTCCGCCGTCCAGAAGAGAAAAGCAATTGGCGAGGAGGTAGCTCGGCTCCTGGCAGCTTAGTTCATCTGAGAGATTTACCACTTCGAGTGGCTCGCCAATGTTGTCATGGTCCCCAAGAAGGATGATTCGCTTCACATGTGCATTGACTTCAAGCATATCAATCGGGCCTGCCCGAAAGATCATTTTCCTCTTCCCCGCATCGACCAAATTGTCGACTCAACTGCGGGGTGTGAGTGTTTGTCCTTCTTGGACGCCTATTCCGGTTACCATCAGATCCGACTATATGGACCCGATGAGATAAAAACGGCTTTCATCACTCCATTCGGATGTTTCTGTTATGTCGCTATGCCATTCGGCCTGAAGAATGTCGGAGCCACATTCATGAGGATGATCCAGAAGTGTCTGCTCACTCAAATCAGTCGGAATGTGGAAGCATACATGGATGACATTGTAGTCAAGTCACGTAAAGGTTCCGACCTGTTGGCTGACCTTGCCGAAACCTTTGCCAATCTCAGAAGGTATGATATCAAGCTTAATCCATCAAAGTGCACATTCGGAGTTCCTGGTGGAAAGTTACTCGGTTTTCTCGTTTCCGAACGAGGAATCGACGCTAACCCAGAAAAAGTTGGTACCATTCTTCGGATGAAACGCCCCGTGCGTGTGCACGATGTCCAGAAGCTTACCGGTTGTTTGGCCGCCTTGAGTCGATTCATTTCTAGTCTCGGTGAAAAGGCACTGCCTCTTTACCGACTGATGAAGAAGTCTGATAAGTTCGAGTGGACTCCCGAAGCTGATGCATCGTTTGTAGAGCTCAAAGCCCTGCTTTCCACCCAGCCGGTGCTTGCTGCACCAATCAGCAAAGAGCCTTTACTTCTTTACATTGCAGCCACTTGATAAGTTGTCAGTACAGTACTCACGGTCGAGCGGGAAGAAGAAGGAAAAACTTATAAAGTTCAGCGCCAGTATATTACGTTTCTGAAGTTCTGACTCCATCAAAGCAAAGATATCCCCATTATCAGAAGCTTGTTTATGGAATTTACATGACCACAAAGAAGGTTGCACACTATTTCTCTGATCATTCTGGTACAGTCGTCAGCGATGCTCCATTATCAGAGATTTTGAACAACAGAGATGCAACTGGTCGACTGGCAAAGTGGGCGATTGAACTCCTTCCCCTGGATATCAAGTTTGAAGCAAAGAAGGCTATTAAGTCCCAAGCAATAGCTGATTTCCTCGCCAAGTGGATCGAACAGCAACTTCCGGCCCACATTCACTCGGAGCATTGGACCATGTTCTTCGATGGGTCCAAGATGCTGAATGGTTCCGGTGCTGGAGTGGTTTTGGTCTCCCCCAGTGGTGACAAACTCAGTTATGTTCTCCAGATTCACTTTGACTCCAACAATGAGGCTGAATACGAGGCACTTCTGTATGGATTGCGTATGGCCATTTCACTCGGCGTCCGTCGCCTCATGGTCTATGGCGACTCGGATTTAGTGGTAAATCAGGTGATGAAGGAGTGGGACGTCAGAAGCCCAGCCATGACTGGTTATTGCAACGCAGTAAGGAAGTTAGAAAAGAGGTTCGAGGGGTTAGAGCTCCATCACATCCCTCGACTGAAAAATCAAGCAGCCGATGATCTGGCAAAGATAGGCTCCAAGAGAGAAGCCATTCCCAGTAATGTGTTCCTGGAGCATATTCATACCCCTTCAGTTCAAGAAGATCCCTTCACTGAAGAGCCCCCACAGCCAAAGAGTGCCACCGATCCGACTGAAATCGAGATTCCAACCGTGGTCGACTTGATCATGGAAGTTTTTGTCATTAACCCTGATTGGACAATAGATATATCACATACATTCTTAGAAGAGAACTCCCAGAAGATGAAGAAGAGGCTCGACAGATCGTTCGTCGATCTAAGGCCTTTACTGTGATAAGAGGACAATTGTTCAGAGAAAGTGTGACTGGAGTTTACCAAAAATGCATAACACCTGAAGAAGTTCGAGTGATCCTCAATGATATCCACTCGGGGACCTGCGGCCACCATGCGTCCTCTCGGACCATTGTGGCCAAAGCATACCGAGAGGGATTTTACTGGCCTCGGGAAAATGAGATGGCACAAGAAATAGTCGACAAATATGAAGGTTGCCAATTTTACTCCAACATGTTTCACAAGCCTGCGTCAGCCCTGAAGACCATTCCACTCATCTGGCCTTTTGCTGTTTGGGGGTTGGATATGGTTGGACCTTTGAGGACTGGCAGGAGTGGATTCACTCATGTGCTTGTAGCAGTCGACAAGTTCACCAAGTGGATTGAAGCCAAGCCTATCAAGAACCTTGATGCCAGTACTGCTGTCGGTTTCATCAGAGAGATAACATTCAGATATGGTGTTCCACACAACATCATCACTGACAACGGGTCAAACTTCGATTCTGATGAGTTCAGGACTTTCTGTGCTTCACAAGGTACTCGAGTCGACTATGCCTCAGTCGCCCACCCCCAGTCGAATGGGCAAGCTGAAAGAGCAAATGGATTGATTCTCAAAGGACTGAAACCCCGACTGATGCGTGACCTCAAACACGCAGCAGGAGCCTGGGTCGATGAACTTCCATCAGTATTATGGGGATTGAGGACAACTCCCAATCGATCGACTGGTAGAACCCCATTTTTCTTGGTTTATGAAGCCGAAGCTGTACTTCCGAGTGACTTGCTCCACAATGCACCCCGAGTCGAGCTGTTCACATAGGAAGAAGCAGAACAAGCAAGGCAGGATGCAGTTGACCTCCTGGAAGAAGAAAGAGAGATGGCCTTGATCCGATCAACCATCTATCAGCAAGACCTGCGTCGATTCCATGCCAAAAACGTGAGGGGTCAAGCATTTCAAGAGGGAGACTTAGTTCTCCGAGTGGATCAGCAGAAACCACACAAGCTTGCTCCCTCTTGGGAAGGCCCCTTCGTGGTCACTAGAGTGCTCCACAATTGAGCGCACCACCTCTACGACGTCGAGCACAAGAAAGACGAGCCGCGCGCAGCAAGACGTGCGTCGATTCCATGCCAAAAACGTGAGGGGTCGAGCATTTCAAGAGGGAGACTTAGTTCTCCGAGTGGATCAGCAGAACCCACACAAGCTTGCTCCCTCTTGGGAAGGCCCCTTCGTGGTCACCAGAGTGCTCCACAATGGAGCTACCACCTCTACGACGTCGAGCACAAGAAAGACGAGCCGTGCGCCTGGAATGCGGAGCTGCTCCGCCCCTTTTATACTTAAGCACTCAGTCTGTTGAGATGTAATAAGACCTTTATAGTTTGTTTATCAAAGACAAGAGTTTTACAGTCTTCTAAAAAGATTGTCGATTGTTTACGTTTGTTTCTGAAATCCCCCAGTGGGTGGCTTAGCTGCGAATCCATTTCGCCTAAGTTTAAAAAATCCTACTGAGTGATGGACAAGCCTCTCACTCAGGGGCTTAGCTGTGAATCCGTTTCGCCTAAGTTTAAAAAATCCTATCGAATGATGAGCAAGCCTCTCACTCGGGGGCTTAGCTGCAGTCCAGTACTCGCCTAAGTTTTAAAAAAATCCTACCGAGTGATGAGCAAGCCTCTCACTCGGGGGCTTAGCTGCAGTCCAATACTCGCCTAAGTTTTAAAAAATCCTACCGAGTGATGAGCAAGCCTCTCACTCGGGGGCTTAGCTGCAGTCCAGTACTCACCTAAGTTTTAAAAAATCCTACCGAGTGATGAGCAAGCCTCTCACTCGAGGGCTTAGCTGCAGTCCAGTACTCGCCTAAGTTTTAAAAAATCCTACTGAGCGATGAGCAAACCTCACACTCGGGGGCTTAGCTGCAGTCCAGTACTCGCCTAAGTTTCAAAAACCCTACCGAGTGATAAGCAAGCCTCTCACCCGGAGTCTTAACCATGAACCCGTTTCGCCTAAGTTTCAAAAATCCTACCGAGCGATGAGCAAACCTCACACTCGGGGGCTTAGCTGAGGCCCGTGGAACACGGTGGCCGCAGGATCGACGGTGGCACAGAGAGGACCGCGCTCGGTTGTGAGCGAGGAGGGGGGAACGAGCATGGGCAGGGGATTGTGAGGCTAGGGTTTCACCAATGGGGAGAGGGCGCACAGGGGGTGGCCTTATCCATCCGCCGAGCTGCGGGATGGCCGGCACGACGCCATCGGCGGCACGGATGGGCGCCACGCCATCCCCCTGTACAGGAGGAAGGAGATGAGGAGGAGGTGGGCTGGGCCACGCACTGTTCGCACTGAAGCCCAACCAGATAGTGCCCCACAACTCCAATTCTTTATTCTTTTATGTTTTGTCTTTACCTTTTATTTATTTTTCTTTTCTTTTTTCTTTTAGTTTCCTTTTATTTTTTTGTTTCAGCAAAATACCAAAATGACACCTAATTTGATATTACCAAATGTGCCACTGGCACATTAACTTGCTACCCAAGCTAATTTGTTTTCATAATTAATTAATATTTAAAAGTATTTAAATAATAGTTTTCGCTACTGCTTTATTCGGCTTGTAGCATTTAAACATTTTATAAAGGTGTGGTTTCTCCACCATAATTACCTATGCAATATTTGGTTCACTCCGGACATTTTAGTTTTAATATTTGAAAACTTTTATTGTTTGCTTGATTTTGAATTGGTTTCGAACTAAAGCAAGATTAGCAACAATAATCGAAGTGACGCGACATCATTAGCAGAGGGTTGATGTAGCTTAATTATCCGGGCGTCGGAATTCTCCTCCACTACAAGAAATCTCGTCCTGAGATTTAGGAGCGGGACTAAGGGGAAGGGATTTGGTTACGAAATTCTAACGGGTCTTCTTGGTGTTGGTTGCTCTTCTCGAAGAGGTTGATCCATTACATTGTCGTTTTCATTCCTCTGTTTCAAGCCATCATGACTAAGTCGTCACCCTTTCTTCAGGAACTCCATCGTACTTACTAAAGGATAGGAGGGAAAACTACAAGGACAGATGTCTACAGGGTCTAATATTTGGTAATTAGCTCACGGATTTTGGCCCAAAGGTAACTCTCAAGTTGTAACTTAGGAGAACATCGAGAGCAAAGTAAGAAGGTACAATAAGGAATCGGCCAGGCAATCGTTCGATGCCTAATCAGAAGGTGAAAGGGGTTTCAGGGCAACGAGAATAAGTATTGCATCTGATACTAGAATAGATCACTAGGAAGGTGGCTCGCGAATTGCATATGAAACCAAATGCAAGGGATAACTTTGAAACAGGGATGTACAGGAGAGTCAGGTTTCGATCATGTGGAACTGTGGGTTATGGGCCCACCATGTGGGTTACAAAGTAGGGAGGGCGCTTTCATCATGCACGGTCATGATAGCAAGGCATGTCTGAGAATAGATTGTCAGTTATGTCGGCAACAACATCGGTACCAAGGGCGAGGGATGAAGAGAACCATTTTCCTGCTTGTTGAACGAGGCAGACCAATTGGCAAAGTTCTCGTCCATTGGTGGTTACAGGAAGGTCATCAACAAAAGTAACAAGGTCTTTACTGACAGAGTGGTACAAGGAGGTGCTCAACTAAGCAAGAACTTATTGCTGCTCAGCTAAGTCAGGTTACAAGAAAGGTTAAACAAAACAATGGAGAGGAAAAATGCGATTATCAGATTAAACAGAACAAGGAAAAGACAATGTGTTTAAACACATATTTCAGGGGTATATCCTTCCCAAGGATAAGCAGAGCATGATATCCATGACAGGATATAAAGTAGAAAACCCTTTTAGGTAAGGGGAGAGAAATTTCATGACATTACCCATACAATGGTGTTTGGATAATTGATAAAGAAAATTTTGCATTGTGCTTCAATTGTTCTTATTGATGATCGGAGTATCACAGACATGCTTCGAGATAGCATTGCCATATTATTCAAGCAAAGGTCAGACTTTAGATACTCAAAGGATTTGTCAGGATCAACTTATAGATTAAGTCTTATAATTTCCTCATGGAAGAATGGATAACCCTGCTAAAAAGGAAACTATAACAATAGGGCCTTCAGCCAGGTGTGCTAGGCATGACATCACCTTACCGGGTCATAAAAGACCAGCGTTATAACTCTTGGAATTATTTTCCAACCATCATATCCGACCGAGATTCAGATTCGATTGGTGTCATGATACCTCAGACTCTGGATGCCTGAGAAGAAGAGGTGCAACACAATTGACGAGATGTCATTATATGATTCTCGGGAAATGAAATATGGAAGCAAGTTCCTAACAAGGGTTCATCATTAAGCCAAGGAGAGGATGAGGAGGTGGCTGACGAACTCAGCGACATATCATCGAGATTTCCAAAAAGACGGATTTTTACAATTATGTGAACAAGGAGATAACATTTGTCATATCAAATGATATAATGATGTATGCTCGAGGAAAAACATACACAAATAAACATTGGTTGAAAAGTGCGCCCGAAATATAGCCTTAGGTAGCATGATCAATGTTAGAATGGTGATTCAATAATCAATAGTCTAAGAATGAACGGTCAACCAATAACTTCAATTCAAGCTACACCGTTCGCTTGTTGGTATCCCGGTTAGAATCAACACGGGGACCAAGAAGGAATGGTGATGGTGAGAAGTATCACTATACCAAGAATTCTGAAGGGGTGGAGCAATCCTCACAGCATTCTTGACATAAAAAATGGTAATACTTCACGGTAGAACATAACATAAGTTGGATAGCAAGGAGCTCAAGGTACAACACAAAACAAGAACAAGTTTTGTGTTGGAGGGAATGCAATAATGTTTTCGATGATAACCCACATCATCGAGGGCAAAGGATGGTATTTCTCATCCAGAATTTGATAGATATCTTGGAAGAGCTCAGAATGTTGATGATGTGCACAACACATTTGTGGCGAGATTTCATGAAGATGTAATCGATCGGTGACGACATCAAGTCAAAGGAATGATGAAGCAAAAGGTTATTGTAACAAGGGGTACGACACAAACTCGAAATCAAGCTTGATGTTCAAGGCGAAATGATACGACGAAGAAGATCGGCGTAAGATTAGCTCACCGTTGAAAATTGTGGTACGGGAAGGACCAGGTAGCACGGTTAAAATTTAGCACGATAATGATATAGCAATCAGGCTAGGAATGACTTAAAGGATTATTAAACTCGTAAGTAATGAAAATTACTTAGAGTTATTGATTCGGAGTGCGGAATTGATTCACTTATCGGTGTCCTGAAGTGAATAACAACTCAAAACCCAGTGAAAATTGGAATTGACGAGAATTAATATTTGATGAAGAACTCATAAGAGGTTATGTAGTTTCGTGATAATCTCGAGATACCAGAGTGTAATACTCGACGTTAGATCAAAGTAAATGTTGGACATGTGCAATGATCTACAGAAGACAAGTACTTCAACTTGTCCGAGAAATGGAATCAAAGAGTATCAATATGGCCAGAACCATGGTTGCAAAAGATCAGATCCCAGATATAATATGAACTTATACCAAGAAAATAATTAATTTAAGAGAAGCTTCCATGATAGGATGTACATCGTGTCCATGGGCATGAACACAAAGTTCAAGGTCGACTCCCACTTATTCAATGTATAACCTTCCATTCACTTCTCGTGTTTCAAAAATGGCATTAGTTGTTGAAAGTTTTACCTGGTGCAATACCAGATAAGTATGGCCCGTGAAATCTTACAGGTTCAATCAGATTAGGGAAGGTGTTGGTTCAACCCATCAGGGCATCTTAGGAACATATACTGCAAACTTCAGGAGTAAATAACACAAGCTCGAAGGTAGAGCATGGTTGACAAAAGGAGAGGATACAATTTACCAAAGGCATTATGTATCCGAGGAAAGGCTCACAAGCTTATTGAATATGAAGGACATTGTCGGATAAATTTCTGACAAAGGGTCTGGTTGTCCACAAGGGATCTGATGTGAGCATTGGTACTCAACCAGAGGAAGAAATAATGCAAGGAGATCAGATTATAGAAGCAATTGACTAACTCAAAGCTCAAATGCAAAGGAATTATGAATTCCAAGACAAGGGATCAGAAGCAATGCTCTGATTAGGGATGGATAAGTTGAATAGCCTTAGGGGTACAATCGAAGGCAATGTGATTGGTCGAGATCCAGCTCATGTTTAAAATGACGTCTGAGCCGGAAGGATGAAATGAAGGATCTGATTAAGGATTGCGAGCATTCACAACATATTGATTCAACAGACTCAAACTGATAATGACTAAGGATGCTAATAAGATTACCATACTTATGGGATCAATCATAATGCAAGCGAGTAAGAATTTCAAGAGCAATAGGCTATTGATGATTTTCAGGAGATCGAATGGTATTTCGAAGACCTTTGTGAAACACCTGAACAACTGGGGATGAGCGGATACTCGGTAAGTGCGAGGAAATATCCGTAGGGGTATTCATGTGGTAAAGAACTGCAAGGCAGTAGGCACAAAGTATTCTCGGAACAGTAGAGAGAATTTTAAGGTATCTTATAATAACAAGATCAACGGGGAATGATTGTATGAATGACAAGTGTACGTGGTTATCCATAGGGGGTTTATCGACGAAAAGGAATTGCAAAAGCGATGGCACACAGTCTCGAGAGAACATCGTAGACTATCTTAGGAATCTTTTGGTGCAACAGGCGATCATCTGTAGTAAGGGGCTCTCCGGGTGGAGGTGATCGCGAGATCCTAATGTTAGAGTTAGTAAAACTATTTAAACCCGAATAGAAGAGAGATCGGAGTCCCAGAGTATAGACGAGGAATAAAAGATCCTACTACCACCCAATTGGCGACGTGGGCCCGTAAGACACACATCCATGTTAGTAAAAGTTTTGCAATGACTAGACTCAACTTCGGCCAAGGAGTTGGAAGGAGGATTCCTACAGGCAGTCGGCTCTGATACCAACTTGTGACGCCCCCGATTTGACCGTACACTAATCATACACGTAAACGTGTACGATCAAGATCAAGGACTCACGGGAAGATATCGCAACACAACTCTACAAATAAAAATAAGTTATACAAGCATCATATTACAAGCCAGGGGCCTCGAGGGCTCGAATACAAGAGCTCGATCATAGACGAGTCAGCGAAAGCAACAATATCTGAGTACAGACATAAGTAAACAAGTTTGCCTTAAGAAGGCTAGCACAAACTGGGATACAGATCGAAAAAGGCGCAAGCCTCCTGCCTGGGATCCTCCTAAAATACTCTTGGTCGTCGTCAGCGGCCTGCACGTAGTAGTAGGCACCTCCTGTGTAGTAGGAGTCATTGTCGACGATGGCATCTGGCTCCTGGACTCCATCGTCTGGTCGCAACAATCGGGTATAGAAAGGGGGAAAAGGGGGAGCAAAGCAACCGTGAGTACTCATCCAAAGTACTCGCAAGCAAGGAGCTACACTACATATGCATGCATTGGTATCAAATGGAAAAGGGGTATCATATGTGGACTAAACTGCAGAATGCCAGAATAAGAGGGGGATAGCTAGTCCTTTCGAAGACTACGCTTCTAGCCACCTCCATCTTGCAGCATGTAGAAGAGAATAGAAGGTAAGTTCACCAAGTAGCATCGTGTAGCATAATCCTACCCAACGATCCTCTCCTCGTCGCCCTGTTAGAGAGCGATCCCCGGGTTGTATCTGGCACTTGAAATGGTGTGTTTTATTAAGTAACCGGTTCTAGTTGTCATAAGGTCAATGTACAACTCCAAGTCATCCTGTTACCGAAGATCACGGCTATTTGAATAGATTAACTTCCCTGCAGGGGTGCACCACATTTCCCAACACGCTCGATCCCCTTTGTCCGGACACACTTTTCTGGGTCATGCCCGGCCTCGGAAGATCAACACGTCGCAGCCCTACCTAGGCACAACAGAGAGGTCAGCACGCCGGTCTAAATCCTATGGTGCAGGGGTCTGGGCCCATCGCCCATTGCACACCTGCACGTTGCATACGCGGCCGGTGAGCAGACCTAGCATCCCTTATACAAGAGCAGGCGTTCTAGTCCAACCCGGCGCGCGCCGCTCAGTCACTGACGTCACGAAGGCTTCGACTGATACCACGACGTCGAGTGCCCATAACTGTTCCCGCGTAGTTGGTTAGTGCGTATAGGCCAGTGGCCAGACTCAGATCAAATACCAAGATCTCGTTAAGCGTGTTATCTTGAAGTAACCGCGAACGCCGACCAGGTCCAGGCCCACCTCTCTCCTAGGTGGTCTCAACCTGCCCTGTCGCTCCGCCACAAAGATCCACCCAGAGGGCCGTCGGGATAAAGGTCCTTTCAGCCCCCAATCTATGAATCACTCGCGGGTACTCTACGAGCCGACCCATCTTTAGTCATCACATGTATCATGTATATGTATATAAGTATATACCCGTGATCACCTCCCGATTCCAGATGGCAACGGGGACGAAACCCATCGGGTTTTGCCTTCCCGAACCCATCCCCACGAGAAAATCGCAAACCCATCCCCGTCCCCATCACCATGTGCGGGGCTAGTTTTTCGCCCGTCCCCTAAACCCATCGGGTTTCGGGGAACCCACGGGGAACCCATGAGAAAATAAAAATATTTAAACAAACATAGTGGCGACAAAGAATAACATTTGAATAGCAAAACAAGCACATTTCAGCAGCGTAACTGGAGCAAATTTCAACAAAAAACAATATTAGATGGTTCAACAGCTATATAGAGTGTATTTTAGCAGAGTTAAACAACATACATAGTATATTTCGGAGGCAGCAAACATAACATAGTAGCAACAATGATATCATTTCAACAGCAACATAGTATATTTCAGCAGCAAAACAACTGCAAATTTCAGCACAGTACTCAGGAATAACATCAGCTAAAAGAAGCCTATTTCAGCACAACTATAGCCCATTTCAACAACGAAGATAAGCATATTTCAGCAACAAACAGGAGCATATTTCAGTAAAAAAAATGTATTTTGCCGGGTTTGCCGGGTTTCGGGTTCGGGGACTACCGAAACGGGTGCAAACCCATGAAACGTGTCGGGTTGTATAATGCGCCCAACAACAGCCCCGCGGGGATGAAAAGATGCCCATCCCCGTCCCCTAATAGGGTAAAAACCCGCGGGGACACGGGTTTCGGGGCCCCGTTGCCATCTTGACTCCCGATAGTATAGGATGGAAGACAGACAAGAATGTAGGGCCACTAACTAGCATCCTATACTAGGCATTTAGGATTGCAGGTAAGGTATCAATAACTGTAGCAACAATGACAGGCTATGCATCAGAATAGGATTAACGGAAAGCAGTAACATGCTACACTACTCTAATGCAAGCAGTAGAGATAAGAGTAGGCGATATCTGGTGATCAAGGGGGGGGGGCTTGCCTGGTTGCTTTGGCAAGGAGGGGTCATCTTCAATGTAGTCGAACACACGGACATCGACAGCGGTCTCGGAGTCTACCGGAAAGGAGTAACGGAGGAGGAACACAATAAATAACAGAGCAATCAAATGTAACACAAAGCAAGACGCGGCAATACGTTGTGCTAGGGGTTACCTAACGTAGGGATAGGCGATACCGGCGAAGGGGGGAAACATCCGGGAAAGTATTCCCGGTGTTTCGCGTTTTTGGCAGATGAACCGGAGGGGGAAAGTTGCGTGTTCGCTATGCTAGGGATGTGTGGCGGATGAACGGGCTGCGTATCCGGATTCGTCTCGTCGTTCTGAGCAACTTTCATGTACAAAGTATTTTCATCCGAGTTACGGATGGATTTCTACGAATTTCCCAAGATTCAAACATCTATTTGGCATACTTGAAAATTGGCTAAGTCCGAGAAATTGTTCAGTTTTTAAACTTCACTTATCTGTTTTCGAAAGGCTATAACTATTGTTTTGCCCAACGTATGAATTAGTGCCTTATATCAATATTGACCACTTTCCTTTGATCTACAAAGATGGTATCAATTGCATCACTGTTAGAGTTCATTTGCTTAATCAAAACTTTGCTTGAAAAGTGTCACTTGTTGTTAAATTCTAAAAACTGCAAAAATATACGAACATAGGATTTTGTGATTTTTACAGGATTTAATCCCTGCCTTATTTGAATTTGGTCCAAGGGGGTAACTTGGAGCTTGTCAAGTGTACTACCTGCCCATATTTTTCTTAGCCCTGTTAACAATTATTTAGTCGCTGTTTAGGAGCTGTACAAAGGGCTAATCAGTGCAATATTCATAAAGCTAACCATAGCTACAATACTTATCAGTATTTAGTACAAGGGGTAATGGTGGCGGCTAAAGCAGGCAAGCAGCAACAGTTCGAGCTACGGACGGCGGCCGTCGCTGAAGCAACAACGGGCGGCGCGGTTAGTGGAGAGCAGCAGCGCACCATCAACAATATCGGCAAGATAGCCGGGGGGCACGCGGGCGCAGCGGCCAGCAGGGACGCGGGTGAGCGAGCGCGTGACGGCGGTTGCAGCCAGGAACGAGGCCGGGCGGTCGGGACTGGCAAGAGGCGTGGCTCGAGCGGCAGCCCGAGGCGGCAGCGGTGATGCCATGGGAGGCCGAAGGCGGGCACGACGGGGGCGGCGGAGCAGTACGCGACAGCTAGCAGGGACAGCGGCAGCATGCGACTGCGGGCGCGCGCGCGCACAACAGCAAGCACGGCCAAGCAGGGCGAGGCGCGGCCAAGACACACAACGCGTGCGTGGGAGTGCGGCCAGACGAGCAGGGGATTGAGGCGTGTGCCGGGTGCGACGCAGAGGCGCGGCGAGCGCGACCATGAGCGCGAGCTCCGAACGCGTCGGGGGTAGCGACGTATAGCGATGGCGATGATGGGGAGGAGGGGGTTCGATGGTGGGGCTTACAAGGATGCTCGTGGAGGGCTCGGGGCAGTCGGAGGGGATCGAGGTGCTGCGAATCAACGGCGACGTCGCGTGGCTGCCGAAGAAGAAGACGATGACGAAGGGTGTGATGTAGAGCGCTCCAGCATGAATCGCTCCTCGCAGATGATGTAGGTGACGGTGGCGCAGTTGCTGGACACCCTCGCGAGGCCCGTGGAACACGGTGTCCGCGGGATCGACGGCGGCACGGAGAGGACCGCGCTCGGTTGTGAGCGAGGAGGGGGGAACGAGCATGGGCAGGGGATTGTGAGGCTAGGGTTTCACCAACGTGGAGAGGGCACACAGGGGGTGGCCTTATCCATCCGCCGAGCCGCGGGATGGCCGGCACGGCGCCACCGGCGGCACGGATGGGCGCCACGCCATCCCCCTGTACATGAGGAAGGAGATGAGGAGGAGGTGGGCTGGGCCACGCACTGTTCGCACTGAAGCCCAACCAGATAGTGCCCCACAACTCCAGTTCTTTATTCTTTTATGTTTTGTCTTTACCTTTTATTTATTTTTCTTTTCTATTTTCTTTTAGTTTTCTTTTATTTTTTTGTTTCAGAAAAATACCAAAATGACACCTAATTTCATATTACCAAATGTGCCACTGCCACATTAACTTGCTACCCAAGCTAATTTGTTTTCATAATTAATTAATATTTAAAAGTATTTAAATAATAGTTTTCGCTACTGTTTTATTCAGCTTATAGCATTTAAACATTTTATAAAGGTGTTTTTTCTCCACCATAATTACCTATGTAATATTTGGTTCACTCCGAACATTTTAGTTTTAATATTTGAAAACTTTTATTGTTTGCTTGATTTTGAATTGGTTTCGAACTAATGCGAGATTAGCAACAATAATCAAAATGACGCGACATCATTAGCAGAGGGTTGCTGTAGCATAATTATCCGGGCGTCACAATGTCTTTGGTCAATAGGGGTTGCCCGGCTCCTGTGCTTACTACCTTACGTTCCGCTATATATATCGGCTAAGGTAGTAAAGGGAGAACTACTGCGATTGTGTCGTGGTTTATCCGGATGAGCACCTCAGTAGAGAAAGGTGAAAACTGACTATCATGATGTAGCGTGAGCCGGTCAGCTGTTCGGAGGTTACAAATCTTTTGCAATTTTTTCCGCGACGAATCGGTCTTTACCCGATCAGGTGTTTACAATACCCTAGTCCGGACTCACGAATACTAGGGGCTGCGCCTAAATTTCTATTGTCAAACTGCTATGGCTAAGTGAGGGTGATAAAGCCACATAGTCCGATTGCCTGGTTCGTTGTGCTAAACACCTCCTTCAAGGACCAAATTTCGCAGCGTTAGAAACACTACACGGCAGATCCACAAATGCCCCTAGAGAACTCCAAATCAGGGTCAGTAAGAGATACCTCTTCTTCACATACTTGCTTTGCATAATGAAAGCCTTACCCGCCGTGATTTTCTTGGCCTCTTGGATTTCCTGGAGGCCGCCTTGGGCTTCGGCCCGGGCATCTTGTGCGCTTTGGCGGACCTTGGCGAGTTCGTACTCTTGGTCTGTATTCTGGCGCTCCAAGGACTCGCATTTCTTCACGGCGTCCTAGAAATCCTGCTAGACCTCACCAACCCTAGCCTCATGCTTTTCATGGGCGGCTTATTCCTTTGCCTCTCTCTCCTCGGCCTCGGCCAGCGCCTTCTTGAGGGCCTTGTCGGATCACGGGTTCCGGCAAACCCTTGAGGTTCGAACACTGGGGTGCACATGAAGGTTTTCTCCCTATCGATCCACGCCCTAGCTCTCTAAGATCTTGCGAACGAACTCAACGAACTCACAACACAGAAAGACACAAGATTTATACTGGTTCGGGCCATCGTTGTGGTGTAATACCGTACTCCAGTGTGGTGGTGGTGGATTGCCTCTTGGGCTTATGATGAACGGTACGAGAGGAAGAACAGCCTCCTGAGGTTGAGGTGTTCTTGTGCTTGGTGAACTTGTGTGGGTGAGATGATCTTGGATCCGCTCTCGACTTGTGATAAGGTCGATCCTCTCTCCCCCCTGCTATGGTGGCTAGTTCTACTTATATAGGCCCTGGTCCTCTCCCCAAATATTGAGCGGGAAGGGAGCCAACAATGGCCAATTCTAAAGGGGACAACTAGTACAAGTTATCCCGACAAAAGGTGGTCTTCGCCTGCCAAAGGTTTTGGTGATGACGCCGTCTGGTTCTATGGTGACCTTCGTCCTACCGTCCTTCTAGTCTTGGTCTCGTTGCATCAATATGGAAACCTTTGCTTGATGCCTCGGTACTCTGCGCCTGCGCTTGCCCCCTTGGCACCAAAGGGGAAACAAGGACACTGCGCGCGTTGGCACCCACCTGGGGCCCGCCTGGTCTCGATCGTCATGGCCCGCATCACGAGGACCTCGCGAGGTTTGCCCTGCCTTGATCTACTGTGACTTTCTTTTCACATAATTGCAACACTTACCTCAAAGCTTGTTATAAGGCTTGTGCAGGCTTCGGTTAGTCCATTCTTCGCAAACTGAATCCTCTCAATCACCGCACCCATGAGGGTATGGTGTTCCTCGACAATGGAAGCACTTCGCAGCGCTTCCAATAGAGTATCCGGTGCCTCTGGTTGGACAGAGGTCACCAGCGGAATAGGCATACCTCCTTCTTTCGAAGGAGGCTGCTTGCTGGATTCCGGAGCCGTATAGGTCTTCGGGGCCGTATTCAGCTGGGGGCGAATTGGATATGGCCCCCATCGGTAGTCTCCATGGGGATTCACTCTCCCATGTGTCCGAAGGCCGAGGTTTCACCATATGGCATCACCCTAATGGCCTCATGCGTCTCCACCTGGCCCGGGGTCCTTCGGGACAACACCTCGGTGTCATCCATGGCCCTGGGAGAGGAGGCCGCCGGAAGGGACCTGAGGGAGTCCTGGATTAAGGGGTCTCCGGACAGCCGGACTGTTGGACTATTAAGATACAAGATTGAAGACTTCGTCCCGTGTCCGGATGGGACTCTACCTGGCGTGGAAGGCAAGCTAGGCAATACGGATATGTATATCTCCTCCTTTGTAACCGACCTTGTGTAACCCTAGCCCCCTCCGGTGTCTATATAAACCGAAGGGTTTTAGTCCATAGGACAATATACAATCAGACCATAGGCTAGCTTCTAGGGTTTAGCCTCTTTGATCTCGTGGTAGATCAACTCTTGTACTACTCATATCATCAAGAACAATCAAGCAGGACGTAGGGTATTACCTCCATCAAGAGGGCCCGAACCTGGGTAAACATCGTGTCCCCTGCCTCCTGTTACCATCCGCCTTAGACGCATAGTTCGGGACCCCCTACCCAAGATCCGCCGGTTTTGACACCGACATTGGTGCTTTCATTGAGAGTTCCACTGTGTCTTCACCGTAAGGCTTGATGGCTCCTTCGATCATCACTAGCGATGCGGTCCAGGGTGAGGCTTTCCTCCCCGGACAGATCTTCATATTCGGCGGCTTCGCACTGCGGGCCAATTCGCTTGGCCATCTGGAGCAGATCGAAAGCTCCGCCCCTGGTCATCAGGTCAGATTTGGAAACTTGAACTACACGACCGATATCCGCGGAGACTTGATCTTCGACGGATTCGAGCCCATGCCGGACGCGCCGCACAGTCGCGACGAGCAAGACGTAACTCTGCCGTCGGACAGTGTTCGGGAGATCGCATCCGCAGCTACTCCGGCCGTTAACCCAGAGCAAATCGTGCCATCCGAGAGTGGAGGGATAGACCCCGCCATGGAGGCCGCACTCTCAGTGGCGATAGAGCTAGATACTGACTTCACCCCTTACGAGAGCCGTGTCACCGAACCACTGGATTCATCTCTGGCCACGGACTCCGAGCCGCTCACACCCGTGCCCGTCGAATCCGACTGGGCGCCGATCATGGAGTTCACCTCCGTGGATATCTTTCAGCACTCACCTTTCGGAGATGTGCTAAATTCATTAAGGTCTCTCTCCCTGTTAGGAGAACCTTGGCCGAACTATGTCCGGCTAGAATGGGATGCTGACGACGAAGAAATTTGCTGCCCACCCACCACCCACTTAGTAGCCACTGTCGACGACTTAACTGACATGCTCGACTTCGACTCCAAAGACATCGAAGGTATGGACGACGATGCCAGAGACAAACAGGAATAACCGCCCACAGGGCGCCGGACCACCACTTCATCACATGACGTATACATGGTGGATACACCAAGAGAGGGCAATGGCGAAGAGACAGCGGGGGATGTACCCTCCAAGCAATCCAAGCGCCGACGTCAGCGACGCCGCTCTAAGTCCCGCCATAGCAAAAACAGCGATAACAGTGCAAGAGGGAATAATAGTCCACTCGACTCTGAAAGAAACAACAACTGCACCACCCCGGTGGCAGAAAATGATCAAGATGCAAACTGCAAACATAATACAGACCCGACGTCCAAACACGATGACGCCAAGGATAAGCCTCATCAAACCCCATCTTGGGAAGAAAGTAGTCCGGACGAAGATGCACACATCACCCCGGAAACACACTTGGAGCAAGAGAACCTCCGCAGAAGGCTTATTGCCACAGCAAGGAGCCTGAAGAAACAGAAGCAAAGGCTCAAGGTAGCACAAGATACGCTCAACAACAAGTGGAACAAAGTAACAAAGTATGGTGGAAGTTGATACGTCTCCAACGTGTCTATAATTTTTGATTGCTCCATGCTATATTATCTACTGTTTTGGACATTATTGGGCTTTATTATCCACTTTTATATTATTTTGGGACTAACCTATTAACTGGAGGCCCATCCCAGAATTGCCGTTTTTGCCTGTTTTAGGGTTTCGAAGAAAAGGAATATCAAACGGAGTCCAAACAGAATGAAACCTTCAGGAACGTGATTTTCTCAACGAATAAGATCAGGGAGACTTGGACCCTACGTCAAGAAACGAAACAGGAGGGCACGAGGTAGGGGGGCGCGCCCACCCCCACCAGGCGCGCCCTCCACCCTCGCGGGCCCCCTGTTGCTCCATTGACGTACTCCTTCCTCCTATATATATCCACGTACCCCCAAATGATCAGAAACGGAGCCAAAACCCTAATTCCACCGCCGTAACTTTCTATATCCACGAGATCCCATCTTGGGGCATGTTCCGGAGCTCCGCCGGAGGGGGCATCGATCATGGATTGCTTCTACATCAACACCATAGCCTCTCCGATGAAGTGTGACTAGTTTACCTCAGACCTACGGGTCCATAGTTAGTAGCTAGATGGCTTCTTCTCTCTTTTTGGATCTCAATACAATGTTCTCCCCCTCTCTTGTGGAGAACTATTCGATGTAATCTTCTTTTTGCGGTGTGTTTGTTGAGACCGCTGAATTGTGAGTTTATGATCAAGTCTATCTATGAATAATATTTGAATCTTCTCTGAATTCTTTTATGTATGATTGGTTATCTTTGCAAGTCTATTTGAATTATCAGTTTGGTTTGGCCTACTTGATTGATCTTTCTTGCAATGGGAGAAGTGCTTAGCTTTGGGTTCAATCTTGCGGTGTCCTTTCCTGGTGACAGTAAGGGCAGCAAGGCACGTATTGTATTGTTGCCATCGAGGATAACAAGATGGGGTTTTCTTCATATTGCATGAGTCTATCCCTCTACATCATGTCATCTTGCTTAAGGCGTTACTCTGTTTTTAACTTAATACTCTAGATGCATGCTGGATAGCGGTCGATGAGTGAGTAATAGTAGTAGATGCAGGCAGGAGTCGGTCTACTTGTATCGGACGTGATGCCTATATACATGATCATACCAAGATATTCTCATAACTATGCTCAATTATGTCAATTGCTCAACAATAATTTGTTCACCCACCGTAGAATACTTATGCTCTCGAGAGAAGCCACTAGTGAAACATATGGCCCCCGGGTCTATCTTCATCATATTAATCTCCTACTACTTAGTTATTTCCTTTCCTATTTCCTTTGCCTTTTTACTTTGCATCTTTTATCATAAAAATACCAAAAATATTATCTTATCATATCTATCAGATCTCACTCTCATAAGTGGCCCTATAGGGATTGACAACCCCTATTTGCGTTGGTTGTGAGGATTTATTTGTTTTGTGCAGGTACGAGGGACTCGCGTGTAGCCTCCTACTGGATTGATACCTTGGTTCTCAAAAACTGAGGGAAATAATTACGCTACTTTGCTGCATCATCCCTTCCTCTTCGTGGAAAACCAACGCAGTGCTCAAGAGGTAGCAGCAAGGATTTCTGGCGCCGTCGCCGGGGAGGTCTACACAAAAGTCAACATACCAAGTACCCATCACATACCCTTATCTCCCGCATTACATTATTTGCCATTTGCCTCTTGTTTTCCTCTCCCCCACTTCACCCGTGCTGTTTTATTCGCCCTCTCTCTCTATCCTCCCTCTCTATTTGCCTCTTCTTTGTTCGCTTGCTTTTTGTTTGCTTGTGTGTTAGTTTGCTTGCTTGTCACGATGGCTCAAGATAATACTTAATTGTGCGACTTCACCAATACCAACAACAATGATTTTATTAGCACTCCGATTGCTCCTCTTACCGATGCTGAATCTTGTGAAATTAATACTGCTTTGCTGAATCTTGTCATGAAAGATCCGTTCTCCGGCCTTCCTAGTGAAGATGCCGCTACTCATCTAAATAGCTTCGTTGATTTGTGTGACATGCAAAAGAAGAAAGATGTGGATAATTATATTGTTAAATTGAAGCTATTTCCTTTTTCGCTTAGAGATCGTGCTAAAGCTTGGTTTTCATCTTTGCCTAAAAATAGTATTGATTCATGGAACAAGTGCAAAGATGCTTTTATCTCTTAAGTATTTTCCTCCCGCTAAGATCATCTCTCTTAGAAACGACATTATGAATTTTAAGCAACTTGATCATGAACATGTTGCACAAGCTTGGGAGATAATGAAATTAATAATACGTAATTTCCCTACTCATGGTTTAAATTTGTGGATGATTATACAAATTTTTTATGCCGGATTGAATTTTGCTTCTAGAAATCTTTTAGATTCGGCCGCGGGAGGCACTTTTATGGAAATCACTTTAGGAGAAGCTACTAAACTCCTAGATAATATTATGGTTAATTATTCTCAATGGCACACTGAAAGATCTACTAATAAAAAGGTGCATGCGATAGAAGAAATTAATGTTTTGAGTGGAAAGATGGATGAACTTATGAAATTATTTGCTAATAAGAGTGTTTCTTCTGATCCTAATGATATGCCCTTGTCTACTTTAATTGATAATCATAATGAATCTATGGATGTGAATTTTTTTGGTAGGAACAATTTTGGTAACAACACATATAGAGGAAATTTCAATCCTAGGCCTTATCCTAGTAATCCCTCTAATAATTATGGTAATTCCTACAACAATTCTAATGGAAATTATAATAAGATGCCCTCTAATTTTGAATCTAATATTAAAGAATTTATTACTTTGCAAAAGAATTTTAACGCTATGATTGAAGAAAAATTGCTTAAGATTGATGATTTGGCTAGGAACGTTGATAGAATTGCTATTGATGTTGATTCTTTGAAACTTAGATCTATTCCACCTAAGCATGATATCAATGAGTCTCTCAAATCCATGAGAATTTCCATTGATGAGTGCAAATAAAGAACCGCTAGGATGCGTGCTAAGAAATATGCCTTTATAAGAGAGTGGTCTTCTAGTTGCTATGAAAATAAAGATGAAGATCTAAAAGTTATTGATGTGTTCCCTATTAAATCTTCGTTTTGCAATATGAATCTTGATAATGATGGGACTGAATATGATCCACCTTTACCTAGAAGGCGTTCCAAGAATTCGGAATTTGTTGATCTTGATGCTAAATTTGATAAAAGTGGGATTGAAGAAATTAAAACCCTAGATGTTGCTAAACCCACTATTATGGATTTCAAGGAATTTAACTATGAAAATTTCTATCTGATTGATTGTATTTACTTGTTGCAATCCGTGCTAAATTCTCCTCATGCTTATAGTCAAAATAAAGCATTTACTAAACATATCGTTGATGCCTTGATGCAATCTTATGAAGAAAAACTTGAATTGGAAGTTTCTATCCCTAGAAAAATTTATGATGAGTGGGAACCAACTATTAAAATTAAAATTAAAGATCATGAATGCTATGATTTATGTGATTTGGGTGCTAGTGTTTTCACGATTCCAAAGACTTTGTGTGATTTGTTAGGTTTCCGTGATTTTGATGATTGCTCTCTAAACTTGCACCTTGCGGATTCCACTATTAAGAAACCTATAGGAAGAATTAATGATGTTCTTATTGTTGCAAATAGGAATTATGTGCCCATAGATTTTATTGTTCTTGACATAGATTGCAATCCTTCATGTCCTATTATTCTTGGTAGACCTTTCCTTAGAACGATTGGTGCAATTATTGATATAAAGGAAGGAAATATTAGATTCCAATTTCCATTAAGGAAAGGCATGGAACACTTTCCTAGAAAGAAAATTAAATTACCTTATGAATCTATTATGAGAGCCACTTATGGATTGCCTACCAAAGATGGTGATACCTAGATCTATTCTTGCTTGTTATGCCTAGCTAGGGGCGTTAAACGATAGCGCTTGTTGGGAGGCAACCCAATTTTATTTTTTCCTTGCTTTTTGCTCCTGTTTAGTAATAAATAATTTATCTAGCCTCTGTTTTGGTTGAGTTTTTGTGTTTAAGTAATGTTTGTGCCAAGTAGGACCGTTGGGAAGACTTGGGGAAAGTCTTGTTGAACTTGCTGTAAAAAAACAGAAACTTTAGCGCTCACGAGAACTGCTGTCATTTTTATTTGGAGAGTGATATTTAGTTAATTATTTTTGCAGATGATTAATAGATAAATTTCTCACGTCCAGCAATTTATTTTAGAATTTTTGGGGTTCCAGATCTTGCGCTAGCTACATATTACTACACACTGTTCTGTTTTTGATAGATTCTGTTTGTGTGTTGTTTGCTTATTTTGATGAATCTATGGCTAGTAAAATAGTTTATAAACCATTGAGAAGTTGTAATACAGTAGGTATAACACCAATATAAATAAAGAATGAGTTCATTACAGTAACTTGAAGTGATCTTTTATTTTCTTTCGCTAACGGAGCTCACGAGATTTTCTACTTTAAGTTTTATGTTCTGAAGTTTTCAAGTTTTGGATAAAGATTTGATGGATTATGGAACAAGGAGTGGCAAGAGCCTAAGCTTGGAGATGACCATGTCACCCCCAAGATAATCTAAGGACACCTAAAAGCCAAAGCTTGGGGATGCTCCAGAAGGCATCCCCTCTTTCGTCCACTTCTATCGGTAACTTTACTTGGAGCTATATTTTTATTTACCACATGATATGTGTTTTGCTTGGAGTGTCTTGTATGATTTGAGTATTTGCTTGTTAGTTTACCACAATCATCCTTGCTGCACACACCTTTTCAGAGAGCCATACATCATTTGGAATTTGTTAGAATACTCTATGTGCTTCGCTTATATCTTTTGAGTTATATAATTTTGCTCTAGTACTTCACTTATATCTTTTAGAGCACGTTGGTGGAATTGTTTTATAGAAACTATTGATCTCTCATGCTTCACTTAGATTATTTTGAGAGTCTTAAATAGCATGGTAATTTGCTTAAAATCTTAATATGCTTGGTATACAAGATTAATAATAAAACTTTCTTATGAGTGTGTTGAATACTATGATAAGTTTGATACTTGATAATTGTTTTGAGATATAGAGATGGTGATATTAAAGTCATGCTAGTTGAGTTGTTGTGAATTTGAGAAATACTTGTGTTGAAGTTTGTGATTCTCGTAGCATGCACGTATGCTGAACCGTTATGTGGTGAAGTCGGAGCATGATTTACTTATTGATTGTCTTCCTTATGAGTGGCGGTCGGGGACGAGCGATGGTCTTTTCCTACCAATCTATCCCCCTAGGAGCATGCGCATAATACTTTGCTTTGATAACTTGCAGATTTTTGCAATAAGTATATGAGTTCTTTATGACTAATGTTGAGTCCATGGATTATACGCACTCTCACCCTTCCACCTTTGCTAGCCTCTCTAATACCGCACACCTTTCGCCGGTATCATACACCCACCATATACCTTCCTCAAAACAGCCACCATACCTACCTATTATGGCATTTCCATAGCCATTCCGAGATAAATTGCCATGCAACTTTCCACCGTTCCGTTTATTATGACACACTCCATCATTGTCATATTGCTTAGCATGATCATGTAGTCGACATCGTATTTGTGGCAAAGCCACCATTCATAATTCTTTCATACATGTCACTCATGAGTCATTGCATATCCCGATATAACGCCGGAGGCATTCACATAGAGTCATATTTTGTTCTAAGTATCGAGTTGTAATTGTTGAGTTGTAAGAAAAATAAAAGTCTGATGATCATCATTATTAGAGCATTGTCCCAGTGAGGAAAGGATGATGGAGACTATGATTCCCCCACAAGTCGGGATGAGACTCCCGACGAAAAATAAAAAAAGGAGAAAGAAAAGAGGCCATAAAAAAAGAAAAGGCCCAAATAAAAAAATGAGAGAAAAATAGAGAAGGGACAATGTTACTATCCTTTTACCACACTTGTGCTTCAAAGTAGCACCATGATCTTCATAGTAGAGAGTCTCTCATGTTATCACTTTCATATACTAGTGGGAATCTTCCATTATAGAACTTGGCTTGTATATTCCAATGACGGGCTTACTCAAATTGCCCTAGGTCTTCATGAGCAAGCAAGTTGGATGCACACCCACTTAGTTTCTTTTTGAGCTTTCATATACTTATAGCTCTAGTGCATCCGTTGCATGGCAATCCCTACTCACTCACATTGATATCTATTGGTGGGCATCTCCATAGCCCATTGATATGCCTAGTTGATGTGAGACTATCTTCCCCTTTTTGTCTTCTCCACAATCACCATTCTATTCCACCTATAGTGCTATATCCATGGCTCACGCTCATGTATTGCATGAAAATTGAAAAAGTTTTGAGAATGTCAAAAGTATGAAACAATTGTGTCGTGGGTTTGTCATGGCAGATGTCCTCGTGAAAGGACTTAGTCGTGGAGCCCTCGCAACGGGTTAGCTTAAAGGGGTTAAACCGGACAAGGGGGACACGGGAGTTTGTACTAGTTCAGCCCCTTCGATGAAGATAAAAGCCTACGTCTAGTTGTAATTGGTATTGCTAGGGTTTCGAAGGCCAGGGAGCGAATCTGCTTTGTCTGGCTCTCGAGTTGTTGTTGTCCGTCCCTAAACCACGGCCGGGTCGTCCCTTTATATACATAGGTTGATGCCCGCCAGGCTACAGAGTCCCGAAGCCGGATTATAAACGTTTCCGGTTCGGCCTCTCTCTTTCTATCTTACTATACAAGTTACACGACTAGGCCGGTTTAAATTTACAGACTTTAACCCGCCTTTGGGCCCTCCGTAAAGCGCCAGCATCTATACATCTTCATGGGCTTCTAATCTTCAAAGAGTCAACCCGGCTACATAAGGCCGGTTTACCTCCAGTAGTAATATCCCCAACATTAGGCCCCAGATTGGTTTGAACTTGTTCATGTCAATCTTCCACACTTTAGAAAAAAAATCTTCTCTCTTATCTTCATTTTTGATCTTGTAAACCGCCGTGACGTCATACTTCGAAATTACGATAAACCGCCGTGACGTCATCCATCCGTTGATGTCGGAGATTTCCTTCATTTAATATATATCCAGTCATCGAGGCGACACCTTTATTAACTTATCCATTTTTTGGGCTCCTCGATTCCCGTACTTGCCATTTTATCACTTCGCCTTATAAATAGGACCGAGGGGTCATTTTCACCATTTCCCCCCGTGCCTCTTCGCGTCGTCTTCCTCGCGCCGCTCAGCCTCTGGAGCTCCGCCGCCACCGTCGACCGTCGCCTCTGCTCCGACCTTAGCCGCTGCATCATCCTGAACGCACCAGAATACTGCGGCGCCCTTCTGCTTCCTCACCAGCTCCGGCAAGTTCTCTGCTTTTTTCACCATAGATCTGTTCTAGGGTTTCGACATTCTTTGCAGTTCTTCCGAAGTTTATCAGTGCTATTCTTCCCTGTTCTTCCTTTAATAGATGGACACTTCATGCTTGATGCATCTTTGCCGTAGCTTACCTACCATAGTCATCACAAATCCTTATGCGCAAAGAACTGATCTAGTCTGTCAAAAATTGCTTCAGTTCTGTACCCCTTCAAGACCCAATTATTTTTGCTTTTCTGTCTTAGCTTTAGATCCGAAAGTTTTATACATCACTATGAGATCTGTTTCTATGTTCCTGTGAGATCCGTTTCTCCTCGCACCAATATAAGCGGTTTAGCATTGTATAAATAGTCTATGCCATTAGCCCTCTGATAAACCGGAAGAGCATGTTACCTTCACAATTATGCTCCGGTTTAACAGTGTCTGATCAACCCTGTGCTAGCATTACCTTTCTCTCTCATTATACTAGTCTCCGGGTTGTACCATTTATCATATCAGCATGTTTCTTACTCCCTTGTCTCTTGTGTATAATCATGCGTAATTTATAAACCAGCCTTTCATTTTCAGTTTGTTCGCTTTGCAATGGCCAAACAATTCACTGCCTGCAACTGGGCTCGTTCCCGGGTTACTGAGGATCAATTGAATGAGATGGTTAGCATCGGCTCTCTGCCTAAGAAAACTCAGATCAAATGACGAGCTCCAGGAACAGAGAATCCTCCAACCCCAAGACAAGGAGAGGTGGTAATCTTTGTTGACCATATAGGCCGTGGTTTCAAACCGCGAGGATCAAAATTTTATCGAGATGTACTTGCCAACTTTCAACTACATCCACAAGATATTGGTCCCAACTCAGTCTCCAACTTATGTAATTTTCAAGTCTTCTGTGAAGCCTATTTACAAGAAGAACCAACTACAGAATTGTTCCAGGATTTCTTTCACTTAAACTGGCACACAGAGTTTGTGAATGGCCCGAACACAGAGCTTGGTGGTGTCTCGATTCAAAAGCAGAAAGAAGTAGAATTTCCTCATGCCAAACACCATAGCCACCCAAAGGAATGGAACCAAACATGGTTCTATTGCAGAGACACTTCGCCTGAGGATGAAAATCCCCTCCCCGACTTCCGTGATCATAGATTATCCAATACTCACCCAATGCCACAATGCCTGAGCTCTTCAGAAAGGGCAAAATACGCTCCTCAAATCGCCAAGCTCCGGGCCTTTATGGCAAATGGTTTAACATGCGTTGATTTTGTGCGCTGTTGGATATCCTGGAGTATCTTGCCGCTAAGCCGACGTCCCGGTTTAATGTGTGAATATACCGACGAAGTTGACGATCCTCAACGCCACTGCAGTATCCAATTATCTGAGGAAGAAGTTACTGAAGGTGTAAAGAAAATTCTGAATGAATCCAAACCGGTCTGTAGTCAAACCGGTCTGAGTCCCTTCTATACCAAGAACAAACCGCCTGTTGTAAGCATTACACTTCCTCTTCATCTCTAATATCTTTAACTTATACAAGCTGTAACCCTTCTTATTTATATATATATATATATATATATATATATATATATATATATATATATATATATATATATGGTGATGACCCTTTCTGGAAACGGAAATCCATAGAGAAAGCGGCAAAGCCAACTGGAGACAAAGTGGTCAAACCAACCCGCCCGAAGACCAAAGCCGTAAAACGAACGTCAAAGCGGAAAATGGCTGGCCGGATTAATATGGAACTTGATGATGATACTGATGACCCAGAAGTTGAGGTAGAACTTGACTCACTTGGCTCTCTTTTTATGCATCTTGTTAACAATGATCTTCCTTAGGAGGAGGCAGAAGCTAGTCAGGCTGATGACGTAGAGGTAATTACCATTTCCTCTGGTTCAGACTCTATGCCAACACAAAAAACTCGCCAAGCAATCCAGAAAGTAAGCTTTTCTCATCCTCTTGCTCACTTGGATCCAACATTTATTTTGAAGACTCAACATCATGAAGCTCGCCGGACAACCCGGCACAGTGGCCAACAGGTCACCTCTACCGGTTTACCTGATACTCCGGTTCGGAAGCGCCGGTATGAGGTCTCTCCTACTTCTGACCATTCTTACCCAAGGCAGGTTATTTCAGACAGCCTCTTAATCCACCCGATTCAAATTATCAGGTGACACCTCCTTCCTCTTCTGGTGAATCGACAACAACTCAACTTCCCCTTTGAAAACTGTGGCCGGGTGAGTTATGAAAAACCTTTCCTTTCAATGCGCCCTATATCTTTTGAACTTTTGAATAGGATGTTAATCCTTTTTAATTCTGTTTGCAGGGCCAAAGCCAGACCCAGTAAGAAAGCTCGGGTCACCAATTCGCTAGAAGACCCTGTTGCCGAAGAAGAAGAACCAAGAGGTGAACCGGAGCAGACTGGTGAACCGGAAGGCCTTCATCCTGAAACAACTTTTGATGATCTGCCCCTTGACGGCAATATACTGACAAACCAATAGATGTTGAACCTGCCGCCCCTGATATTGAACCGGCAGAACCAAACCGGGCTGATCCAATGAAAGACACTGAAATTCCATCATCATCCACCAAAAATCCTGAAGGCCAAGGCGATGACGTTATTATTACTGGAACAGGCCACAGCTCTCCTGGTCATCCCGTCATTTTGGCTCAGCATAGTGCCAAAGAAGAGCAAATTGCCAGGGATAAAGGTAAATGGAGCATCGACTTATCAAACTATGCTCATCTTAACGCTGATGAACTTCATTCCAACTTCCTGAACCGTCTGCACTCAAACCGGGATTATGAAGCCGATTTGGTGAATTTGATGAAAGAACGATATGAGGTAAATGCTTCTCCTTTGTATATTGATTTATAGCTGAAATACTATTCCAAGTAGCCTCCAAGAGCTGTTTTATGATTGTTAATCATAAACCGGGTCTTTGTAATACTTCAAGCATCCCATCATTGATCCTTGCAAAGGCGTGTCCTCAATCATAGAGAAGACTCATGTTTGAAAAAAAATTAGATAACGTTCTGCAGCATAGCCTCCAAAGGCCGATTTAACTTGGCAAGTTAATCCGGTTTTTAATCCACACCGCCGGTTTAGAACAAATGTACATTAGCCCCCAAGTGTCAAGGATAATGCTTGCATTGTTCTGGAGACTTGTATAGAGGGTATTATTTGAGAGCAAATAGGTATTAGCCCCCAAGTATGAAGTGGATAACTTGTTATATGCTTTATACTTAGTGCATAAATATGTTGTTTTGTTGAATATACCTTCAATGTTGCAGGCTGAACTGAGAAGCAAAGATGCCCAAAACTCTGACTTGCAAGAAAATGTGAAGTCTCAACAAGCCGAAGCTGCAAAAACCAAAGAGGAGCTGACGCAGGCCCTGCCCGGAATGGAAAAATTGAAAGAATCCTTCAACCGAGATCGTGCTGAATGGGAAACCGAAAAAGCCGGTTTGACCAAAAGAGCTGTAGATGCCGAGGAAGCCCTGAAACCGGTGGTTGAAGAACTAACCGGTCTGAAGCGCCAAATCAATGCTATGACCTCTACTATCTTTGGTAAGTGTCTGCTTATGTATGTTGCACCAGTCAATGAATCTTAAAACTGACCAAAATATTGATAAAATCTTTGGCAGGAACTCGAATCACTCATCTTGGTGCAGATATGCGGATGAAGCTCAAAGCGACATATACATTGGTTGAGCAGCTATACTCTGGATCTCAGCGAGCCATTAGTACAGCGGCTTATAACAAACTGGCGCCAACGTTGATTAAGGAGACCCTTGAGAAGCTGAGCATGTTACCGGCGCGTATTGGCGAGTTGAAAAGAGCCGCTGCGAGAGCAGGAGCATTAACCGCCCTTATTCGAGCCAAGGCCTGGATTCCAGACCTTGAAGCAAAGGATATCATTAAAGGATATCCAGGCATTAAAGAAGACGGTTCAAACTTTGACAATGATGATCTTCGGCGGCTGACCAAACAGATGCGGCCAGCGACCAGCAAATTGGCTGAGGACACCGATTTGTCCCATTTTCAACCGTTTTATGACGCAGAAGGGAAAAGACAGCCGGCCGATATCCATGAAGTCGAAGAACTTGTGCCTCTGATTCGTAAGCACACTTATGCCCTTGATATTAACCCTTCCGATCTTATCCATGAGGAGGCAGTGTTCCAAGCTTTAACTAGAATCGACTGGTCAACGTCTGATTTCCAGCGGCTGGGGAGGGATGAAGAAGTGACAACACCAACTGATCCGCAACCGTCAAACCGTCGTGATGAAGAGTCCTGATTCGGTCGCCGGTTTATATGGCTACTATGAAAAACAATGGCACTATTTGAACCGCTTTGAAGCTTCATGTAATAGGATAGCTGAAACTTTGTTTATCTGCCATGCCATCGAGCATGTTTCATAACGCTTTTTGACAATCTGTGCCGTCCTTCAGGATATATTTTATGCATAGCCTATGATGACTTGCCTTCCTGGGTCCAAAAACTTAAAAGTGTCTAGCGGTTTACCGCTAAACATGTCATAATATCCAAGAAGTATATAGTACTTTAGCTGAATAATCAAGTGTTTGTACAAAAAATAATGTACACAACATACCTCATTGATTGAGCAAATGTGTATACAGCAAAAGTGTTTAACACCAACCCGATACGTTTGGTAATTTCATCCTCATAATGTCGGTCTATCTATTAAACCGGACCGGTATAACTACCGGATTTTCTTTATAACACTGGTGGTTTAGTCAAACCAGACCGGGTCAATGGCCACCGGTTTATAATTGATCATGTGCCAACAACTGGTGGTTGGAAAGCAAGCCGGGTCAAGGATGCCGGTTTATCAAAAAATGCTTATGATTGTCAACAAACAAAATTCAAATAGGAAAATATGCGAGGCTTTTTACGAGCTGCCAGGCTCCAAATCGAGGCTTTTCATGGGCTGCCAGGTCTCTGAGTTAAACCATTTAACAAAGCCTTTTAAGATGGGCCTCCAATTAACCAATCATCGTTTTAACTGTGACAAATTCAGGGTCTGTAAAAGATTGACTTGTCAAACGTTTGATGGGTCATGCCAGGATTACCTGGATAGGAGTGGCTTACTTGATGAAGGCAGGTTAACCCGGGGTTTTAGGTGAATACACCAGGCTTCCAAGTCGTGGCTTGATAGCCAATTACGAGGGTCCTTTCAAACTCTTTGTTGCTTTGCAAAAAAGAGCCCCCAAGTAACTTTGTGAGCGATGCTCAGTGTGTGCCTATGTTTGAGTTTGTACTGTGTACAATACCCTCTTTAGCTCCACAAAATTTTCCTTGTGTGGCTGAAATGCCTATCAAGAGGTGTAGATGTGGTTCGAACATGACCAAGCCCCCTAGTGATTTTCTTTATCTTTATGCAACTGCTAAAGCCGGTTTAACAAAGACTCCGCTTTGACCGTTAACTTGTAAAAGCACACATATGATATAAAAAAGAACATATACCCCGCTTATAACGGAGGCTCTGGTTTATTATATGGTATATACACTGTCATAAATATGTACAGGTGAAGAGCCTATGGCTTCAAGTATAGTAAGGCTGAAGGAGAGCTATGTTCCATGTCCGCTTTGTCTTCTCCTCCGATTGACATGAGTCTTCATGCTCTCGAACATCAATGAGGTAGTAGGATCCGTTGTGCAGATTTTTGCTGACCACAAAGGGTCCTTCCCAAGGGGGGGATAATTTGTGCCTATCAGTCTGATCCTGGATGAGCCGGAGCACCAAATCACCTTCTTGAAAGGTTCTAGTTTTAACCCGGCGGTTGTGATAACGTCGAAGATCTTGTTGATAAATCGCCGAACGTGCTGCTGCAAGATCCCGCTCTTCATCCAACAGGTCCAGAGAATCCTAACGTGCCTTCTCATTATCAGCTTCAACATAAGCTGCCACACGGGGCGAATCGTGACGGATGTCACTAGGAAGGAACGCCTCCGCTCCATAAACCATGAAGAAAGGCGTGTAACCCGTAGACCTATTGGGTGTGGTGTTAATGCTCCATAACACAGAAGGTAGCTCCTCGAGCCAACAACCCGGCGTCCGCTTTAAGGGAACCATAAGCCTTGGTTTGATACCCCGTAGAATTTCTTGATTTTCCCTTTCCGCTTGACCATTAGATTGGGGGTGAGCCACTGATGCTAGATCAAACCGGATGTGCTCACGTTGACAGAATTCTTCCATCTTCCCTTTTGATAAGTTAGTACCATTGTCCGTTATAATGCTATGTGGAAAGCCAAACCGGAATATCACCTTTTTGATGAATTGAACCGTCGTGGCTGCATCACACTTGCTGACTGGCTCTGCCTCTACCCATTTAGTGAATTTATCAACTGCTACTAACAGATGGGTCTTCTTGTCCTTGGAGCGCTTGAAGGGTCCAACCATATCCAGCCCCCAAGTTGCAAATGGCCACGTAATTGGAATCATCCGCAACTCTTGAGCCGGAACGTGCGCACGGTGGGCAAACTTTTGACATCCATCACATCTTTTGACTAAATCCTCCGCATCAGCATGCGCCGTCAACTAGTAAAAACCGTGGCGAAAAGCTTTGGCAACCAACGACTTTGAACCGGCGTGGTGACCGCAATCCCCTTCATGAATTTCTCGCAAAATCTCACAACCTTCTTGAGGAGAAACGCATCGCTGAATTGCTCCTGAAACACTGTAACGATGTAACTCCCTGTTGAGTATGGTCATGGACTTGAACCGCCGGATTATCTGTCGAGCCAACGTTTCCTCAGCTGGTAACTCGCCCCGGTTCATGTAATCCAGATATGGGATCGTCCAATCTGGTATGGCATGCAGAGCTGCCACCAACTGAGCCTCCGGATCCGGAATAGCCAAATCTTCTTCGGTTGGTATTTTGACTGACGGATTGTGCAATACATCAAGAAAGACATTGGGCGGAACTGGTTTACATTGGGAACCAAGAAGACTTAAAGCGTCCGCCACTTCATTCTTCCGCCGGTCTATATGGTCCACCTGATAACCTTTAAAGTGACCAGCCACTGCGTCCACCTCTCGCCGATATGCAGCCATGAGTGGGTCCTTAGAATCCCAAGTGCTAGACACTTGCTGAGCCACTAGATCTGAATCGCCGAAGCACTTAACCCGGCTCAAATTCATCTCTTTAGCCATCCGAAGACCGTGGAGTAAAGCCTCATATTCAGCTGCATTGTTAGTACAAGGGAACATTAAGCGGAGGACATAACAAAACTTGTCACCTCGTGGGGAAGTTAATACGACTCCAGCCCCCGAACCCTCTAACTGTCTGGATCCATCAAAATGAATAGTCCAATACGTATTATCTGGTTTCTCCTCAGGTGCCTGTAACTCTGTCCAATCGTTGATGAAATCTACAAGTGCCTGGGACTTGATCGCCGTGCGGGGTATATATTTGAGCCCGTGAGGTCCAAGCTCAATGGCCCACTTGGCAATCCGGCCAGTTGCCTCTCTGTTTTGAATGATGTCACCCAGAGGGGCTGAACTGATCACTGTGATAGGATGGCCCTGAAAATAGTGTTTGAGCTTCCGGCTTGCCATAAACACCCCATACACCAGTTTCTGCCAATGTGGATACCTCTGCTTTGACTCAATGAGCACCTCACTGATATAATAAACAGGAAGTTGAACCGGATACTCTTTGCTAGGCTCCTTGCGCTCTACCACAATGGCTACGCTGACAGCCCGGGCATTAGCAGCCACATATAATAATAATGGCTCTTTATCGATCGGTGCTGCCAGCATGGGTGGTTCCACTAGCTGCCTCTTCAGATCTTCAAACACCTTATCAGCTGCCTCACTCCAGACAAAGTTATCTGTTTTCTTGAGCATATGATATAAGGGGATGGCCTTCTCTCCAAGGCGGCTGATAAACCGGCTCAAGGCTGTAATCCGGCCGGCCAGACGTTGCACATCGTTTATACACGCCGGTTTAGCCAAGGACGCAATTGCTGCAATCTTTTCCGGATTAGCCTCAATGCCTCTGTTTGAAACCAGAAAACCTAAGAGCTTGCCTGCTGGGACACCGAAAACACACTTCTCCGGATTGAGCATCATCTTGTAAATCCGGAGATTGTCAAAGGTTCCCATATATCATCTATCAATGTCTCCTCCTTTCTGGATTTGACCACAATATCATCCACATACGCATGAACATTGCGCCCAATTTGCTTATGAAGGCAATTCTGAACACATCGCTGGTAAGTTGCCTGGGCACTCTTGAGTCCAAAGGGCATGGAAACATAGCAGAAGGCTCCAAAGGGAGTTATGAAGGCTGTCTTCTCCTGGTCCTTAACTGCCATTTTAATCTGATGATAACCAGAGTAAGCATCCAAAAAACACAAACGGTCACAACCTGCCGTAGCATCAATTATCTGATCAATGCGAGGGAGAGCAAAGGGGTCTGCAGGGCAAGCCTTGTTTAAATCTGTGTAGTCCACACACATGCGCCAAGTGTCGTTTTTCTTAAGAACCAGCACCGGATTGGCTAACCACTCTGGATGAAAAACTTCCACAATAAACCCAGCAGCCAACAAACGGGCTACCTCTTCACCTATAGCCTTGCGTCTTTCCTCATTGAAACGGCAGAGGAACTGTCAGACCAGTTTGAATTTAGGATCAATGTTGAGTGTGTGCTCAGCGAGTTCTCTCGGTACACCTGGCATGTCAGAAGGTTTCCATGCAAAGATGTCCCGATTCTCATGGATGAACTCGATGAGCGCGCTTTCCTATTTGGGATCCAGGTTAGTGCTGATGCTGAACTGTTTGGATGAATCGCCAGGAACAAAGTCAACCATTTTAGTGTCCGTAGCTGATTTGAACTTCAATGTTGGATCATGTTCCGTGGTTGGCTTTTTTAAGGAGGTCATATCTGCCGGATCAACTTGCTCCTTATAGAATTTTAACTCCTCCGTGGCACAAACCGACTCAGCATAAGCCGCATCGCCTTCTTCACATTCCAAAGCAATCTTTCTACTTCCATGTACTGTGATAGTCCCCTTATGACCTGGCATTTTAAGCTGTAGGTAAACATAACATGGCCTTGCCATAAACTTAGCATAAACCGGCCGCCCAAACAAGGCATGGTATGGACTTTTGATCTTCACCACCTCAAATGTTAATGTTTCTGACCTTGAATCGTAGTCATTTGCAAAAGCTAACTCCAGAGCTATCTTACCAATAGGATATGCAGACTTACCAGGCACCACACCATGAAATACCGTATTCGACGATTTAAGATCCTTATCTGTCAACCCCATACGGCGGAATGTATCATAACACAAAATATTGATACTACTTCCCCCATCCATGAGCACTTTAGTGAACTTGTATCCCCCAACTTGAGAGGCTACCACCAAGGCCAAATGACCTGGATTATCAATCCGGGGTGGGTGATCCTCTCCACTCCATAAAATAGGTTGCTCCGACCAGCGTAAATACTGAGGTACTGCCGGCTCAACAGAGTTGACTGCCCTTTTGTGAAGCTTCTGATCACGTTTGCACAAACTAGTAGTGAAGACATGATATTGCCCGCTGTTCAGTTGTTTGGGATTGCTCTGATAACCCGACTGCTGCTGCTGCTGCTGACTCCCCTGGTGGTTGTAACCTCCCTAGTTGCATTGGTATCCTTGATTGACGTATCCGGTTTGATTGCCTGGAAACCCTGAACCGGAACCACCACTTCCGTAACCCGGCCCGTGGAAACCTCCTCCTGAACCGCCGGGCGGGCCGTTGTCATATTGGAACATATTGGAATTCTTGAAACCCCGCATGATATAACAATCTTTCCAGAGATGTGATGCCGGTTTATCCTTCGATCCGTGCTTTGGACAGGGCTGATTTAACAAACGCTCCAAACTGTTTCCTGGACCTCCACCCCTCTGGGCTTCTTGCCTTTACGGCGCTGGCCATTCTCCCGCGCGTTGGTATTTGCGACAAAGTCCAAACCACTGTCGGCCTTGCGCTTACCAGCGTTTCCATGGCCTGCCGGATTATGTTGTTGGCCTTTGGCATTACCGTTCTTCTTACCCTTCTCCGGTTTGTCCTCCTCTGAATCCGGATCCTTGGTATTATCTGAATCGGCATATTTAACTAAAGCGGCCATGAGTGTTGACATGTCGTTGCAGTGACGTTTGAGCCTTCCCAACTTCTGTTTTAGCAATTTGAAACGGCAATTTCCCTCTAACGTTAACACTGCGGTGTCTGCATTGATACGATCTGATGAATGCAAAATCGCCGAGACCCGTTTGACCCAATGGGTCGTGGACTCCCCTTCCTCTTGGACACAAGCGGCCAGATCTACAATTGACATCGGCTGCTTACACGTATCCTTGAAGTTCTGGATAAACCGATGCTTCAGTTCGGCCCATGATCCAATAGAGTTGGTCGGCAAGCTCTTCAACCAAGTGCGAGCTGTTCCTTCCAACATCATGGTGAAATATTTAGCACACACCGCCTCATCCACATCTAACATCTCCATTGCCATCTCATAGCTCTCCACCCACGCCTCTGGCTGCAAATCGGTGGTGTAATTTGGTACCTTACGGGGTCCCTTGAAATCCTTGGGTAGTCGCACATTACGCAAAGCGGGAGTTAAACACGGTACCCCTAAGGAACTGAACATCACCCAGGGCTCCACGGAGGTGGTGGGGTGAACTGGAGTATGCTGTCGTGCTCCGTGTCGAGCTGTCAACTCAGCCTCTCGATGTGCGTGGCCATGGTCCACAACATCTTGCGCATTAGCACCTCCCCCAGCCGGGTTGTTCCCTCGTGGGGAATTTCGGCGACGTGCACTACTGGACATGGCCGGTTCGTCCTCCACGTGTCTGCTATAACTCCAGCTTGGACGGGGAGTGGAATGAATCCTCTCACGACTGTGTGAATATGCTTGCTGTTGATTTAGTGTTGTCTGAAGGAGATCCTTGGCCCGACGTGCTTCCACTGCAACTGGTGACTCGCCGTCGGTTGGGAGGGCCGCCAGGCGTGAAGCGGCGGCCACAATGTTGTCCAACAGGTTGGAATAATGCCTGGGCGGCGTTGATGGTACAATGTTGTTCTGGCAAGGCAGGTCCGTCATGCGCGACTGAACCGGCGCTCCTGCTCCCGGCGCCCCCGCCCGGTTTAGCGTGGGCTGGTTACCAGCTCCTGCGCCTGGCGTGTTGAAAAGATTCTGCGGCTCATAAACCGACGGGAGACGTGATCAGTACCTTCTTCTCATGACTTCCTCTGAAGCATTATGATCCAGTCTAATCCGGTAAGCCTATGCTTCCAACTCGGCCCGCTCCGTAGCCATCCTGGCATTCTCTGCTGCCAGGTCCACTTTAGCCTGGGCTATCTGATCTTTCACCTTTACAATCTCTGCATCATGCTGATCCTTGGCTGCTGCGTCTACCTCCGTAGACATCAATGTTGCCAGAGCGTCGAACAAATCAGACAAGACTTGGGCCGGAGGTGGCGCTGAGCTTCCTGCTCCTGCTGGTGTGGCCGTCGCTGAACCGGAGAGCATTGCTGCGGTGGTAGATGAATGAGGCGCCGATTGTGTGCCGGCCATGAAGATGGCGGCCCGGTTTGGCAGACCGAGGGAATCCGGAATACTGTTGCCCTCGTATCCTCCCTCAATCCGGCTGTCCTGCAACTGGTAGAGCGATTCGGTTTCTCCAGAAGACTCGTCATTAGAGCAGACTACGGTTTCTCCATCAGACACCGGTTCGTCCTCGTACCCCGATCCATGGATGGCACCTACGAAAACATGCCTTGCCTCGGGCTGAACCGGCGAAGAACTTGCACGCCGAGTCGTTTCGATGATGTCGGTGCAGATGTCCGGCTCGGGGGCCGGTTCGCCAATCTTGCCGATGAAGACGTGAATCCCACCAAAGGGGACCTGGTACCCGTATTCGATTTAATCGGCCTTGGGACCCCATCCTGCATTGTCGATGTAGAGTTCCCGCGGCGACTCTTCGTCATCCGGCCCACAACGTATCCCTTGAGTCCATCGAAGCTGCCCTTCAAGAACTCAAAACCATCGTGCGATAGCCCCACGGTGGGCGCCAACTGTCGTGGGTTTGTCACGGCAGATGTCCTCGTGAAAGGACTTAGTCGTGGAGCCATCGCAACGGGTTAGCTTAAAGGGGTTAAACCGGACAAGGGGGACACGGGAGTTTATACTAGTTCGGCCCCTTCGATGAAGGTAAAAGCCGACGTCTAGTTGTGATTGGTATTGCTAGGGTTTCGAAGGCCAGGGAGCGAATCCGCTTTGTCTGGCTCTCGAGTTGTTGTTGTCCGTCCCTAAACTGCAGCCGGTTCGTCCCTTTATATACATAGGTTGATGCCCGCCGGGCTACAGAGTCCCGAAGCCGGATTATAAATGTTTCCGGTTCGGCCTCTCTCTTTCTATCTTACTATACAAGTTACACGACTAGGCCGGTTTACATTTATAGACTGTAACCCGCCTTTGGGCCCTCCGTAAAGCGCCAGCATCTTTACATCTTCATGGGCTTCTAATCTTCAAAGAGTCAACCCGGCTACATAAGGCCGGTTTACCTCCAGTAGTAATATCCCCAACAAATTGCTTGGCTTGTCATCGGGGCTGTGCATGATTTAAATATTTTGTGTAGTGAAGATGGAGCATAGCCAGACTATATGATTTTGTAGGGATAACTTTCTTTAGCCATCTTATTTTGAGAAGACATAATTGCTTTGTTAGTATGCTTGAAGTATTATTATTTTTATGTCAATATGAACTTTTGTCTTGAATCTTTCGGATCTGAATATTCATACCACAATTAAGAAGAATTACATTAAAATTATGCCAAGTAGCACTCTGCATCAAAAATTCCGTTTTTATCATTTACCTACTCGAGGACGAGCAGGAATTAAGCTTGGGGATGCTTGATATGTCTCCAACGTATCTATAATTTTTGATTGCTCCATGCTATATTATCTACTGTTTTGGACATTATTGGGCTTTATTATCCACTTTTATATTATTTTTGGGACTAACCTATTAACCGGAGGCCCAGCCCAGAATTGTTGTTTTTTTTTGCCTATTTTAGGGTTTCGAATAAAAGGAATATCAAACGGAGTCCAAACGGAATGAAACCTTCGGGAACATGATTTTCTCAACGAATAAGACCAGGGAGACTTGGACCCTACGTCAGGAAACGAAACAGGAGGGCACGAGGTAGGGGGGCGCGCCCACCCCCACCATGCGCGCCCTCCACCCTCGTGGGCCCCCTGTTGCTCCACCGACATACTCCTTCCTCCTATATATATCCACGTACCCCCAAACGATCAGAAACGGAGCCAAAACCCCAATTCCACCGGCGTAACTTTCTGTATCCACGAGATCCTATCTTGGGGCCTGTTTCAGAGCTCCGCTGGAGGGGGCATCGATCACGGAGGGCTTCTACATCAACACCATAGCCTCTCCGATGAAGTGTGACTAGTTTACCTCAGACCTACGGGTCCATAGTTAGTAGCTAGATGGCTTCTTCTCTCTTTTTGGATCTCAATACAATGTTCTCCACCTCTCTTGTGGAGAACTATTCGATGTAATCTTCTTTTTGCAGTGTGTTTGTTGAGACCGCTGAATTGTGGGTTTATGATCAAGTCTATCTATGAATAATATTTGAATCTTCTCTGAATTCTTTTATGTATGATTGGTTATCTTTGCAAGTCTCTTTGAATTATCAGTTTGGTTTGGGCTACTAGATTGATCTTTCTTGCAATGGGAGAAGTGCTTAGCTTTGGGTTCAATCTTGCGGTGTCTTTCCCGGTGACAGCAAGGGCAGCAAGGCATGTATTGTATTGTTGCTATCGAGGATAACAAGATGGGGTTTTCTTCATATTGCATGAGTCTATCCCTCTACATCATGTCATCTTGCTTAAGGTGTTACTCTGTTTTTAACTTAATACTCTAGATGCATGCTCGATCGCGGTCGATGAGTGGAGTAATAGTAGTAGATGCAGGCAGGAGTCGGTCTACTTGTCTCGGACGTGATGCATATATACATGATCATACCTAGATATTCTCATAACTATGCTCAATTATGTCAATTGCTCAACAGTAATTTGTTCACCCACCATAGAATACTTATGCTCTCAAGAGAAGCCACTAGTGAAACCTATGGCCCCCGGGTCTATCTTCATCGTATTAATCTCCTACTACTTAGTTATTTCCTTTGCTATTTCCTTTGCCTTTATTTTACTTTGCATCTTTTATCATAAAAATACCAAAAATATTATCTTATCATATCTATCGGATCTCACTCTCGTAAGTGGCCCTATAGGGATTGACAACCCCTATTTGCGTTGGTTGCGAGGATTTATTTGTTTTGTGCAGGTACGAGGGACTCGCGCGTAGCCTCCTACTGGATTGATACCTTGGTTCTCAAAAACTGAGGGAAATACTTACGCTACTTTGCTGCATCATCCCTTCCTCTTCGGGGAAAACCAACGCAGTGCTCAAGAGGTAGCAGAAGTCACCATAAAAATAGCTATCCAAAGCGCAAGCTATTACCGGAATTCGACGACGAGGCCTTAGAGCCTATACAGCCGAAGAATGATACGGCCAACCGGTCGGATACACCACCTTGTGAATGTGATAGATCGACTAACAAAGTCACGCTTAAGTCAACACACGATCTACGTGAGAACTTGCGTCAAAAATCCGGCGCGACCAGATCCATCTATGGATCTAGAAGCACGCTACGGTACAAAACCAACACCGAATACTGCAACCATCTGAACACCATGGCACATCCCAATACAGGGGTGCCGCACACCCCCTATGTTTGACCGATGAGGTGCTGATCATGAATTCCCAGAGGGATTCAAACCGGTGAACATAGAGGCGTACGACGGGACCACAGACCCTGGAGTCTGGATAGAGGACTTCATCCTCCATATTCATATGGCTGGTGGAGATGATCTCCATGCCATTAAATACTTGCCCCTCAAGCTTAAAGGGCCAGCTAGGCACTGGCTGAAAAGCCTCCCCAAAAATTCAATTGGAATTTGGGAGGAGCTCGAGGACGCTTTTCGGGCTAATTTTCAAGGAACTTATGTCCGACCTCCGGATGTAGACGATTTAAGTCATATAGTCCAACAGTCCGGAGAGTCCACCCGAAAGATTTGGAAAAGGTTCCTCACCAAGAAGAACCAAATCGTCGACTGTCCGGACGCCGAAGCCTTAGCAGCTTTTAAACACAGCGTCCGAGACGAATGGCTCGCCAGATACCTCGGCCAAGAAAAACTGAGAACGATGGCAGCCCTAACAAGCCTCATACCCGCTTTTGTGCGGGCAAGGACAACTGGTTGGCTCGTAGCAGCACCAGCGACCCAAGCACATCTGAAGTTAGGGATGGCAATGGTAAACCACGACGCAACAAAAACAAGCGTCAAAATAAAGAAGGTAGCCCGGATAACACGGTGGTAAACGCCGGATTCAGGGGCTCCCGACCAGGTCAGCGGAAAAAGCCTTTCAAAGGCAGCAGAGAAGGACAATCTGGCCTAAACAAAATTCTTGACAAACTCTGTCAGATTCACGGCACCCCAGACAAACTTGCAAATCATACCCATAGAGAATGTTGGGTCTTCAAGCAGGCCGGTAAGCTAAATGCCGAACACAAAGGGGAGGAGACACCAAGCGAAGACGAGGATGAACCTCGCCAGCAAAGCACCGGAGGACAGAAAAATTTCCCACCAGAGGTTAAAACAGTAAACGTAATCCATGTGACACAGAGGAGAAGCAAGCATGCACTCCAATGCACGCGCGCCATAGAGCCCGTCACCCGTCGGTTCAACCCCTGGTTGGCCTGCCCGATCACTTTTGATCATAGGGATCACGATACAAATATCCAGCACGAAGGACTGATAGCCTTGGTGTTAGACCCAATCATAAATGGGTACCATTTCACACGAGTCCTCATGGACAACGACAGTGATCTAAATCTGATATATCAGGACACAGTCCGCAAAATGGGGATAGACCCGACACAAATAAGCCACAGTAATACTACCTTTAAGGGAGTAATACCAGGCCAAGAGGCCCGCTGTACGGGCTCTCTACTGCTAGAGGTGGTATTTAGTTCTCCCGATAACTTCCGAAGCGAAAGGTTAACTTTTCACATTGCCCCAGTCCGAAGTGGCTATCAAGCACTACTCGGAAGAACGGCTTTCGCTCGTTTTAACGCAATATCGCATTATGCTTTTCTCAAGCTTAAGATGCCCGGTCCATGTGGCATCATCACAGTTAGTGGAAACACCAAACATTTTTACGAACGGAAGATGACGCGACGGCTCTAACAGCCGCGAACTAGACGGCCTCACTAACCAGAAAAAATGGCAGGTCGTCAAGACCACGGACACGGTTAGATGAGTCTGGCGTTCCATCACATATACATGAGATGGGTTTGATGATCAAACCCTCATAAACGATACCAGGGGCTCCCCGCATGTAATTAGGGCTAGCCCGGCTCAACTTGGCTTCTCTTGAATTTTTATAGTTCATTGATAATAACCAATTCTTCCTTTTTTGGCATGACAACTTTCACCTAAGTTCTTTCCTTTTACAGATGACAATCGTGCTACACCCGTCCAGGACACCGCACAACGGAGACATAGGCGCAGACGTGCAGCAGGGACCCGCCCAAAGGTTTGTTTTTAGATTAAGACCCTGCGTAAACCTTTTTTACTGTCTCTTGTTGCTCACATCCTCCAGATACTCCACACAACCGAGAAGGATGCTGGCGTTATTGGCATGTGGCCACGCCAGGATTTTGCACGTACCTGGACACATGGGGTTTCTTATTAAGGGCATTGTTTAGCCCGGTATATGTTATAAAGACCGAACACCTTAGGGAGTGTTCGGCGTCGCGAGTTTGGCCCTATATGCATTAGCTCTGAATCATGTCTTTGGTCAAATGTTGGGTTTTCCCGCTCCCATGCTTTGGTACCTTACGTTCCATTATATCGGCTAAGGTAGCACTGGGAGAACTACTGCGATTGTGCCCTGGTTCATCCGGATGAGCACCTCAGTAGAGAAAGCTGAAAACTGACTGTCATGATATAGCGAGAGACTGGTCAACCACTCGATGACTCATCGGAATCTTCGAGATTCCTCTGCATTAACTAAGGGCCATTTCCCGGTCATGTACGAACGCGCCCCGTATTCGGACGAGCGCAGAAGTACCAGGGGCTATATAGTAGCCCCACTGTCAAACTCCTATGGCTAAGTGGAAGTGTTAAAGCAATATAGTCCGATTGCCTCATTCGCTGCGCTATCACCTCCTTAACGGACCAAGACGTTGGATCAAGTGTGGATATGCATTTTTCGCGAACACCCCGCATTATATGCGTGGGGACGGAAGCCGACGACTGCAAACTATCAGGTTATATACATATATACATAAAGGGCTACACATGAGGCATCATAGTACTTTCAGGCAAAAGTATAAATACATCCTTAATGATTCAATAAAACATTGTTCTTACAATGGGAATACATGTCACTAAAACATAATATTCTTCGAGCACTGAGCCTCTATCGAACGAGCGCCTTCAAGAACTTCTTCAAAGTAGTGCTCGGCAGCTACTCTGCCTACGGCCAAACCCTGTGTCGCAACAGTGGTGGCCTCCATCTCCGCCTAGTATGTATTGACACGGCAAAGGCCATCCGTGCACCCTCTATGCACGCTGATCTCTTTACATCATCGATGCGTGGCACAGCACCAAGGAATTGTTGCACTAAACTAAAGTAGCTATTCGGCCTTGGCCCTCCCGGCCACAGGTGATCCACAACGGACCTCATGGGAAGTCCGGACAACCTATGGAGCTCGGCCCACTCGGCCATTTGCTCATTCAACAGCAGCGGACGAACTGGAGCATGAAACTGTGACCAGAACAGTTTTTCCACTTCGTGATCTTTTTGATCCTTGAAGTACTCTGCCGCATCAGCAGCGCTTGCAGCCAAATCCGCGTAGGCGTCCAAAAAACTCCATAGCCGGTCCAGAGGTGCATACTTCAGATCCCCGAACTTAGTCTGCAGCAAGAAGGGTTTCCCAGACATGATATTTGTAGCTTGATTCAGCTCCTCCTTCGTCGCTCTAATTTTGGAGCGGGCTTCCTTGGCAGCCACCAGGGCCTTCTCCAGGTCCGTCGCCTTCGCCCGGTTTTCATATTCAAGAAGCTGGTAACGGTCAATGACATCTTTTAACTCTACAGCCATCTTGGCTATTTTTTCCTTGCTCTCGCAATGCGCGGCCTGTTCGGCCCTTAACTCTTCGGCCGCCTTTAGAGCGACCGCATTGCTGCTCCTTGCTTGCTCCTTGGCTCGGGCAAGCTCCGCCTGAAGGGTCTCCACGGTGGTAGCTCCATCTGCAGTCACAACATATTATAGATACTGGCATCATGCTACTCTTATTATGTGACAATCACCAGAGAAATCACTCACCCTGTGCCTCGTCAAGCCGCTTGTTGACAAGCACGATGTCGGCATCTGCCGCATCAAGTTGTCGCTTTAGCTCGGCAAACCCATCAGTCCAGCTAGCCACCGAAGCTTCAACCACCTGCACATAAAGGCGGTCTGATTATTACCTGGGACTATGATCCTCTGTTTTCCACCGTTTTCGACGACAACCAGAGTCTCAGGGGCTACTATCTGCATAGGGCACACCTAACGTGTGCGGTACTGTTCAAAATATACATTATTTTAGGTACCTCGAAGCCTTTCAACAGACTCATAAAGGCTTCATGCAAACCGCTTTCAGCGGATGAAATCCTTTCAATTACCGTACCCATTAGCGTACGATGCGCTTTTGAGACGGCCGCTTGCCCCAGAAGATCCTTCAGCACGTCCGACCGCACACTGTACGGACCCTTGCTGTCGCTCTCCTTAGGAGCCAGATACTGGGGATCCCGGGTAGCCAAAGGGTTATCCTCCGGTCTTAGTGGATCCGGAGATACCCTTCGCGACGACACTTCAAGGTCGCCCGCTTCATGAGGCGGGGTGTCGGGGGGAGGCGTTTTGCTCTCCATCATCTCCGGAAGAAGATCCCCCGAAGACGAACTCTGTCGAGACGGGCTACGATCCAGACTACAATTTATAAGCATTGGTTATTGTCTTCGGAAGTAAGGTAGGATATTTCCACTATTAAAGTACTTTTCGACTACTTACAACTCGGTAGAGGGCTGATCCCCGCGCGGACATTGTGCGGCAAGAATACCTTCCGGGGCAGGATCGTCTGACGAAGATTTCTTCTCCCTTTTGGAAACCTTAGTTTTCGGATCTTCAGAGGTAGTCCTCTTCCTTCCCCGGGGAGCGAGAATGTCAGATTCTTCCCTTTGGTTGTCCTCCCTCGCGGAGGCGCTCATCCCCCCGGTTGGAATGAGTAGCGAGTGAGGCCCGCTTTCGCCCTCTCTCTTCCCCCATCATCTTCCTTTGAGGGCACTGGATAAGGCGCCGACTCGAGCATCTTGTCCAATATCGAATTGTCCAAGCCCTCAGGAAGGGGGGCCGAACACCTGATCATCATTGCCTTCGCTATCCAGTCCTGGTCAAAGAGCAGCTCTTTAGAATGATGCCATGATAAATAAAAGGATAGCAGGTTTGGCATGGGATTACTTACTTGGGAAGCGGGACGGTTGCAGCTCGGGCCCACGTCCTCGGTAGTGTCCGGACACTCTATTTGGGGTCCGAAGAATGATTTGTACATCTCTTCGTGCGTCATGCCGAGGAAATGCTGAATAGCTCGCGGTCCTTCCGGGTTGAATTCCCACATGCGGAGGGGCCGGCGTTTGCAAGGTTGGACTCGACAAACCAGCATAACTTGCACTACCATAACCAGACTGAAATCTCCCTCGAAGAGATCTCGGATACGGCTCTGCAGTATTGGCACGTCCTTGGCTAGACCCTAGCTCAGCCCCCTGCTGATCCATGACGTCAGTTGTGGTGGGGGGCCCGAGCGAAAGGTGGGGGCAGCTACCCACTTGGCACTTCGGGGAGCTGTGATGTAAAACCACTCCCGCTGCCACAATCCGGACACCTCTTGGAAGGAACCCTCAGGCCATGGAGCGTCAGCAATTTTGCTTATTAAAGCACCTCCGCACGCTGCATGTTGCCCCTCGATCGTCTTCGGCTTCACATCGAAGGTCTTGAGCCACAGGCTGAAGTGAGGGGTAATGTGGAGGAAGGCCTCACATACGACAATAAATGACGAGATGTGAAGAAGGGAATTCGGGGCCAGATCGTGAAAATCCAGCCCGTAATAGAACATAAGACCCCTAACAAAGGGATCCAGAGCGAGGCCTAGTCCTCGGAGGAAGTGGGAGACGAACACAACACTCTCGTTGGGTTCGGGAGTAGGACGACCTGCCCTCGGGCGGGCAGCCTATGTGAAATTTCGGCTGTCAGATATCTGGCCTCCCTCAACTTCTTGATATCCTCCTCCGTGACAGAGGAAGGCATCCATCGACCTTGAAGGTTGGATCCGTACATGGTTGAAGGTCCGAAGCACCTGACCTGAGCTTTGGGTGTTAGAACTCGAGGCGGGGGAAGGATTCGATTGAGCGCGGGAGGGAAAAAAGAAAAAGCTTTGTCCCCTTTATAAAGAGGGTGAATATCGAGCGTCCTCCTCGTGGCCGTTTGGGACTTGCCTAAGATCTAGGAGTCATACCAATAGGCACGGTTGGGTTACCCACATTTGTATTGATGGGAATCCCGAGATAAGGGGGACACGATCTCTTCTTTGACAAGATGTGTCAAGAAAACTGCCTCGCATTATGTGCGGAGCTGGTTGAGAAAAACGGTTCGAATAATGACTGGGCCATGGCGTGATGTCATGCTGTCAAAACGTGTCAGCAGATTAGATTTGTGGAAACATTATTCTCTCTACGGTGGTATGTGGAACTTATTTTGCAGGGTCGGACACTGTCCTTGTATTCAAACTCTTCCATGGTGTATTCGGCGGGGGAACCCGCCTTGCAATGCCGAAGACAACACTGCGCGTCGGACTCGTCGTCATTGAAGCCTGGTTCAGGGGCTACTGAGGGAGTCCCGGATTAGGGGGTCTCCGAACAGCCGGACTATATCCTTTGGCCGGACTGTTGGACTATGAAGATACGAGATTGAAGACTTCGTCCCGTGTCCGGATGGGACTCTACCTGGCATGGAAGGCAAGCTAGGCAATAAAGATATGTATATCTCCTCCTTTGTAACTGACCTTGTGTAACCCTAGCCCCCTCCGGTGTCTATATAAACCGGAGGGTTTTAGTCCATAGGACAACATACAATCAGACCATAGGCTAGCTTCTAGGGTTTAGCCTCTTTGATCTCGTGGTAGATCAACTCTTGTACTACTCATATCATCAAGAACAATCAAGCTGGACGTAGGGTATTACCTCCATCAAGAGGGCCCGAACCTGGGTAAACATCGTGTCCCCTGCCTCCTGTTACCATCTGCCTTAGACGCACAGTTTGGGACCCCCTACCCGAGATCCACTGGTTTTGACACCGACATGACCCGCTGTCCATCACCTTCGGGTCCAGCAAATTCACAGAAGACGAGGATCGCTCGAGGTCGGAATGAGCCAGACTGCAAGTGCATGATGTCTACTACACAACCTTCTTCTTGTAGATGTTGTTGGGCCTCCAAGTGCAGAGGTTTGTAGGACAGTAGCAAATTTCCCTCAAGTGGATGACCTAAGGTTTATCAATCCGTAGGAGGCATAGGATGAAGATGGTCTCTCTCAAGCAACCCTGCAACCAAATAACAAAGAGTCTCTTGTGTCTCTCAAGCAACCCTGCAACCAAATAAGTGAAGATAAATGAGTAGTCGAATAATTATGCAACTATGTGAAGACTCTCTAACATTTCATAATTTCAGATCTTGGTATTCTATTCAAACAGCAAGCAAAGCAAAATAAAATGACATTCTAAGAATGGAAACATCATGTGAAGAAGCAAAAACTTAGGATCAACCGAAACTAACCGATAGTTGTTGAATAAGAAAGGTGGGATGCCAACCGGGGCATCCCCAAGCTTAGACGCTTGAGACTTCTTGAAATATTATCTTGGGGTGCCTTGGGCATCCCCAAGCTTGAGCTTTTGTGTCTCCTTAATTCCTCTCATATCAAGGTCTCCCTAAATCTCAAAAGCTTCATCCACACAAAACTCAACAAGGACTCGTGAGATAAGTTAGTATAAACCATTGCAAAAACCTTATCATACTCTACTGTAGCAAATCACTAAAATTATTATTCAACATTGAATACTAAATGCCTTTGCATATTTAATAGTCCTATCCTCAAATAGAATCATTAAAAAAGCAAACATATGCAAACAATGCAAACATAACAGCAATCTGCCTAAACAGGATAGTCTGTAAAGAATGCTGCAACATCCATACTTCCCTAGCTCCAAAAATTATGAAAGAAAATTCCCACTGTAGTAAATTTATCAGAGCTTAATATGCAAAAGGTTTCAACATTTTATCACATTCTGAATTTTCTAGGGAATTATTGCAACAGTGGTAAACTTTCTGTTTTGAAACAGCAACATGTATACTTGTAACATAGGCATAGTAAAGGCTATCAATGTGTGACGCCCCAAGACCGGAGCTTCAGATGCCTTCCAGGGTTTCCGGGTTTCATCGTGTGATTTGTTTGGTCCGTTGCATTTCATCTTTGCATCATCTGCATTGCATCATGTCATCATGCAACCCGTTTTAAAACTCAACTAAATAAACCGTATGGATCTTCGATCCATTTAAACCGAGGGAATAAACATGGTGATTCTCTTTATAACATATCCTCCCAATATTTAGGGAGCTATTTTAATCCATTTCCGTTGTCTTGGAATCACCCATAACACATTTTCACCATTCTTCAAATTCCCTTTTTATCCAACTCATTTTTTTATTCCTTGGAGCCTTTTAGTAAAATTGAGTTGCAATTTTACTTTATCCATAAATGTCCAGCTTCTGCCCCTAAATCATGCTATTTATGTAGGGTTACCAGTTTAAATCTCATCTCTTTTGGTCCCTATTTAAATAGCTTCCAAATTCAAAAAGTTTGAGTTTTATTCAAACTCATTTGAATTTGTATCTTCTAAACTCTCTCCTACCATCTTCATTAAATCCTCTATATTTTTCTGCCTCCAGAAAAATATATGTCACTTGTTGGGATTCCAGCTCTACCCCTTCAGTTTTCTTTGCAAGTTTTCCTATTAAGTTTTAGTATTAGTGGAGAGCGATGGAAGCCCAGTCCCAACAAGCCACTGGTCCAGTGCGGCCCAAGGCCAAACTCCAGCGCTGGCCTCTAAGGCCCAGCCCCCACCTACACCTAACCCTAGGCCCAACAATCCTTTCCCTCTCGTCCTCCCACACTGCCGCCACTCACATGCATCGCACTCGAGAGGAGCGCCCGCGCCTGATCCCCTCAACCCCGCACCTCTCTGTCGCCCCAGCCTCGTCTCTCCATCGCCATGGCCTGGCGCCCGCGCTTCTGCTGCTTCATCGCCCGCAGCCGCCGACCTCTCATGCTCGTCTCCTTGCTCGGGCCGCCACCTCACCGCAAGGAGAGCATCGTCCTCCGCCGCCGCCTCCGTTCGCCGGTGCCCGTCGCCGCGGGAACTTCCCTCACGCCACCGGCCTCTGCTTCCTTGCTCCAGGCAGCGCCGCTGCCTTCTGCAACCCCGGTGTCGGTGTCAAAACCGGCGGATCTCGGGTAGGGGGTCCCGGACTGTGCGTCTAGGCCGGATGGTAACAAGAGGCAAGGGACACGAAGTTTTACCCAGGTTCGGGCCCTCTTGATGGAGGTAAAACCCTATGTCCTGCTTGATTAATATTGATGATATGGGTAGTACAAGAGTAGATCTACCACGAGATCGGAGAGGCTAAACCCTAGAAGCTAGCCTATGGTATGATTGTTGTTCTGTATGTTGTCCTACGGACTAAAACCCTCTGGTTTATATAGACACCGGAGAGGGTTAGGGTTACACAAAGTCGGTTAAAATGGTAGGAGATCCACATATCCGTATCGCCAAGCTTGCCTTCCACGCCAAGGAAAGTCCCTCCCGGACACGGGACGAAGTCTTCAATCTTGTATCTTCATAGTCCAGGAGTCCGGCTGAAGGTATAGTCCGGCCATCCGGACACCCCCTAATCCAGGACCCCCTCAGTAGCCCCTGAACCAGGCTTCAATGACGACGAGTCCGGCGCACAGATTGTCTTCGGCATTGCAAGGCGGGTTCCTCCTCCAAGTACTTCATAGAAGATTTTGAACACAAACATAGTGTCCGGCTCTGCAAAATAAGTTTCCACATATTGCCATGGAGAGAATAATATTTACACAAATCTAATCTGCTGACGTATTCCGTAGTGTGACATCGCACCGTGGCCAAGCCTTTATTCGAATCGTTTTATTGTCCCACCTCAGCGTGTCATGCGAGGCGGTTTCCTTGGCACGTCTCGTCGAAGCAAAGATCGTGTCCCCTTATTCCGGGATTCTCATCAATACGGGCGTGGGTAACCCAACCGCTTCTAGGACTCCTAGACTATAGGCAAGCCCAAATGGTCACGGAGAGGATGCTTGATATTCACCCTCTTTATAAAGGGACAAGGCTTTTATTTCTTCCCTCCCGTGCTCAATCGAATCCTTCCCCCACCTCAAGCTCAAACACCCAAAGTTCAGGTCAGGTGCTCCGAACCTTCAATCATGTCCGGATCTAGCCTTCAAGGCCGATGGATGCCTTCCTCCGTCATGGAAGAAGACATCAAAAAGTTGAGGGAGGCCAGATATCTGACCGCCGAGGTTTCGCATCGGCTGCCTGCCCGAGGGCAGGCCATCCCCTCCCCCGAACCCAACGAGAACGTCGTGTTCGTCTCCCACTTCCTCCGAGGTCTAGGCTTGCTCTGGATCCTTTCATCAGGGGTTTGATGTTTTATTACGGGCTAGATTTCCATGATCTAGCTCCGGACTCCTTTCTTCATATCACGACATTTATTATCGTGTGTGAGGCCTTCTCCGGGTTACCCCTCACTTTGGCCTGTGGCTCAAGACCTTTGAAGTAAAGCCGAAGATGATCGAGGGGCAACATGCAGCGTGCGGAGGTGCCTCAATATGCAAGATGACGGGAGCTCCATGGCCCAAAGGTTCCATTCCAGAGGTGTCTGAATTGTGGCAACATGAGTGGTTCTACATCACGGCTCCTAGAAGTGCCAAGTGGGCGGCCGCCCCTGTTTTCCGCTCAGGCCCTCCACCACAACTGATGTCATGGATCAGTAGAGGTCTGAGCTGGGGTCTAGCCAAGGACGTGCCTATACTGCAAAGCCTCATTCGAGATCTCTTCAATGGAGATTTTGGTTTGGTTGCGGTAATACAAGTTATGCTGGTTCGTTAAGTCCAGCCTTGCAAACGCCGGCCCCTTCGCATGTGGGAGTTCAATCCCGAGGGGCCGTGTGTCATTAAAAATGTCCTCGGCCTGACGCACGAGGAGATGTACAAGTCATTCTTCGGACCTCAGGTAGAGTGTCCGGAAATCACCGAGGACGTGGGCCTGAGCAGTAACCGCGCCGCCAAACAGGTAAGGAATCTTCTGGCCGAACATACTATCTCTCTTTTGTTACGAAGTTATTTCTGAGAGTTTGCTTTTTGACCAGGACTGGCTAACAAAGGCGAAGTTGATTCGGTGTTTGGCCCCCCTCCCTGAGGGTTTGGACAATCCGGTATTGGAAAAGATGCTCCAGGTCGCACCTTGCCCGGAGCCCTTGAAGGAAGATACTGGGAAGGATAGTACGGGCGGACGCAGGCCCCCAAGGCTGCCCATTCTAACCGAGGGAGCGAGCGTCTCCATGAAGGAAGACGTACGGAGGAGGAAAAGGACTGTGCCCGGGGATTGGGAAGCCGAAGCTTCCAAACGGGAGAAGAAGTCTCCCACAGAGGGTCCTACCTTGGGGGTTGATTTCACCGCACCAAGTCCGCGGGGGGATCAATTCTCCAGCGAGTCGTAAGTGACCCGAAACACTTTAATAGTATAGGTATGCCATCTTTTCTTCTGAGAAAATAACCATCGCATATATCTTTGCAGTTCGGGCCTTAGCCCCTCTCAAATGAGCTCGTCTTCGGGGGATCTTCTTCTAGAGATGATGGAGAGCGAAATGCCTCCTCCGGACTCCTCCGCTCTGGAAGCAGGCGACCCGAAGTGTCGTCGTGGAGGGCCTCTCCGAGTCCGGTGAGGCCAGAAGATAATTCCATCGACCCCCGAAGCTCCCAGTGTCCGGCTCTCAAAGAGAGCAGACAAAAGAGTCCGGCACCGTCTGGTGTGCGATCGGATGTTCTGAGGGAGTTGGTGGGGCGAGCGGCCATCTCAGATGAACACCATATGCTGATGAATACAGTGATGGAGAGAATCTCGTCCGCCGAAAGTGGATTGCATGAAGCTTTTATGAGTCTACTAGCAGGCTTTGAGGTATGTAAAATAATGTATGATAGTCCTGCACATGCTTGGTGTGCCCTGTGTAGATAGTAGCCCCTGAGACTCTGGTTGTCGTCGGAAACGACGACGAACAGAGGATCATATTCCCAGGTAATAACCATACTGCCTCTATGTGCAGGTGATGGAAGCTCCGGTGGCTAGCCGGACTAGCGAGTTTGCCCATTTAAAATGGCAGTTGGATGCGTCAGACGTCGACATCGAGCTTGTTAACAAAAGGCTTGACAAGGCACAGGGTAAGTGTCATTATCTGGTAAACACCACATAGTAAGAGCAGCATGATGCCAGTATCTTTAATATGTTGTGACTGCAGATGGAGTTGCCACTATTGAAGCCTTGCGGGCAGAACTTGCCCGAGCCAAGGAACAAGCGAGGTTTGGTAATGTGGCTGCTTTGAAGGCGGTCGAAGAGTTGAAGGCCGAGAAGGCCGCGCATGGCGAGAGCCGAGATAAGATGGCCAAGATGGCCATAGAATTAAAAGCCGCCGCCGACCATTGCCGGGTTCTTGAAAAGGAAAACCTAGCGAAGGCATCGAACCTTGAGAAGGCTGCTGCGACGAGAAAAGACATCCACTCTGCTATGAGGGCGAAGAAGGAGGAGCTGCGGGAAGCCGGGGATATTGTAGCTGGGAAATCCTTCATGTTGCGGAGGAAGTTAGGAGATCCACGGTATGCCCCTCTAGATTGGCTGTGGAGTTCGGAGGATGTGTATATGGATTTGGCGGCGAGCGCTGCCGATGCGGCCAAGTACTTCCAGGGTCAGACGGACCGTGAAGTGGACCAGCTGTTTTGGACACAATTCCATTCTCCCGAGCATCTGCTTTCATTGACTGACCAATTAGCCGAATGGGCCGAACTGAATAGGTTGTCCGGAATCGCCATGAGGTCTATTGTGGATCAACTATGGCCGGAAAGGCCAAAACCGAACAACTATTTTAGCTTGGTGCAGCAGTTCCTTGACGTGGTGCCGCGCATTAATGCGATGAAGAGGTCGGCGTGCATAGAGGGCTCATGGATGGCCTTTGCCCGTGTTAAAGCATACTGGGCGGAGATGGATGCTACCACTGTTGCAGCGCGGGATTCGGCCATAGGCCGAATGGCTGTTGAGCACTACTTTGAAGAAGTTCTTGAGGGTGCTCGTTTGATAGAGACCCAGTGCTCAAAAAATATTATGTTTGAGTGATATGTAATCTCATTGTAAGCGAAATGCTTTTATAAGGCTATTTTTATACTTTTGCCTGAAAGTAATATGATGCCTCCTGGGCGGCCGTTTATGCATACATGTGTATAACCTGAAAGATTGCAGCCGTCGGCTTCAACCCCAATGCATATAATGCGGAGGTGCTCGCAAAAAACACGCATTCACAATTAACCCAACGTCTTGGTCCTATTAAGGAGGTGATAGCGGAGCGAGCGAGGCAACCGGACTATAATGCTTTAGCACTTTCACTTAGCCATAGGAGTTTGACAGTGGGGCTACTAGATAGCCCCCGGTGGCTCCGCACTCTCCCGATCCCGGGGTGCGTACATGCCTGGCCGGAAAACGACCCTTCGTTAAGGCGGAGGAATTCTAACATTCCAACAGGTCATCGAGTGGTTGACCAGTCTCATGCTATATCATGACAGTCAGTTTTCGGCTTTCTCTACTGAGGTGCTCATCCGGATGAACCAGGGCACAATCACAGTAGTTCTCCTGGTGCTACCTTAGCCGGTAAAGCGGAATGTAAGGCACCAAAACACAGGAGCCGGGCAAACCCAACATTTGACCAAAGACAATGATTCAGAGCTGATGCATATAGGGCCAAACTCGCGACGCCGAACACTCCCTAAGGTATTCGGTCTTAGCGGTATAAACTAGGCCTAAATAATGGCCTTTGTAAGAAGCCCCTTGTGTCCAGGTACGTGCATTGTTCTGGCGTGGCCACATGCCAAGACGTCAGCATCCTTCGCAATGGTGGATATGTATCAACAAGAGACAGTAAAAAAGGTTTACGCATGGTCTTAATCTAAAAAGAATCCTTGGAGCGGGTCCTTGCTGCACGTCTGCGCCTCTGTCTCCGTTGTGCCGTATCCTGGACAGGTGTAGCACGATGATCGTCTGTAAAAGAGAGTAATTTAGGTGAAAAAGTTGTCGTGCAAAAAGATTGTTTTTAAAGAAACCATGTATAATTTCAAGATGAGAAAAAAATTACCACTTGTCTGCGCGTGTTGAGCCCCTTGTATTGACAAATAGGAGGAAAAGCTTCACGTCCGAGCAGTGCGTGATAGCCACTTTGGAACAGAGCGATGTGGAAGGTTAAATGCTCGCGGCGGAAGTTATCGGGGGAGCCGAATATAACTTGTAGTAGGAGGGAGCCCGTACAATGAGCCCCCGGGCCTGGCGTTACTCCTTTAAAGGTAGTATTGCTATGGTGAATTTTTGTTGGGTCTAACCCCATCCCGCGGATTGAATCCTGATATATTAGGTTTAGATTGCTGCCACCGTCCATCAAGACTCGTGTGAAGTGATATCCGCCAATTACTGGGTCTAATACCAGGGCAGCCCATCCTGCGCGTCGGATACTTGCTAAGTAATCGCAATGGTCGAAAGTGATCGGCTGAGACGACCAGTGGCAGGACTTTGCGGTGACAGGCACTTGGGTATATTTTCCTGGGAGTGCCACGTTGTTTTTTCCCTTGATCACGTGTAACACGTTTACTGTTTTGACTTCTGGTGGAAATTTCTTTTGTTCCCCAGTGTCTTGCTTGGGAGGCTCGTCCTCGTCTTCACTTGGTGTATCCTCCCCCTTGTGTACGGCGTTGAGCTTGCCAGATTGCTTGAAGACCCAACATTCTCTATGGGTATGATTAGAAGGTTTACCGGGGGTACTATGGATCTGACACACTTGGTCCAGAATTTTGTTGAGCCTGGACAGTTCATCCCTGGTGCCTTTAGAGGGAGGCTTTTGCTGACCTGGCCGAGAGCTTTTGAATCCGGCGTTTACTATCGTGCCCTTCGTGCTGTCTTCTTTATTCCGGCGTTTGTTATTGATGTTGTGCCATGAATTCCCGTTTCCATCTCTAACTTCAGATGTACTAGGGTCGCTGGTGCTGCATCTGGCTAGCCATCTGTCCTCACCCGCGCAAAAGCGGGTCATGAAGCTTGTTAATGCGGCCATCGTTCTCGGCTTATTTTGGCCGAGGTGTCTGGCGAGCCATTCGTCACGGACGCTATGCTTAAAAGCTGCCAAGGCTTCGGTGTCCGGACAGTGGACAATCTGGTTCTTTTTAGTAAGAAACCTGTTCCAAAGCTTTCGGGCTGACTCTCCGGGCTGTTGAGTTATATGACTCAAATCGTCCGCATCCGGAGGTCGGACATAAGTCCCTTGAAAATTTGCCCGAAAGGCGTCTTCGAGCTCTTCCCAACTTCCAATGGAGCTTTCGGGGAGGCCTTTAAGCCAGTGACGAGCTGGCCCTTTGAGCTTGAGGGGTAAGTACTTGATGGCGTGGAGATCATCTCCTCGAGCCATATGGATATGAAGGATGTAGTCCTCAATCCAGACCCCAGGGTCTGTTGTTCCGTCGTATGTCTCTATGTTTACGGGTTTGAATCCCTCTGGAAATTCATGGTCCGGCACCTCATCGGTGAAACATAGGGGGTGTGCGGCACCCCTGTAGCTGGGTGTACCGCGTTGTTCGGATGTTTGTTGAGTTGCATTGTATGCTGGGGCGCGCTTGCGTGGTCCATAGATGGATCTTGTTGCGCCGTCCTTTGGGTGCGAGCCCTCGCATGGGTCGCGTGTTGTATTATGAGTGGCGTTGTATGCCGCTCTATGTTGGTTGAGGGGTCGTCTATCCGGCCAGGTGGCTGCTTTGATGTTTGGTTGTGGGGGGTCTGAGGCCTCCTCATCGAATTCCGGTAGAAGCTTCCGCTTTGGGTAGATCTTGGAGGGGCGATTGTCGACGTACCTCGCTACTGTGTTGAGTATTTTACTCCATCTGATTTGGAGTGTGTCTTGCGCAGCCTTGAGCCTTTGCTTTTGCTTTTTAAGACTCCTCGTGGTGGCAACAAGCCTTTTACGGGCATTCTGCTGCTCTGGGTGCCTGTCCGGCGTTATGTCGTCCGGACTATTATCCTTGATAGAATTTGTTTGTTCGGTTTGATTATCCGGATTGCCGTTGTCCGGTAGCGGTTCGCCCTGCTCCAGCGCTGGGTCTGTGTCAGGACCCCGATTCCAAGCCACATCGATCTAGCCGGTAACACCTCATATCACTTTGCGGCCTCACGCACGGTATTCCACGGGTGCCGCCTTACCATGGCCCGGGACCGTTTGCGCCTTTTGGCTCACATATATGATAGTGTCGCTAGCATCCATATGACAGAGAACCCGGGCCGACATGGCTAGTCGTGAACCCAACGCGGCACAGACCTATGGAGACAGGCATACATGAATTGCATCGAGCATGTCGGTCATTAGCGAGTGATTCCGGGCTGTAGCACTGGGCTAACAGGACTCCGGGGAACCCGGGCTGTAGCAGGCTAGGAAGGACTCCGGAAGTCACTGCGTGACATTTCCCCGAAGGGACAGACATAGGAACGAAGTGAAACACATGCCGGCTAGTCAAGTGTCCTGAACAGTAGTGCTAGGCTAGCAGGACTCCGGTGAACCGGGCTGTAGCGGACTACTATGGCTCGAGGAACACTAGACTACATTTCCCCATAAGAAAGGCTGCCAAGGATAAACAACTAGATTGTCGGATCCCACTCATACCGAGCATTTCAATCATACACACAATATGCCCGATATGAGTACATACAACATGGCATCACAACAAAACTCTACAACTCAAGTACTTTATTTAAAGGCTCCAGAGAGCCATACATAACATGTTCATACAGATAGGGGTCACATGACCCGACACTCAAGTCATACAATCATACAAGCACAAGCGGAAGTAAATAGTCTGAGTACACACACTAGAAAGAAAGAAGGCTTCTCGAAGCCTGTCTATCTACATAGGGCCCTCCATGGCCAGGATCACCACCTGGGTGGCTAGTCACTCGTCGACGTCAAGGTCTACGAAGAACCCATCGGAGGGGGCAATGTTGTCGTCTGAAAATAGTAATTAAGCAAACATGAGTACAAAGGTACTCAGCAAGTCTTACAATAGAGCCTACTATACATGCTCATTCTCAAGAAGGTGGTGGGGTTATTGCAGCAAGCCAGCTTTGACTCTTGGCTAAGCTATCCTATGGAACTCCACTGGTAAAATAGTTTTCGCACATGAGTCCACTACTCACCAACACAATACTCCACCGGGGATCCTCCCTCGTCATCCTACGAGAGGGCCATCCTCGGTACTCACACTTATCTTGAGTCTTTTAGTAGTATCCATTAACTTGTCTATGAACTGTATAGGCAACCAAGTAGTCCTTTACCGCGGACGCGGCTATTCGAATAGTTTTATACCCTGCAGGGGTGTACTTCTTCATACACGCTTTCACCACTTACCGCCGTTTACACGACATGTACTCGGCAACCTTCAAGCGGAAGCCCAGCGAGGGTGTCAGCCACGGCCTACCTAAACACTTAAGTCTCTAGTCCAGGTTTATCTCCTATCCAGGTTCCATCCGCAGGGAGTCCGGCCGAGGTTTCCACATACGGCCCCGAACGATGTGAACAGGGTCCCGAGACGCCAAACGGGCGCCCGGCATACCCGGCCACGGTGTATCTACCGCAACATAGCCCATCCCTAGGGTCAGCGCTACGCACGGCTGCCAACACATAACCTACAAACACCAGAAACTATTTGCAACTCCTGGACAGAGTACTAGGGTGATTAAGAAGCCGAGAGGGTCCATTGGTTTCCGGCCCAATGTACGGTAGTAACTGCATCTTAAATCACACATACAGATCTCAGTTCTTATGGACGGTCTCAATGAAACAACCCACCATGTACTCCTACATGGCCTCTCATCGATACCTTTACCAAAACATGTTCAACACATCCCTCACATTACCGACATAAAGATTTCACTCTAGCCCATCACCCATATGAACCAGACCTGACCCAACTCTAAGCATAGCAGACATAGCAAGGTAGGAATCACATACATGGCTCAATCAACTCCTACACATGCTAGTGGGTTTCATCTAGTTACTGTGGCAATGACAGGTCATGCAGAGGATAAGGGTTCAACTACCGTAGCACACAGCAGTTTGAATCGCGTTGTCTTAATGCAGTAAACAAGAGCAGAAGCGAGAACATGGTTTTGTATCAGAATGATCAATGGGTTGCTTGCCTGTTGTAGTGGTAGTAGGGTACTGCCCTTCAGACGGATACTCGGGGTTATCCTCTGAGGTAGAACCTACCATGAAAGACACACCGAACATAATCAACACATGGCAATATGCAACAATATGATGCATGCTATGACATGGCAAGATGAAAGTGTCTTGGCCTAATGCTAGCTAAAACAGAAGGGGATGAACTCATTTGAATCAAAGATTCAAATATTAGCTCATTAAACATGGCCTTATTAGTGCATAACCTTATTCTGCTTAAACAGCAAGGTTAACTTGTTTTGTCATGCATGAAACCATTACATATGGATAGATTGAATTTTTCTGATCATTTTTCATATATAAATCTTTGCATTTGGAGCTATGGTTGATTTTCTATGAATTTTAGAAGTTTTGACTATTTTATGGAATTTTCTATTAAAGAATAAATCCAGTAATTGAATTAATGCGTCAGCACTGCGTCACTGTGACGTCAGTGGGTCAAAGGCGCCAGCCCAGGTCAAACCTGACTGGTGGGCCCCTTCTGTCAGTCTCTCAGCTAACTAACATAGTTAGTTAGTGGTTAGTTAGCACTAAACTGGGTTAGTTAGGCCCTGGGCCCACATGTGAGTGAGAGAGGGTTAGTTAATGACGTCATTAGCCTCTAACAGAGTGATTAGCTCTAATTTAAACTAATCTGAAAAAGTTAGGAGCCGGCCCCACCTATCAGTGTCTCAGGCGGAGTCAAACTGGGGTCAAACCCCTGGTCAGCGGGGTTAATCCCGCCGGCGTTGAGCCGCTGGCGAGGCCGAGACGGCGGAGAGCTTCGGAAATCGGCCACAGGCGACCATTTCGACCGCGGTTTGGTCCTACGCGTAGCTGGGGCTCGCGCGCATCTAGTGGGGCAAGTGGGAGGAGCTGGGGTGGAGCGAGCTCGCCGGAGTCGAGCCCGTGGCGGCGGCCGGAGCTCGGCCGTTGGTGATTTTGCTGCTACAGTGAGCTAGGGGGAAAACAGACGTGCTAGCGAGGCGCTGCGAGGTGCGGGGAGTGCGTTAAGCACCCGCGCTTGACCAAATGGCCACCGGAGTGACGCCAGCGTCGAGCTCGCGCGGCGGCGTGCTACGGTGAGCAAGGGGGCGGTGTCTACGGCGAGCAAACGAAGCAGAGAAGAGGGGGGATCGGTAGAGGAGCGCATGGCGGTTGCAGGATGCGTCTCAGCAGGCTCAGGGGAGGTCGGACGTCGTCGAGGTGTTGCCGGTGTTCTCAGCGGACCGAGGAAGAAGAAGGCGTCGGGGAGGCGCTTGGAGGCGTTCGGCGTTGTGTGCGTCGACGGGGAGGCGTAGACGATGGAGGCGGAGCTCACGGGCACGTCAGGGAGGCGAGGGGGTGGCTCTGGTGGCAACTACGGTGAACGGCGGCGAGGATCGCGCTCGGCCATCGCGGGAGAGGGTGAGGGAGACGAGGGGGAGAGAGGGGAGGAGTGCTGGGAGGTGGTGGGCGTCTCCGTGGCGCTCGGATGGGGACGAGGAGGCAGCAGGAGGTGGAAGCAGGAGGTGGCCGCGGGAGCACGCGCCGGCGACACGCCTCTGCCTACTAGCAGAGGTGGGTGACGACTGGCACAGGCCAGGTGGTCCGGGCCAGCACAGGTAAGGCCCAGGTGGGCTTCTCCCTCTCTCTCTTTTTCTGATTTGTTTTCTTTTTCTATTTAACTGCAACTGTTGGGCTTTATTAAAAAAATACTAAAACATTTCCAAAAATCCTGAAAATAATTGTGGGCTCTGTTTAGAATATTTCCAACAGCAAACATTTATTTCCAGAATTATTTGAGCATTTAAATTATTTTATAGCATTTAAATGCCCAAATTCAAATACTTATGATTTAATTCAGTGACCTTCTGTTGACCTAGAAAATTGTGCACCAATTTTGCCAGAGGTTCTAACCCAAGACAAAGAGGGTGAACTTTTTAGAAGGGCATTTCAGGTTCATTGAAAATAATTTTAGTAAACCCTAGTTGTTTCCAGGGGGGTGTTGGGGGTTTCTGCCTTCCCCATTTCAAATTTAAGAGGAATTTAAACATGATGCACACTCTAATGCTTGAACTAGCTAGGGTGTGACAACTCACCCCCACTCAAAAGAATCTCGTCCCGAGATTTAGGATCCTCCGGGAAGAAGGTGGGGTACTCGAGTCGAAGACGATCCTCCCTTTCCCAAGTGGCTTCTTTCTCGGAATGGTGTGACCATTGAACCTTGAGAAACTTGATGTTATGGCGTCGAGTGGTACGCTCGACTTGATCAAGGATACGAACGGGATATTCCCGATATGAGAGGTTATCTTGTAGATCAAGCGTTTCGTGGTCCACTCCACGGATAGGATCCGCGAAGCAACGCCTGAGTTGAGAAACATGGAAGACATCGTGAACTCTGGAAAGATGCGAAGGTAGTTCCAATTGGTAGGCAACTTCTCCTCGTTTGGCAAGAATGCGAAAGGGTCCAATGTAATGAGGAGCCAATTTGCCTTTGATACCGAAACGATGGGTTCCCTTTAACGGAGTAACCCGAAGGTAAGCCTTCTCGTCGACTTCATAAGTCATAGGCTTATGTTTACGATCATATTGACTCTTTTTACGAGATTGGGCTATTTTCAATTTCTCACGAATAACACGAACCTGCTCTTCTGCTTCCTGAATCATATCCGGGCCAAAGAGTTGTCTTTCCCCGGTTTCTGACCAGTTAAGAGGCGTTCGACATTTTCGTCCATAGAGAACTTCGAAAGGAGCCTTGCCCAAGCTAGCTTGATAACTATTATTGTAAGCAAACTCCGCGAATGGAAGGCATTTCTCCCAACCCATTCCGAACGAGATGACAGAGGCTCGGAGCATATCTTCCAGAATTTGATTGACTTGTTCTACTTGACCACTTGATTGAGGATGGAAGGCGGTGCTAAAAGAGAGACGAGTTCCCATAGCATTTTGGAAACTTTCCCGAAATCGAGAGGTGAAGAGACTCCCACGGTTTGAGTTAATTTCCAATGGGACACCATGAAGAGACACTATTCGGGAGATGTATAAATCGGCTAGCTGGCTAGCGGTGATACTCCCACGAACAGGTAGAAAGTGGGCTACTTTGGATAGACGGTCGATCACGACGAAGATGGCATTATTCCCTCTCTTGGTCCTGGGAAACCCAGTGATGAAATCCATACTGATTTTATCCCATTTCCACTCGAGAATAGCCAAAGGTTGAAGGGTGCCAGCAGGCCGTTGATGCTCTGCCTTAACACGACGACAAACATCGCAATTAGCAATGTATTGAGCGATTTCTCTCTTCATCCTAGTCCACCAAAACCTCTGGCATAGGTCTTGATACATTTTGGTACTACCGGGATGAATGGTGAGAGGGGATTCATGAGCTTCCTTAAGGATCAGCCGCCTCAGGTTTCGTGCCTTTGGAACCACTAGGCGATTACCAAAGTATACGACACCTTGATCATCAATGGAGAAACAATTCGCGACTCCTTTCTTAATGCTTCTCTTAATACGTGAGATTCCCGGATCTACCTTCTGTGCCTTGATGATCTGATCCGTAAGGGTAGGTTTCACCACCAGGGTGGATAGGAATCCTCGAGGAACAATGTGAAGATTAAGCTTACGAAATTCCTCATGGAGAAGTGGTTGACTTTGTTGTAACATCAGGTTGTTACAATAGGACTTACGACTTCGCGCATCAGCCATGACATTGGCTTTGCCCGGGGTGTAAGTTATTCCTAAGTCGTAATCCGAGATCAACTCGACCCAACGTCTTTGCCTGAGATTCAAATCTGGTTGGGTGAAGATATATTTCAAACTTTGGTGATCGTTGAAGATCTCGCAACGATTACCGAGAAGGTAAGGTCGCTAGGTTTTAAGTGCATGGACTACAGCTGCAAGCTCTAGATCATGTGTGGGATAATTTTCCTCATGTGGGTGTAATTGCCGTGAAGCATAGGCAATTACCTGACGATCCTGCATGAGTATGCTACCTAGTCCTTGTCGCGAGGCGTCACAATAGATAACAAAGTCCTTGGAGAAATCTGGTGGTACCAGTACGGGAGCAGATGTCAGGCGTCTTTTCAGTTCCTGGAAGCTGAACTCGCACTGTGGAGTCCACTCGAACTTTTTATCTTTCTTGAGGAGTTCAGTTAGAGGTTTAGCAACCTTGGAGAAATTCTCGACGAAGCGGCGGCAATAGCTCGCTAAGCCAAGGAAGCTCCGAACTTGCTTGACCGTCTCAGGTGGAGTCCAATCAAGGACTGCCTGAACTCGCTCGAGATTGACAGCAATACCCTTACCAGAGATTACATGGCCTAGATAGGTCACTTCTGGCAACCAAAATTCACACTTGGAGAATTTGGCATAAAGGCGATGCTCTCGAAGTTTCATCAATACCAACCTTAGATGTTCGGCATGTTTCGCTTCATTCTTGGAGTAGATGAGTATGTCATCGAGGTATACTACGACGAATTTATCCAAATGCTCCATGAAGACCGAGTTCATTAATCGGGAGAAGGTGGCTGGGGCATTGGTTAAACCGAAGGACATAACAGTGTACTCGTATTGGCCATAACGAGTAACAAAGGCCGTTTTGGGAATGTCCCTGTTTCTGATTTTTATTTGATGGTAGCCTAACCTCAAATCCATCTTGGAAAAGACTAAGGATCCAGCGAGCTGATCATACAGATCGTTGATCCTGGGAAGCGGATACTTGTTCTTGATGGTGACCAAGTTGACAGGTCAGTAATCTACAACCATTCGATCCGTTCCATCCTTCTTCTTGACGAAGAGGACGGGGCAAGCCCAAGGAGAGGAACTAGGATGGATGAAACCCTTTTTCAAGGACTCATCAAGTTGGTTCTTAAGCTCGGCTAGTTCTAAGGGTGCCATCTTGTAGGGTCTTCTAGAAATTGGAACGGTTCCTGGAACAAGGTCTATCACAAACTCAACATCCCTGTCAGGTGGAACACCTGGCAGTTCTTCTGGAAAGACATCCGGAAAGTCTCGGACTACCGGAACATCCTCAAGGTCTGGAAGGGGGTTGGCATTTAGGGAGTAAAGCTGGCGCTTGGCCACTCGAGTTAAGACATTGACTGTCTTGCCCGATGGGTGAGTAAGTTGAACGATTCTAGTGGCACAATCAATCTTAGCATATGAGCTGACATCCAGTCCATACCCAAGATGATGTTTATGTCCGAGGACTTGAGAGCTATTAAGGATGCGAGGAAGACAAGTCTATCGACAAGAATTTCGTTCCCATGGATTACTCTAGAAGTTTGCCATCTAGAGCCAGGGGTTTGAATTTCCATGGTAGAGGGCATGTCACAGAATGTCGTGTTATGCAATCGAGCATAGTTCTCGGATATGAATGAATGAGATGCTCCAGTATCGAAAAGAACAGATGCCGGATGGCAATTAACAAGGAGCGTACCAAGGACGACGTTAGGATCCTCATGAGCCTCCTCGGCTGAAACATAGTTGACATGGCCACGTGTAGTAGTGACCGGCTTGGCGTAGAATGTCTTTCCCGCTGGCTTACCATGGCCAACGGACTTTCCAGTCTGATTGGGGTTGTTCTGGGGAAACTCTCGGCTATAGTGACCCGGCTCTCCACATTTAAAGCATGTCACTACATTGGGGCGTGGAGCAGCATTAGTAGTGGGGCCACCATAGGGCTTGGGCGGTGCAAATTGCTGGTTGGGACAGGGCGCCTCAAAGGATGGCCTCGGGATGAACCTGGGTGGCAGTGTCGTGCTTGGGATCCACACCCGACGCTTCTGAGCTCCAGAGCCGGATGAAGAGCCAAAATCACGGGAGTGCTTGCGTGAAGCGTCATAATCAGTCTGGCCTGTCTCAGCACTGATGGCTTTATTGACCAACTTCTGAAAGGAGGTGCACTCGTGCAGACGAAGATCGCGGCGAAGCTCAGGGCTAAGTCCCTTGCGGAACCTTGCCTGCTTCTTAGCGTCAGTAGATACCTCTTCAGGGGCATAACGTGCCAGATTCCCAAATTCATGACTATATGTATCCACAGTCAGTCTTCCTTGGGTGAAATTGCAGAACTCCTCCCTCTTGCGATCCATGAGACCTTCCGGAATGTGATGCTCACTGAAAGCCTCACTGGATTCAGCCCAAGTAGTAATTTGGCCGACCGGGCGCATAGCTTCGAAGTTTTCCCACCAAAGGCTAGCAGGGCCTTCGAGATGGTAGGCAGCGTAAGTAACTTTATCAGCTTCAGCTACGTTGGCAAAACGTAGCTTGTGGGTGATGCTGCGAAGCCAGTCATCCACGTCGAGGGGCTCGACGGAATGGTTAAACTTTGGTGGGTACAGCTTGATAAAGTCATTGATTGACACCAAGTCATTTCGCTGATGGCGTGCAGTGTTCTGCTCAATCCGCTCTAGCAGGCGGTTAGTCTCACGCTTGTTTCTTTCCGCCTCCAGCATCACTTCGGCTAGAGAAGGCGGTTGAGGCAGATTTTCACCCCTAGCTGCACTGGCGTCCCCCTGCTCCGAGGCAGCAGGGTTGCTGCGGTGTTGACCATCCTAGAAGAGAACAAGACAACGGTTTAGATAAGGATGGCTCAAACTTAGCAAGGAAGTGCAGAGTGTAATGGATAACACGGAATGCAGAGATGTTCATCCGTATGTCATGGTAATATAAGACTGCCATATATATACCAACGGTCATACACATCATACATAGTTTAGTACAAGCCCAGGCTACAGTACAACTAAGATGAAAGACGTTACATCTCATCGGAGGCACTCCAAGCTCCTATACATTATTTGTCTACACCTCCGAAATTGATTACACACAAAGTGATATTCCACAAGTCACGCAGGACAGTGAAAATACAACTATTACAATACTAGTGGTACTACTACTAACTCAGACAGCTCTGTAGTAGTCCTCATAGAAGTCACCTCCATAGCCTGGAAGTTCAACGTGATCATCCGGGAACAGACGGTCCTGAGGAGCCTGTGGACCATAGGGGCTAGGATGAGGTCTTGGACCAACAAACGGTGGCCTGCGGGGACCACGGGGTGGGGTGATGCCGCCCACATCACGCCAATCCACCATGTCTGGCAGAGCAGATCTCACAGGATATAGATCCCTTGTATCCATACATCCATCTTGCACCGCAGGTGCAAACCGAGTCAATGTGGCCCAATGATCAGCACGGGTATTGAAAAGCTCCAGCCTCAAGGCCCGATTCTCTTGGTCCTTATCTTCCAGCATCTCAGCAGTGGTACGAGTTAATGAGTCCTCCTGAGTGGAGTCAGCATAGATAGCCTGAAGATACCCTTGCGCTCCCGGAAGTGAAGCTGGCATGTAACGGAAGTCGGTATTCCGAAGCAGGCCAGTCCGGACTCGCATGATGGTCATCATGGAATAGGCAGCATCCTGCACAGTCATCTCAATAGTAACCCCGAGTCCATAGGAACAGTGAAGGGGCTCGGTAGATCCAGGATAAGAAGGAAATATCCTGACGGTGCAGAAATATTGACTTTGATTAAAGTCTCAGAATTGCTCTTCGACGGTGTATTCGGGATACCAACAGTAACCCGTCTCGATCATTAATCGGACTAACAAAGCAGTATGACCGGGCACGTCGAGGCACCGGGTCAGGCGAACCACTTGGTTTTGAGCACGGTTGGCCATTCTGAAAGCACAACCATAATGCAAAGACATTAGAATTTCTAGGGAAAATTGGACAGCATAACAGCTGTAAATGCTTAGAAAAAGATTTGAGACATCCACAACAGTTTGCAATACCACTCAACAACATCATATCAAGGTTCTGATTCAACTGGAAACATACTAAAAGTAGTATAAACTGTACTGAAGCTTGCAACAACAATCCTATAAGCTACTACGGATTAGTAACACGTGAACTTCATAGAAGAAGAGAGCCTAGTCCTTAACCCACGTTGAATGAGAAGAGAATGACTCAGATCAGAGGGCATAAGGTAAAGGAGTAAAAGAGCCTTACGTTCCCTCCCACAATCAATTCCCCTACATATAACTAAAGCATTTCTAGACTCGACATCGACCAGTTTGACTCAACGAACCTACAGGCAGTCCGGCTCTGATGCCAACGCTGTTAGGACCCCGATTCCAAGCCACATCGATCTAGCCGGTAACACCTCATATCACTTTACGGCCTCACGCACGGTATTCCACGGGTGCCACCTTACCATGGCCCGGGACCATTTGCGCCTTTTGGCTCACGTATATGATAGTATCGCTAGCATCCATATGACAGAGAACCCGGGCCGACATGGCTAGTCGTGAACCCAACGCGGCACAGACCTATGGAGACAGGCATACATGAATCACATCGAGCATGTCGGTCATCAGCGAGTGATTCCGGGTTATAGCACTGGGCTAACAAGACTCCGGGGGACCCGGGCTGTAGCAGGCTAGGAAGGACTCCGGAAGTCACCGCGTGACATTTCCCCGAAGGGACAGACATAGGAACGAAGTGAAACACATGCCGGCCAGTCAAGTGTCCTGAACAGTAGTGCTAGGCTAGCAGGACTCCGGTGAACCGGGCTGTAGCGGACTACTATGGCTCGAGGAACACTAGACCACATTTCCCCATAAGAAAGGCCGCCAAGGATAAACAACTAGATTGTCGGATCCCACTCATACCGAGCATTTCAATCATACACACAATATGCCCGATATGAGTACATACAACATTGCATCACAACAAAACTCTACAACTCAAGTACTTTATTTAAAGGCTCCAGAGAGCCATACATAACATGTTCATACAGATAGGGGTCACATGACCCGACATTCAAGTCATACAATCATACAAGCACAAGCGGAAGTAAATAGTCTGAGTACACAAACTAGAAAGAAAGAAGGCTTCTTGAAGCCTGTCTATCTACATAGGGCCCTCCATGGCCAGGATCACCACCTGGGTGGCTAGTCACTCATCGACGTCAAGGTCTACGTAGAACCCATCGAAGGGGGCGGTGTTGTCATCTGAAAACAGTAATTAAGCAAACATGAGTACAAAGGTACTCAGCAAGTCTTACAACAGAGCCTACTATACATGCTCATTCTCAAGAAGGTGGTGGGGTTATTGCAGCAAGCCAGCTTTGACTCTTGGCTAAGCTATCCTACGGAACTCCACTGGTAAAATAGTTTTCGCACACGAGTCCACTACTCACCAACACAATACTCCACCGGGGATCCTCCCTCGTCATCCTACGAGAGGGCCATCCTCGGTACTCACACTTATCTTGAGTCTTTTATTAGTATCCATTAACTTGTCTATGAACTATATAGGCAACCAAGTAGTCCTTTACCGTGGACGTGGCTATTCAAATAGTTTTATACCCTGCAGGGGTGTACTTCTTCATACACGCTTTCACCACTTACCGCCGTTTACACGACATGTACTCGGCAACCTTCAAGCGGAAGCCCAGCGAGGGTGTCGGCCACGGCCTACCTAAACACTTAAGTCTCTAGTCCAGGTTTATCGCCTATCCAGGTTCATCCGCAGGGAGTCCGGCCGAGGTTTCCACATACGGCCCCGAACGATGTGAACAGGGTCCCGAGACGCCAAACGGGCGCCCGGCATACCCAGCCATGGTGTATCTACCGCAACATAGCCCACCCCTAGGGTCAGCGCTATGCACGGCCGCCAACACATAACCTACAAACACCAGAAACTATTTGCAACTCCTGGACAGAGTACTAGGGTGATTAAGAAGCCGAGAGGGTCCATTGGTTTCGGGCCCAATGTACGGTAGTAACTGCATCTTAAATCACACATACAGATCTCAGTTCTTATGGACGGTCTCAATGAAACAACCCACCATGTACTCCTACATGGCCTCTCATCGATACCTTTACCAAAACATGTTCAACACATCCCTCACATTACCGACATAAAAATTTCACTCTAGCCCATCACCCAGATGAACCAGACCTGACCCAACTCTAAGCATAGCTGGCATAGCAAGGTAGGAATCACATACATGGCTCAATCAACTCCTACACATGCTAGTGGGTTTCATCTAGTTACTGTGGCAATGACAGGTCATGTAGAGGATAAGGGTTCAACTACTGTAGCACACAGCAGTTTGAATCGCGTTGTCTTAATGCAGTAAACAGCAGAAGCGAGAACATGGTTTTGTATCAGAATGATCAATGGGTTGCTTGCCTGTTGTAGTGGTAGTAGGGTACTGCCCTTCAGACGGATACTCGGGGTTATCCTCGGAGGCAGAACCTACCACGAAAGACACACCGAACATAATCAACACATGGCAATATGCAACAGTATGATGCATGCTATGACATGGAAAGATGAAAGTGTCTTGGCCTAATGCAAGCTAAAACAGAAGGGGATGAACTCATTTGAATCAAAGATTCAAATATTAGCTCATTAAACATGGCCTTATTAGTGCATAACCTTATTCTGCTTAAACAGCAAGGTTAACTTGTTTTGTCATGCATGAAACCATTACAGATGGATAGATTGAATTTTTCTGATCATTTTTCATATATAAATCTTTGCATTGGAGCTATGGTTGATTTTCTATGATTTTTAGAAGTTTTGACTATTTTCTAGAATTTTCTATTAAAGAATAAATCCAGTAATTGAATTAATGCGTCAGCACTGCGTCACTGTGACGTCAGCGGGTCAAAGGCACCAGCCCAGGTCAAACCTGACTGGTGGGCCCCTTCTGTCAGTCTCTTAGCTAACTAACAGAGTTAGTTAGTGGTTAGTTAGCACTAAACTGGGTTAGTTAGGCCCTGGGCCCACATGTTAGTGAGAGAGGGTTAATTAACGACGCCATTAGCCTCTAACAGAGTGATTAGCTCTAATTTAAACTAATCTGAAAAAGTTAGGAGCCGGCCCGACCTATCAGTGTCTCAGGCGGAGTCAAACTGGGGTCAAACCCCTGGTCAGCAGGGTTAATCTCGCCGGCGTTCAGCCGCCGGCGAGGCCAAGACGGCGGAGAGCTTCGGAAATCGGCCACTGGCGACCAATTCGACCATGGTTTGGTACTACGTGTAGCTGGGGCTCGCGCGCATCTAGTGGGGCAAGTGGGAGGAGCTGGGGTGGAGCGAGCTCGCCGGAGTCGAGCTCGTGGCGGCGGCCGGAGCTCGGCCGTTGGTGATTTTGCTGCTGCAGCGAGCTAGGGGGAAACCGGACGTGCGGGGAGTGTGTTAAGCACCCGCGCTTGACCAAAAGGCCACCGGAGTGATGTCGGCGTCGAGCTCGCGCGGCGGCGTGCTACGGTGAGCAAGGGGGCGGTGTCTACGGCGAGCAAACGAAGCAGACAAGAGGGGGGATCGGTAGAGGAGCTCACGGCGGTTGTAGGACGCGTCTCAGCTGGCTCGGGGGAGGTCGGACATTGTCGGGGCGTTGCCAGCGATCTCGGCAGACCGAGGAAGAAGAAGGCGTCGGGGAGGCGCTTGGAGGCGTCCGGCGTTGCATGAGTCGACGAGGAGGCGTAGACGATGGAGGCGGAGCTCACAGGCACGTCAGGGAGGCGAGGGGGTGGCTCTGGTGGCAACTACGGCGAACGGCGGCAAGGATTGCGCTCGGGCATTGCGGGAGAGGGTGAGGGAGACGAGGGGGAGAGAGGGGAGGAGTGGAGGGAGGTGCTGGGCGTCTCCGTGGCGCTCGGATGGGGACTAGGAGGCTGCAGGAGGTGGAAGCAGGAGGTGGCCGCAGGAGCACGCGCCGGCGACACGGCTCTGCCTACTGGCAGAGGTGGGTGACGACTGGCACATGCCAGGTGGGCCGGGCCAGCACAGGTAAGGCCCAGGTGGGCTTCTCCCTCTCTCTCTTTTTCTGATTTGTTTTCTTTTTCTATTTAACTGCAACTGTTGGGCTTTATGAAAAAATAGTAAAACGTTTCCAAAAATCTTGAAAATAATTGTGGGCTCTGTTTAGAATATTTCCAACAGCAAACATTTATTTCCAGAATTATTTGAGCATTTAAATTATTTTATAGCATTTAAATGCCCAAATTCAAATACTTATGATTTAATTCAATGACCTTCTGTTGACCTAGAGAATTGTGCACCAATTTTGCCAGAGGTTTTAACCCAAGACAAAGAGGGTGAACTTTTTAGAAGGGCATTTCAGGTTCATTGAAAATAATTTTAGTAAATCCTAGTTGTTTCCAGGGGGGTGTTGGGGGTTTCTGCCTTCCCCATTTCAAATTTAAGAGGAATTTAAACATGATGCACACTCTAATGCTTGAACTAGCTAGGGAGTGACAGTCTGTGTGATCGTTATTTCTGTCGAGGCGGGATTTGGGGCGGCGCTTGCGTCGCCGCTTTGACTGCTTCTCGAGGGAACAAGCCTTCGGTGCGTCCTTCCGCTCCTTGTCGTCATCTTTTGTTGCGTCCACCATGTATACGTCATATGATGAGGTGGGCGTCCAGCGCCCTGTGGGCGGTGGTTCTTCTTCGCCTCCTGCATCATCATCCATACCGTTGATGTTTTCAGAGTCGAAGTCGAGCATGTCGGTTAAATCGTCGATAGTGGCTACAAAGTGGGTGGTGGGTGGGCGTCAAATTTCTTCGTCTTCCGCATCCCAATCCCGCTGGCCATGATCCGGGCAGGGCTCTCTTGACAAAGAGAGAGACTTTAGTGATTTCATAATATCGCTGAAGGGCGAGTGCTAAAAGATGTCCGCGGCGGTAAACTCCATGATCGGCGCCCAATCGGATTCGATCGGCAGGGGCGCAGAAGGTTCGGAGTCCGGGGAGGAGTCCGGCTCCTTGGAGTCACGAGTCTCGCGGAGTGCGGGGCTGGTGTTCGGCTCGATCGCCGTTGGGATCGCAGCCCCCGAGGCGGCGTCCAACCACCCATCCTCGATCGGCGCGGTTGGCTCCGAATTAAGGGTCGAAGCCGATGCGGGTGCGGCCTCCAGGGCACTGTTCGGCGGCAGAGCTAGATCATGCTCGTCGTGACAGTGCGGCACGCTCGGCAGTGGCTCAAATCCGTTGAGGATCAAGTCCCCGCGGATGTCAGCCGTGTAGTTTAAACTTCCAAATCTGACCCGACGGCCAGGGGCATAGCTTTCGATCTGCTCCAGATGGCCAAGTGAATTGGCCCGCAGTGTGAAGCCGCCGAAGACGAAGATCTGTCCGGGGAGGAAGGTCTCACCCCAGACTACATCGTTATTGATGATCGTAGGAGCCATCAAGCCTAACGGCGACGACACAGAGGAACTCTCAATGAAAGCACCAATGTCGGTGTCAAAACCGGCAGATCTCGGGTAGGGGGTCCCGAACTGTGCGTCTAGGCCGGATGGTAACAGGAGGCAAGGGACACGAAGTTTTACCCAGGTTCGGGCCCTCTTGATGGAGGTAAAACCCTACGTCCTGCTTGATTAATATTGATGATATGGGTAGTACAAGAGTAGATCTACCACGAGATCGGAGTGGCTAAACCCTAGAAGCTAGCCTATGGTATGATTGTTGTTCTGTATGTTGTCCTACGGACTAAAACCCTCCGGTTTATATAGACACCGGAGAGGGTTAGGGTTACACAAAGTCGGTTACAATGGTAGGAGATCCACATATCCGTATCGCCAAGCTTGCCTTCCACGCCAAGGAAAGTCCCTCCCGGACATGGGACGAAGTCTTCAATCTTGTATCTTCATAGTCCAGGAGTCCGACTGAAGGTATAGTCCGGCCATCCGGACACCCCCTAATCCAGGACTCCCTCACCCGGCCTCCTCCTTGTCATCGCCCGAGGACCGGCATCGCCTCCAGCGCCCACAGGTCCTGTGCCATGCCGCCCTCCAGCCGGAGGACAGCGCCGCCTTCCTCCGTTCGGCCTCCTGCCCTAGTCCCCTACATCAGCCCCGGAGATCACTGTCGTCGGGAGTCGCTAGGTCCGGCGACCCCTCGTCTAGCGCACCATCTCTTTCTTTGCCGGAGCCCCGGGCTCACCGCGGCGCCGCGAGGAGCAGGTCGCTGCCTCCCTTTTCCCTTCGCCGGTGTCCCGAGCCGCGCTAGGTGCCTGCGTCCTCGCCAAACTTCTATTGTTTTCCCCTGTCAGACCGTGCGAGACCTCCACCACGCCTCGCTAGCTGCTGTTGTGCCACCGTGTTCCGTTCAGCCTCTTCTCACACCTCCATCCAGGGCGCCTCTCGTCATGACCACGATGACCCGAGGCCTTTTTTTGTGTTGCTTCGTTTTAGATGTTCCATCCTTTCCGACAAGTGTACGACATCACGGTGACGTGTCAAGTACCTCTACCTTCATTTTCGGAATCGCTAAGAATGCCAAGTACCTCGACGCCCGATGGCTGGAACGACTACCATCGCCAAAGACCCATGAACCAATAACTTCAAGTTCAACTATTGTCGCAAGAACGAGACCGGCGGGTCCGAAGACCCCAAGTACCACGACAACCCCGAAGGGATTCAAGTTCGTCAAGTTCACCTTCGAAAAGTGTACCACTACCGACGACTGAGATCCTAGATTTGACAAGTTCCTCACGGTGACCGTGAACATCTACGGGACATGCACGACTTCGAACCGTGTACCACATCGAACATGTACGGCTACACGACGAACCGCCAAGACCCCGAACGACTACCGCCGCCAAAGCCGCGAGTTCAACTACTTCCACAACGCGTCGTGTACGACTACCATCGCTTGGGTTTGACAAGACTCCGAGTACCACTATGTTTTCCATGTACAACTACACCAAGTCCGGATCGACCAGTGCCTTGAGAACGTCTGTATCTCTTCCGTCGCCGACGATCGAAAATACCACTACATCTCATCGATCCCGAACCATCTCATTTGCACGGTTCAAAGGTATAACCCCGAGACGACGTCCGTGAACGAATGCTTCCGATGTTTGAGATGTCCGTGTTTGCACCCTGTCCAAATTGTCACTCGTTTCCTTGTCGCCAACTCGTGGGACACCCAGAATCCGGGATCACCCGACCATCTCTAGCATGTTCCGAACATCCGAAACCCTTGCTTCCTTTGCATCGGTATCTCCGTGAGCTACCGGAACCAATATGGTGTCGTGGCATCATTTTCAGATTCGTCGCCGTGGCACCCTTTCTTTCCACCACAGTGATAAATGCTTCATAATGCTCTTATCAACTTTTAATAAAAATTGCATAAACTTGCACATGTCACCCGCATCATGATAACAACAATTAAAATGTTTAAAATTGTTGTTTGCTTTAAATTGCTAAATGCATATGGGGATTTATCGGAATTGTTGTTTGTTACGGCCTCATTTAAACTTGTTTAGATAGAGGTTTTACTTCTGCTTCTTCTCTTGCCATGTTTAACAACATTTAATATTGTTAGGTATTTAAACGGGAGAGAACTAAATAATTGATGTGGTGTTCCCTCAATATGCAACTCGTTGCATATTGAGCTCCACTTAACTTGTAGAGTTGTTTGTGTACTTTGTCATGCCATGCATATTTAAACCGGATATGCATCATACTTGGTTGTGCATCATGCCATGTTTATGTGGTGGTTGTTTACTATGTTGTGTGCTTCTTTCCGGTGTTGCGTCTTCGGGTTGGTTCCGATAACGTCGCGTTTGTGAGGACCCGTTCGACTACGTCCGTTTGTCTCCTTCATGGACTCATTCTTCTTCCTTGCGGGATTTCAGGCAAGATGACCATACCCTCGAAATCACTTCTATCTTTGCTTGCTACTTGCTTGCACTTTTGCTATGCCTATGCTGCGATACCTACCACTTGCTATATCATGCCTCCCATATTGTTAAGCCAAGCCTCTAACCCACCTTGTCCTAGCAAACCATTGTTTGGCTATGTTACTGCTTCGGTCAGCCCCTCTTATAGCGTTGCTAGTTGCGGGTGAAGATTGGAGTTTGTTCCTTGTTGGAACATGTTTATTGTTGGGATATCACAATATATCTTATTTACTTAATGCATCTATATACTTGGTGAAGGGTGGAAGGCTCGGCCTTATGCCTGGTGTTTTGTTCCACTCTTGCCGCCCTAGTTTCCGTCATATTGGTGTTATGTTCCCGGATTTTGCGTTCCTTACACGGTTGGGTTATAATGGGAACCCCTTGACAGTTCGCCTTGAATAAAACTCCTCCGGCAAGGCCCAACATTGGCTTTACCATTTGCCACCTAGCCTTTTCTTTCCCTTGGGTCGGCGGGCTCAAGGGTCATCTTTATTTTAACCCCCTCGGGCCAGTGCTTCTCTAAGTGTTGGTCCAACTGAGTGATGTCCGGAGCTACCAGGGGCAACTCTGGGCGGGCCTACCCGACGTCTGGCTCATCCGGTGTGCCCTGAGAACAAGATATGTGCAGCTCCTATCGGGATTTGTCGGCACATATGGGTGGCTTTGCTGGTCTTGTTTTACCATTGTCGAAATGTCTTGTAACCGGGATTCCGAGTCTGATCGGGTTGTCTTGGGAGAAGGAATATCCTTTGTTGACCATGAGAGCTTGTGATGGGCTAAGTTGGGACACCCCTATAGGGATTTGAACTTTCGAAAGCCGTGCCCGCGGTATGGGCAGATGGGAATTTGTTAATATCCGGTTGTAGAAAACCTGAAACTTATCTTATTTAAAATGCATCAACCGCGTGTGTTGCCGTGATGGTCTCTTTTCGGTGGAGTCCGAGAAGTGAACACGGTGTTGGAGTTATGCTTGACGTAAGTAGTCTTGGATCACTTCTTGATCATAGATTCTCGACCGTGCTTTGCCTTCTCTTCTCGCTCTCATTTGCGTATGTCAGCCACCACACATGCTAGTCGCTTGCTGCAGCTCCACCTCATACCTTTTACCTTACCCATAAGCTTAAATAGTCTTGATCACGAGGGTGTGAGATTGTTGAGTCCCCGTGACTCACAGATACTTCCAAAACCAGTTTGCAGGTGTCGATGATACCGTGCAGGTGACGCAACTGAGCTCAGGAGGAGCTCGATGAAGATCTTGTCCTTTGTGTTGTTTCATTTCAGTCGATCAGTAGTGGAGCCCAGTTGGGACGATCGGCGATCTGTGTAGCATTTGGGGTAGTCTTCTTTTATTTTGGTTCCATAGTCGGACCTTGATTGTATCTGGGTGATGTAATGCTTAATTCATGTATTGTGTGAAGTGGCGATTGTAAGCCAACTATGTATCTCTTTCCCTTATGTATTAGAAGGGTTGTGTGAAGATTACCTCACTTGCGACATTGCTTACAATGCGGTTATGCCTCTAAGTCGTGCTCTGACACGTGGGAGATATAGCCGCATCGTGGGCGTTACAAGTTGGTAATCAGAGCCTTCCCCGACTTAGGAGCCCCCTACTTGATCGAATCGCTGGTGTTGTTGAGTCTAGAAAAATGTTTTGAGTCTTTTAGGATTATATATATCGGAGAGTAGGATTATTTTTACTCCTCAGTCCCTTCGTCGCTCTAGTGAGGCATCCTGACGTAGAGTTTTGACTCTTCTCTTCTCAAATTTCACTAAAAAAATTTAGGATCCCGCGGGTATCTTGGAATCGTTCCGATGGTTTTGTGACGAGAACATTGTTCTTGGTGCCTCCAGCCATTTAGGGGTTGTGGCAGTGTCCCGGGGAGTTTAGCTCCAAGGTGTTGTCGTCACAATTTTATCGTTGTAGTTCTGGAATACCTGAGTTTCGCCGACATCGAAAATCTCTTTTATGCAGTTGTTGGTGATATAGCCTCGACGCCACCTAGTACTGGGGCGGGAGTTCGGGAGTATTGCCATAACTCGTATAACGGATGCTTTTCGAAGGTTGAGGTAAACGATTTCCGAAGGTTTCTTGGTTATGTGTTGAAGGATGGATACGGCTGGATTTGCTAGTTTCGGGTGAGATATTATGCTTCCCCTGTATCCCCAACACCTGATTGCATAACCGGAAAGTTTCGGGAGTTTATAAGTGGGAATTCAAGTAGCTCTTAGGATATCTTTCTGATAGATGTATGATATGAAATTGGGGTTCGACGTCTAGTGGTCCGCCTATCCACAATTGGTTTTACAGTGGTCTCGTTGTGTCTTAAAGAGTCCTTGGCTATGCCGACTCGGGGACGCTTCGTATGTCATGTGCACTGCCTTGTACATGATGGTGCTATACGATCGAGCCCATGTAGGCCCCACCACGAAAACTTCGGACGAAATCTCTATCATATGTTTGTTCCGGCTTATTCTGCAAGCCAATCCTTTGTTTTGTTTTGAGTTGTGGTATTCGAGTTGCTTCGAAGACAAATGTTGATTCCATACCTTTCCTAAATGGTGTTCTCATACTCCGATGCGAATACTAATCCTTCTCGATAATCGAGTCGGTGCGATTCTCTTCAAGATGATCATATCATTTGTCTCACCCGTAAGAGCAACTCCAAGTCTTCTCAATGTTGTTTGCTTCATTCGTCCCAAGCTGCCTTTGTTTTTCCCGCCCACCCACCCCATTTTTCTTCAAGGACTCAGATTCCGTAATCAAGTGTCCATCTTATTCATGTGAAGTCTCTTCATTCTTTTCTTTCAATGTTCGTATCCGGTGATTCTCAGGAAGATACTAACGGAGCCTCAAGTTCATCATTATTCGTTCTCTTTCTTCTCCGGTGGATTCAATTCAAGATTTGTTGATCATATCCTTTCCTCGTTCAAATGTTTTCTCATGTCGATGTACCTCATAATCATTCCTCTTGCTATTCAATTTTTTCCAGAGTGTTGAAGATATCTCGAAGATTCGTGTTTCCACTTTCTATCCGTTCAAGCTATTCTGAAGATGTTATCTCATTCAAGACATTTAATTCAACCGGCGCATCTATCTTTTAAATCTTTCAACGTTGTATATTTTCAATGGGCCCTAACCCACATGTCTTTTACCAGGATCTTACCTGACTCTTCTTATTTTCCTGGAGCTATCCTAAATTCTTTTCAAAGTTTGACGTAAGTATGATTTTCATCAGTCAAATGCTTTTCTCCAAGTTCTTTCAAATTCTTTTCATCGTTTGGCTTAACCCCTTCGCTTTTCATTATCCCGGAGTATCTCAACAACTCTTGTTGGTGTTTCACATCGTCATTTGAAGACTGAAGAAGATTTTTCTCTCAATCTTGCTCCTTTCTCTTCAAGATTCATGGTTTTAGCTTGTTGCCATCCTCTCATAATTGGTTTTGATTGTGAGAATTCTTCTCAACCATCCAGAGCAATTCAGGAGTATTTTTTTTCAGTTTGATTATCCGGAGTCCATCAATTCAGGTTTATTCATTCTCAGCTGTCAGTTATCATTCTCCAATCTTACCTGTGCATCATTCAAATATACTCTAATCAGATTGTGATCTCTTTGTTCTCATATATTTTAATTCCCTCAAGTATCTTCAGTCATTTTCCAATTCTTCCCAGTGAATTGTGCATTTGCTTCGTTCAGTTCCAATTCTTACGGTGGTTCGTTAAAGATCCTTCTTTATACGTTATTACATCAATTCATTCTGTCGGTGTTCTGGGAACGGGGGTCCCCAGACTTGCCTGCCTGCGGCCTGCGGCGTGGCTCAAAAGGGGGCCCAGCACGGCCCATCTTCACCAACATAGACCCAAGACCCTCGCGAGGGGCCAAGCCTCGCGGGGCGGATGACGCGGAGCTTCCTCAGGCACAGCCTCATTAGGCTGGCTCGCGAGGAGGCAGAGAGATCAAGGCGGGGTACCTCACGAGGTGCCCGTGACGCAAGCCATGACGACCGAAGGCACCAGGCGGGTGCCAGCCCGCGCAGCGTCCTCCTTTCCTCTTTGGTGCAAAGGGAGCAAGCGCAGCCGCGGAGTACCGAGGCATCAGCAAAGGTTGCCATTTCGGTGCAACAAGACCAAGACCAGGAGGACTGCAAGATGGAGGTCATTGTGGAGCCCAAGACAGCGTCACCACCAGAGCTTTGTGCAGGCGAAGACTACTTTTGTCAGGATAGCTGATACTAGCTATCCCCCTTCAAATTAGCCCGCCATTGTTGGCTCCCTTCCCGCTCGATATTTGGGAAGAGGACCAGGGCCTCTATAAATAGGACCAGTCACCCACAGAGTAGAGGGGGGGGAGATCTGGTAGAACCCTAGCAGAGAGAGATAAGGGTGACTGAGCTCCTCCCAGTAGTTCATCACCCCAGCCAAGAGCAGACCCTCGCGAGGCTGTTCTTCCTTGTATTGTTCATCATCATCAGCCCAAGAGGCAATCGACCACACCACACACTGGAGTAGGGTATTACACCACAACGGTGGCCCGAACCAGTATAAACCCTGTGTCATTCGTGTTGTTATTTCCATTGCTTAGATCTTAGCGAGACGGAGGGGTGCAGGTAGGTAGGAAGCGAAATCTCCGCGCGCACCCCAGTGTTCGAACCTCAAGGGTCTGCCGGAACCCGAAATCCGACATTTGGCGCGCCAGGTAGGGGTGCGCCGGAATCCACCTTCTACCGCTTCGTGCCCCGCCGCGTCGTCATCACCATGTCCGGCGACCAGGCGGGCAACCCAGATCCATGGGCGGCGTGGCCCGCCTGCGCAGAGCCGCTCGCCTCGGGCGACCCCGCGCCCCAGGCAGCTCGCGGTCCGCAGGGCGCTGCGGGCCGCGGGCGACGCGGACAGGCTTCAACAGCTCTCACACCACGGCAGGCACGGTCGGCAGCAAGGGCCTCCAATCACGCCGCGACCACGACACCGTACACCCGCCGGGATTAAGCGAACTCGAGGGCCGCGCTCATGGTGGCCCGAGAGCTGCTGGAGGGCGGCCGTGACGTGCTGCTGGAGTGGGTGGCAGAGCTCCTGGGCTTCGCTGCCTCGGGGCTCACCCCTTCTGCACCCAGCTCCCATCTCAAGCCCAGGGCGGCCTGCGCGGGGGCTCCGCACGGGCCCGCGGGCTCCAAGGCTACTCCAACGCCGGTGAAGCTGTCAGCACTGGACCGGCAGCGGCGCTGCCCCCGCTCCCGGTCTGTGAAGAAGGACTCGACGCGACCCGCGGCCCCAGTGGACAGCCGCACTGCCACCCCACGGTGGGCGCGTCAGGCAGGACCGCGTGGCACGCGAAGCAGTACGGCGTGGCCTTCGGGATGACGGCGCCAGAGGAATACGTACCCCTCATGATGGACCAAGGACACCCTCATGAGAGCGAACAAGGCTCGCTCCTCAGCCCAAGCTGGGGGGACGAGGCACTAGAAGCTGAGCCTTTCCAGGAGCCCCGGGAGTGTCCCATTGGCCACGCTGGAGGCAACGATTATCGGGTACCGCTAATTCTTCAAGAACAGACATACGCTAACCATGGATCGCAGGAGGTGCAGGTCGCCACAGCGAGCAGCTGCCCCGCTCCCACAGTCTCCTACCCCTCGGGAGGAGGGCGTAGGCGGCTGCAGGAGAGGGGCCGGGATCCGTCATCACCACCGCGGCGTTCGGAGCAAGGTGTTCTCATGAGGTAGTTCCTCTGCTTGGGAGGTGCCTCAGGCCCTGCCCCTGGCGGAGGACCCGTGGTCGTCGGGGGAACCGCTGGCGACCGCTCTACCCCATCGGCGACGTCCTGGTTTCCGGTCGTCATTGATGGCACTAGAGTGTGGCGCAAGGCGGGGCCCTCATCTGGCGATATGAAGCAAGGCCAGTACCTGTGAAGAAGGCCCAGTGCCTGTGAAGCTCGCCGCCCCATGACACTCTCACGTAATAATGAGTGGGGCTGTACACGCCCCAGAGTCTCAGGGGTGCCGGCCTCAGGCCCTGGGGCTCCCTCCCACGCCTAGTGGCAGCACTTAGCTCTGCGCTGGTGAGAAGACGTCCAAGACTAGATTAGGTGTCGGACGCGGCCTTTTGTCTGCTTTCGTTGCTTTTCCCTTTGGCTGTCGCTTTCCCCCGCTGGATTCAAGTTGGATTCAAATTTGAGATTTGCGTGTGTTCGGGCAAGGGGTGCTTAGTCTCGTTCGAGCAATTTCTTGTGTTTTGGTTACCACTTCGCCTCAGCTGCCTCGCCTTATGAGCCCCTCGCGAGCCGGGTTAGGCCTAGCTTGCGCGCAGCCCAGACTGCCGCCGCTGCATCCTCTCAGGAGGGTGTTTTGCTGCAGGTCCTACGGATCCAATCAGGGAACACTCGGGACACCACAACCTCCCACATGCTGCCTCAGGGCCAGCACGGGACCAAGGTAAACTAGCCGACCAGCATGTCGCTTAAGCCAACCACTTGGCGCGGGCGCATGTGCAATGTCGCAACTACTAATACGATGAACACAAGTTTTACATAAGGGGCTCCCCCTCCCAAATGCTCTCACCATCGTCAGGCCAAAACCTGAGTTCTATTCATGCAGGGCAAGGAAGTAGGAACGATGCACAATCAGTCGGATAAATCCCCCAATGCGTCCTCAAGAGCACCACCCGAGCCGCTGTTGGCGTCGTTGAACTCGCCATCGCTGTCTGCGTCGCCACCAGCGGCGTCAGGGCCGTGCACCGCACCGCCCTCATCGACAGCCACGATCACGCCGTCGTTGTCTGAAGCGAAGGCCCTGATAAGAGCATCCACATTGTCTTCCACCCAGCGCGCCAGGTTGCCTCGGACGGCCTGGGGGACTGGTGCGATGGCAGCGTCGAAATCGAAGTGGGGATCCATGTTCTGGAGATGGCTGAAGACGCGAGAAAGGGCACGCCCGAGCAGGGCGCGGCTCCTCTCCTCCACCAACCTGTCAGCCCTGACCGACCGCGCCTCCAGCTGCGTCACCACGTCAGTGAAGAACTGAAGATTGCCGACGTAGTTGACTGCATGCGGCTCGCCAACAGCCGCCTCACAGATGTTTGCCAAGGCTGAGTTGGCTCTCTCCCGGAGCGTGGTGAGCATGGGGTCGTGCTCATGCTCCAGGATCCGCCGTTGACATATCTCATCCGCATTCTGGCGCGCGACGGCCTCAGCCTCCTCCACCCACTGGCGAAGAAGGAGCACCTCGGCCTAGGAGGTGGTTAACTCACCTTGCGCCACCTCAAGGGCAGCCCTGAAAGCATTGGCCCGCCGTGTCGCCCCCTCCAGCTTGGATCTCAAGGCAGCAGTCCTGCCTTCAGCCTCGGCCCGGATCAACCCCAGCTTCTCCTCGAACTCGTGCAAGAGGTTCAAATGCGCCATCGCCACTCGACGTCTGACCTCCTCCAGGACACGGGCTTCCTGTGCAACGACATCATCCTCCGCCTGCGTCACCAAGCGCTCCCTCGTCTCCAGACGCTCGTACTCGCGGGTACATTCGGCGGCTTCCAGCGTCAGCGCCTCCTCACGCTTCTGGAGCTCTGCTGAGTCGCCAGAGGCCACCTTCATCAACATGAGGGATGCCTCACGCAGCTCCACCTGCTTCTCCAGTGAGTGGCACCAGGCCAGGAGCTCCCGAGCCCGCTCCTCCGCCGCTGTTCGCCGCCGGTCAGCTTCCCGGGCCTCCTCAGCGGCCCAAGATCGAGCCTCCCGAGAGGCCACCAGCGACGCCTTGGCCTCTGCATCATCAAGATCACGCTGACGGCACGCAAGGGCGATGGCGCCCTCCAGCTCGTGCCTCTCTGCAGCCAGGCGCAGGCCCTCGGCCTCAAGGCGCGCATCTTCATCAGCAAGCTCCTCACCAAGCAGGCTTACCGCGTCAGCCGCCCTTCGAAGGAATCCTTGGCGGAGAGCGCGACACTCCCGAGCGCGCTCGAGCACATCTTCCATGCCATCATATGCCCCAAGAAAGCGCCGAGGGCCACGAATCAGCACCCTCCCTCCGGGCTGGGGGCTGGGGGCTGGCACCCTCGTGACGGTCGGGCACGCGCGCCAGAAGCCCGGCCTGGGGCCAGCCCGTCCCGAGGTGTAGGGTGCAGGGAGCGCCTCAGCCAATCGCAGTCCACGACCAGGCGGGAAGCCCACGGCAGGCTGGCTATGCCACGAGAAGGCCTGCGGAAGAGGATCGCGAGGTGCGCAGGGCCACGATGCGCCTCGGGACGGTCCGCCTCTTCGATCGCCCTCACCACAAGGGCTCTGCTGCTCGGGGCGCTTGAGGGTGATGGAGGGGGCGAAGCCAAGGGGGACGGCACCTCAGCCATCTCCGCAAGCTCGGCTAGAAGGGGCCTGCGGAGCAAGGGTCAGTAAGAGCGATAGAAGGATCGGGAGCTGGGAAAGGAGAAGGCTTACTCATCAGTGGCGAAGTACTTCCTACGCTTCAGCAGGCGACAAGGGTAATCGTTGCCCAGGGCCTCCCTTCTTTTCCGGAGGGCTTCAAAGTCCACGCGGAAGCGGCCCAAGAGTTGGGCGCAGGGATCAACCTGCGACGAAGATGGAGCATCAAGGCAATCTGCGTCAGGGGCGCCTGCCTGATGCGCGCTGCCAATCGCCTCGCCAAGGGAAGCAGCCGGAGCCTCAGGGGCCTCAGTCGCAAGCGCTGAGAGCAGCTGCTCGTCACCCTCAGCCTCAGCGGCACGGGCCCCAAGAGCCGCTCCCTCATGAGCATCGCCCGACGCTGTCACCCCGCCGGGAGCCCCCTCGGCCCCTAGCGCCTCATGCCTCCCTGCTCCGCCACTCGAGGAAGAGCCGCCTTGGCCAACTGGAAGGGTGGTCACCACCACTGGGTTCTCGCGAGGCCCCTGGAGGCCGGCGGGGTGTGGCCCCCACTCATCAATGATAGGCGTCTGCTTCACAAAATCGCCCTTGCTCTGGCAGAGGTACAGCAAGGCCCCTCCCTGCTGGATGCTGCCAGGGTAGGGGTCCCTAGTAAGGGTCAAGAGCGCTGTCCTCAGCACTTCAGGAGTCAAGTCCTCTTCCTAGAGCCTCATACAATCATCGCGCCCGCTGAAGGCCCACATCCGGCAGGAGTGGCGTTGGAGAGGAGCAACGCGACGTAGCAGGAACTCCTTCACCACCTTGGGCGCTGTCACGCTGAGCGACCTCAGGAACGCGAAGCGGTGCTAGATGAAGACGAGCCGGGGGCTCTCAAGCGTCTCCTGGCCCCAGCCCGAATTGGGGACAGCACGCGAAGTTGGCTTCGATAGCAGGGGGCTGGGCACCCCTGCGTCCACATACAGCCACCGCTCGTGAAACCCAGCCGCGGGCGGGGGGAGCTTGAAGTCTATCCCCGAGGCCGCAGTCTCAGACGCGGCAACGAAGCTCACGCACGCCCAGCATTGGGTAGGGTCGACAAGGCGCAACGAGAAGAAGTGGCGCAGCAAGGCAACTGAAGGAAGGATGCCCATCATAGCCTCGCAAACAAAGGCGAAGACCGAAAGGAGGGTGATGGATTCGGGACCCAGATGCATCATGTGGATCTGATAGTGGGAAAGCATGACATTGAAGAAATCAGAAAAGGGAGGAACCAGACCCGCCCACAGGGCGTCGGCGAAATACGGGACCTCGATGACTGTCCTGTCGATGGAGGAGTGGGACGCGGGCCAGGCCGTCATCCTCCCGCATTCGTTGAAGATAGTGGCCAGAGCCGAGCTGACCTTGCCTAAGCCCTCGGCGAGGGCCGCCAATGGCGGCGGACCAGGCGGAGGCACGGGTTTCTTCCCTCTTCCCTTCTTCGTCGGAGCCAT
>NC_041386.1:504940168-505023035 GCF_002162155.2 Triticum dicoccoides | reverse complement strand
AGTTCGAGCGGAGGAAGGACAGAGGGCGCTTGAGCGACAGAAAGGGGAGCGGCTATGTACAACTACGAGTCCGCCTAGCTTGGCGCAAAATCTGGAAGGCGTGGGGGAGCAGTGCCGCCCACGTTCAATCAACCGCCACGCGGCGCCCAAGGCCGCATGCTGTTAGGGCCCGCGGCGCTTCTCCCTCGCCCTTCCGCCTTCCTGCACGGCCAAGTCCGGGTGCGCCTTGGCCCCGGGGGCTACTGTTGGTGTTCTGGGAACGGGGGTCCCAAGACTTGCCTGCCTGCGGCCTGCGGCGTGGCTCAAAAGGGGGCCCAGCACGGCCCATCTTCACCAACACAAACCCAAGACCCTCGCGAGGGGCCAAGCCTCGCGGGGCGGACGACGCGGAGCTTCCTCAGGCACGGCCTCATCAGGCTGGCTCGCGAGGAGGCGGAGAGATCAAGGCGGGGTACCTCACGAGGTGCCCGTGACGCAAGCCATGATGACCGAAGGCGCCAGACGGGTGCCAGCCCGCGCAGCGTCCTCCTTTCCTCTTTGGTGCAAAGGGATCAAGCGCAGCCGCGGAGTATCGAGGCATCAGGCAAAGGTTGCCATTTTGGTGCAACAAGACCAAGACCAGGAGGACTGCAAGATGGAGGTCATTGTGGAGCCCAAGACAGCGTCACCACCAGAGCTTTGTGCAGGCGAAGACTACTTTTGTCAGGATAGCCGATACTAGCTATCCCCCTTCAAATTAGCCCGCCATTGTTGGCTCCCTTCCCGCTTGATATTTGGGAAGAGGACCATGGCCTCTATAAATAGGACCAGCCACCCACAGAGTAGAGGGGGGGAGAGATCTGGTAGAACCCTAGCAGAGAGAGATAAGGGTGACTGAGCTCCTCCCAGTAGTTCATCACCCCAGCCAAGAGCAGACCCTCGCGAGGCTGTTCTTCCTTGTATTGTTCATCATCATCAGCCCAAGAGGCAATCGACCACACCACACACTGGAGTAGGGTATTACACCACAACGGTGGCCCAAACCAGTATAAACCCTGTGTCATTCGTGTTGTTATTTCCATTGCCTAGATCTTAGCGAGGCGGAGGGGTGCAGGTAGGTAGGAACCGAAATCTCCGTGCGCGCCACAGTGTTCGAACCTCAAGGGTCTGCCGGAACCCGAAATCCGACATTTGGCGCGCCAGGTAGGGGTGCGCCGGAATCCACCTTCTACCGCTTCGTGCCCCGCCGCGTCGTCATCACCATGTCCAGCGACCAGGCGGGCAACCCAGATCCATGGGCGGCGTGGCCCGCCGGCGCAGAGCCGCTCGCCTCGGGCGACCCCGCGCCCCAGGCAGCTCGCGGTCCGCAGGGCGCTGCGGGCCGCGGGCGATGCGGACAGGCTTCAACAGCTCTCACACCGCGGCAGACACGGTCGGCAGCAAGGGCCTCCAATCACGCCGTGACCACGACACCGTACACCCACCGGGATTAAGCGAACTCGAGGGCCGCGCTCACGGAGGCCCGAGAGCTGCTGGAGGGCGGCCGTGACGTGCTGCTGGAGTGGGTGGCAGAGCTCCTGGGCTTCGCCGCCTCAGGGGCTCACCCCTTCTGCACCCAGCTCCCATCTCAAGCCCAGGGCGGCCCGCACGGGGGCTCCGCACGCGCCCGCAGGCTCCAAGGCTACTCCAACGCCAGTGAAGCTGTCAGCACTGGACCGGACGCACTGCCACCCCACAGTGGGCGCGTCAGGCAGGACCGCGTGGCACGCGAAGCACTACGGCGTGGCCTTCGGGATGACGGCGCCAGAGGAATACGTGCCCCTCATGATGGACCAAGGACACCCTCACGAGAGCGAACAAGGCTCGCTCCTCAGCCCAAGCTGGGGGGACGAGGCACTAGAAGCTGAGCCTTTCCAGGAGCCCCGGGAGTGTCCCATTGGCCACGCTGGAGGCAACGATTATCGGGTACAGCTAATTCTTCAAGAGCAGACATACGCTAACCATGGATCGCAGGAGGTGCAGGTCGCCACAGTGATCAGCTGCCCCGCTCCCACAGTCTCCTATGCCTCGGGAGGAGGGCGCAGGGGGCTACAGGAGAGGGGCCGGGATCCGTCATCACCACCGCGGCGTTCGGAGCAAGGTGTTCTTAGGAGGTAGGCCCTCTGCTGGGGAGGTGCCTCAGGCCCTGCCCCTGGCGGAGGACCCGTGGTCGTCGGGGGAACCGCTGGCGACCGCTCTACCCCATCGGCGACGTCCTGGTTTCCGGTCGTCATTGATGGCACTAGAGTGTGGTGCAAGGCGGGGCCCTCATCTGGCGATATGAAGCAAGGCCAGTACCTGTGAAGAAGGCCCAGTGCTTGTGAAGCTCGCCGCCCCGTGACACTCTCACGTAAAAATGAGTGGGGCTGTACACGCCCCAGAGTCTCAGGGGTGCCGGCCTCAGGCCCTGGGGCTCCCTCCCACGCCCAGTGGCAGCGCTTAGCTCTGCGCTGGTGAGAAGACGTCCAAGACTAGATTAGGTGCCGGACGCGGCCTTTTGTCTGCTTTCGTTGCTTTTCCCTTTGGCTGTCGCTTTCCCCCGCTGGATTCAAGTTGGATTCGAATTTGAGATTTGCGTGTGTTCGGGCAAGGGGTGCTTAGTCTCGTTCGAGCAATTTCTTGCGTTTTGGTTACCACTTCGCCTCAGCTGCCTCCCCTCATGAGCCCCTCGCGAGCCGAGTCAGGCCTAGCTTGCGCGCAGCCCAGACTGCCGCCGCTGCATCCTCTCAGGAAGATGTTTTGCTGCAGGTTCTACGGATCCAATCAGGGAATACTCGGGACACCACAACCTCCCACAGGCTGCCTCAAGGCCAGCACGGGACCAAGGTAAACTAGACGACCGAAGGCGCTAGGCGGGTGCCAGCCCGCGCAGCGTCCTCCTTTCCTCTTTGGTGCAAAGGGAGCAAGCGCAGCCGCGGAGTACCGAGGCATTAGGCAAAGGTTGCCATTTCGGTGCAACAGGACCAAGACCAGGAGGACTGCAAGACGGAGGTCATTGTGGAGCCCAAGACAGCGTCACCACCAGAGCTTTGTGCAGGCGAAGACTACTTTTGTCAGGATAGCTGGTACTAGTTGTCCCCCTTCAAATTAGCCCGCCATTGTTGGCTCCCTTCCCGCTCAATATTTGGGAAGAGGACCAGGGCCTCTATAAATAGGACCAGCCACCCACAGAGTAGAGGGGGGGGGAGAGATCTGGTAGAACCCTAGCAGAGAGAGATAAGGGTGACTGAGCTCCTCCCAGCAGTTCATCACCCCAGCCAAGAGCAGACCCTCGCGAAGCTGTTCTTCCTTGTACTGTTCATCATCATCAGCCCAAGAGGCAATCCACCACACCACACACTGGAGTAGGGTATTACACCACAACGGTGGCCCGAACCAGTATAAACCCTGTGTCATTCGTGTTGTTCTTTCCATTGCTTAGATCTTAGCGAGGCGGAGGGGTGCAGGTAGGTAGGAAGCGAAATCTCCGCGTGCACCCCAGTGTTCAAACCTCAAGGGTCTGCTGGAACCCGAAATCCGACACATTCGTTGTTCCAATCCTACCGGCGGTTCATTGAAGACCTTCCCAAGTTGGCGCTATATCTATCTTCATCCTTGCTACGAGAATAAGTAGTGTGCCAAATCCGTTGCTTGTCATCAATTAAATTGGTGAAGGATACGCATAACATAATCCTTATTCTTGTTTCATCGACTGAATTCAATTCCTTATTCCGGAGTGTCATCAAATTCTCAGTTTCTATTGTTTCATCTTTTCTTTTCCCAGGGTTCCAAGTTTTCTCGGTTATATCATCGTGAAAATCCATCTATTCATTGCAAGTCTTTGTCGTGTGTTTTCAACTTCTCTTTCATTTCGATTGATCATTCTTTTGTTACCGGAGTTCTTCATGGAGGTTCTACACGATGGTTCATCAAAGATTTAATTCCTTTTCGAAGTGTTCATTGAGATTCTTTTCAGAGGAGCTCAAGCTTTCTTCATCTTGCAATCCGGAGTGCAATTCTTTCTACCGATCATTGGAGGTGGTATTATGTCATTCTTGATAATTTGAGTTCATGTTTCATGATTCACATGTTGTCAAGAATGAGATATTTTAAATCCATCAACCTCTTCGTTGGAGTTATCTTGGGTTATGTTTCATCTAAAGCTTTCCCTTAGGATTTTGCTATTGTGAGGTGTATAATTGACCCAAGTTCTTCATTTATCCTCCCGAAGAAATAAGTTTCTCGTCTTCTTGTTCATTTCAATCCAATCTATTGTTTCCGTTAGTGGCAGAATTTCACCGCATAATTTTGAGATGTTTTCCATAAGCCCACTACAAGTTTATTCGTTTCGTTGCTGATTTTTTTCAAACAACTCCATTATAACCTTCTTGGAAGGGTGCTCTCCAAGCTCTTTGGTGGTAGAAGTTGTCATTTTCTTATGCATCCTTTCATTCCAATGATTGATCCTCGATTCTTTCTCTCGGAGGCTTTGTGATGTTTCTCTCTTCGACCCATCATCTTGTTTTGTCAAGATCTTGTTCAATTCCTTTCATTTACAGTCGGAGTGTTGTCCAATTTATATCATTTTTATTCCTTCTCTATCTTGTTTAACCGGAGTGTTGTCGTAATTGATCCTTATAGTTCCTTATACATCTCGTTTCCACCGGAGTGCTTGCATGTACTTCTTGTCCATTGCAACCCTTTTCTTATGTCTTTCAACCTACAAGGTTCTAGTAATGTTCCTTGTTCCTCTTTCCTAACGGAGTGTTTTCAACTTCGCTCATCTCTGTTGTATTCTTTTCTCGAAATGGTTTAACCTTTCAAGGTTCTTTGGTTTCACTCGTTTGTCAAAGAAGCAACTTAGTTTTACCTCTTCTCTTTCTCTTCCGTTTTCCCTCCGGTGCCATCCTAGATCTCGGGACGAGATCCTCTCGTAGTGGTGGAGTGTTGTGACGCCCCAACACCGGAGCTTTAGATGCCTTCTAGGGTTTCCGGGTTTCGTCGTGTGATTTATTTGGTCCGTTGCATTTCATCTTTGCATCATGTGCATTGCATCATGTCATCATGCAACCCGTTTTAAAACTCAACTAAATAAACCGTATGGATCTTCGATCCATTTAAACCGAGGGAATTCACATGGTGATTCTCTTTATAACATATCCTCCCAATATTTAGGGAGCTATTTTAATCCATTTCCGTTGTCTAGGAATCACCCATAACACATTTGCACCATTCTTCAAATTCCCTTTTTATCCAACTCAGTTTTTATTCCTTGGAGCCTTTTAGTAAAATTGAGTTGCAATTTTACTTTATCCATAAATGTCCAGCTTCTGCCCCTAAATCATGCTATTTATGTAGGGTTACCAGTTTAAATCTCATCTCTTTTGGTCCCTATTTAAATAGCTTCCAAATTCAAAAAGTTTGAGTTTTATCCAAACTCATTTGAATTTGTATCTTCTAAACTCTCTCCTACCATCTTCATTAAATCCTCTATATTTTTTTGCCTCCAGAAAAATATATGTCACCTGTTGGGATTCCAGCTCTACCCCTTCACTTTTCTTTGCAAGTTTGCAAGTTTTCCTATTAAGTTTTAGTATTAGTGGAGAGAGATGGAAGCCCAGTCCCAGCAAGCCACTGGTCCAGTGCGGCCCAAGGCCAAACTCCAGCGCTGGCCTCTAAGGCCCAGCCTCCACCTACACCTAACCCTAGGCCCAGCAATCCTCTCCCTCTCGTCCTCCCACACCGCCGCCACTCACACGCATCGCACTCGAGAGGAGTGCCCGTGCCTGATCCCCTCAACCCCCGCACCTCTCTGTCGCCCCAGCCTCATCTCTCCGTCGCCATGGCCGGGCGCCCGCGCTTCTGCTGCTTCGTCACCCGCAGCCGCCGACCTCCCGTGCTCGTCTCCTTGCTCGGGCCGCCACCTCGCCGCAAGGAGAGCGTCGTCCTCCGCCGCCGCCTCCATTCGCCGGTGCCCGTCGCCGCGGGAACTTCCCTCGCGCGCACCGACCTCTGCTTCCTTGCTCCAGGCCGCGCCGCTGCCTTCTGCAACCCCGGCCTCCTCCTCGTCATTGCTCGAGGACCGGCGTCGCCTCCAACGCCCACAAGTCCTGCGCCATGCCGCCCTCCAGCCGCGGGACAACGCCGCCTTCCTCCTTCGGCCTCCTGCCCTAGTCCCCTACATCAGCCCCGGAGATCACCGTCGTCGGGAGTCGCTAGGTCCGGCGACCCCTCGTCCAGCGCACCATCTCTTTCTTTGCCGGAGCCCCGGGCTCACCGGAGCTCCGCGAGGAGTAGGTCGCTGCCTCCCTTTTCCCTTCGCCGGAGTCCCAAGCCGTGCTTGGTGCCTGCGTCCTCGCCAAACTGCTGCTGTTTTCCCCTGTCAGACCGCGCGAGACCTCCACCACGCCTCGCTAGCTACTGTTGCACCACCGTGTTCCGTTCATCCTCTGCTCACACCTCCATCTAGGGCGCCTCTCGTCATGACCACGAAGACGCGAGGCCTTTTTTTGGTGTTGCTTCATTTTGGATGTGCCATCCTTTCCGACAAGTGTACGACATCACGGTGACGCGTCAAGTACCTCTACCTTCATTTTCGGAATCGCTAAGAACGCCAAGTACCTCGACGCCCGATGCCTGGAACGACTACTGTCGCCAAAGAGCCATGAACCAATAACTTCAAGTTCAACTATTGTCGCAAGATCGAGACCGGCGGGTCCGAAGACCCCAAGTACCACGACAACCCCGAAGGGATTCGAGTTCGTCAAGTTCACCTTCGAAATGTGTACCACTACCGACGATTGAGACCCTGGATTCGACAAGTTCCTCACGGTGACCCTGAACATCTACGGGACATGCACGACTTCGAACCGTGTACCACGTCGAACATGTACGGCTACACGACGAACCGCCAAGACCCCGAACGACTACCACCGCCGAAGTCGCGAGTACAACTACTTCCACAATGTGTCGTGTACGACTATCGTCGCTTGGGTTTGACAAGACTCCGAGTACCACTACGTTTGCCATGTACAACTACACCAAGTCCGGACCGACAAGTGCCTTGAGAACGTCTGTACCTCTTCCGTTGCCGAGGACCGAAAGTACCACTATGTCCCATCGAACCCGAACCATCTCATTTGCACGCTTTAAGGTATAACCCCGAGACGACGTCCGTGAATGAATGCTTGCGATGTTTGAGATGCCCGTGTTTGCACCGTGTCCAAATTGTCACTCGTTTCCTTGTCACCAACTCGTGGGACACCCGGAATCCGGGATCACCCCACCATCTCTAGCATGTTCCGAACATCCACACCCTTGCTTCCTTTGCATCGGTATCTCCGTGAGCTACCGGAACCGATATGGTGTCGTGGAATCATTTTCAGATTCGTCGCCGTGGCACCCTTTCTTTCCACCATGGTGACAAATGCTTCATAATGCTCTTATCAACTTTTAATAAAAATTGCATAAACTTGCACATGTCACCCGCATCATGATAACAACAATTAAAATGTTTAAAATTGTTGTTTGCTTTAAATTGCTAAATGCATATGGGGATTTACCGGAATTGTTGTTTGTTCCGGCCTCATTTAAACTTGTTTAGATAGAGGTTTTACTTTTTCTTCTTCTCTTGCCATGTTTAACAACATTTAATATTGTTGGGTATTTAAATGGGAGAGAACTAAATAATTGATGTGGTGTTCCGTCAATATGCAACTCGTCGCATATTGAGCTCCACTTAACTTGTAGAGTTGTTTGTGCACTTTGTCATGCCATGCATATTTAAACCGGACATGCATAATACTTGGTTGTGCATCATGCCATGTTTATGTGGTGGTTGTTTACTATGTTGTGTGCTTCTTTCCAGTGTTGCGTCTTTGGGTTGGTTCTGATAACGTCGCGTTTGTGAGGACCCGTTCGACTACGTCTGTTTCTCTCCTTCATGGACTCGTTCTTCTTCCTTGCGGGATTTCAGGCAAGATGACCATACCCTCGAAATCACTTCTATCTTTGCTTGCTAGTTGCTCTCTCTTTTGCTATGCCTATGCTGCGATACCTACCACTTGCTATATCATGCCTCCCATATTGTTAAGCCAAGCCTCTAACCCACCTTGTCCTAGCAAACCGTTGTTTGGCTATGTTACCGCTTTGCTCAGCCCCTCTTATAGCGTTGCTAGTTGCAGGTGAAGATTGGAGTTTGTTCCTTGTTGGAACATGTTTATTGTTGGGATATCACAATATATCTTATTTACTTAATGCATCTATATACTTGGTAAAGGGTGGAAGGCTCGGCCTTATGCCTGGTGTTTTGTTCCACTCTTGCCGCCCTAGTTTCTATCATATCGGTATTATATTCCCGGATTTTGCGTTCCTTACACAGTTGGGTTATAATGGGAACCCCTTGACAGTTCGCCTTGAATAAAACTCCTCCAGCAAGGCCCAACATTGGTTTTACCATTTGCCACCTAGCCTCTTCTTTCCCTTGGGTCGGCCGGCTCAAGGGTCATCTTTATTTTAATCCCCCCGGGCCAGTGCTTCTCTAAGTGTTGGTCCAACTGAGCGATGTCCGGAGCTACCGGGGCAACTCTGGGCTGGCCTACCCGGCGTCTGGCTCATCCGGTGTGCCTTGAGAACGAGATATGTGCAGCTCCTATCGGGATTTATCGGCACATTTGGGTGGCTTTGTTGGTCTTGTTTTACCATTGTCGAAATGTCTTGTAACCGGGATTCCGAGTCTGATCAGGTTGTCTTGGGAGAATGAATATCCTTCATTGACCGTGAGAGCTTGTGATGGGCTAAGTTGGGACACCCATGCAGGGATTTGAACTTTCGAAAGCCGTGCCCGCGGTTATGGGCAGATGGGAATTTGTTAATGTCCGTATGTAGAAAACCTAAAACTTATCTTATTTAAAATGCATCAACCGCGTGTGTTGCCGTGATGGTCTCTTTCCGTTGGAGTCCGGGAAGTGAACACGGTGTTGGAGTTATGCTTGACGTAAGTAGTCTTGGATCACTTCTTGATCATAGATTCTCGACCGTGCTTTGCCTTCTCTTCTCGCTCTCATTTTCGTATGTCAGCCACCATACATGCTAGTCGCTTGCTGCAGCTCCACCTCATACCTTTTACCTTACCCATAAGCTTAAATAGTCTTGATCACGAGGGTGTGAGATTGCTGAGTCCCCGTGACTCACAGATACTTCCAAAACCAGTTTGCAGGTGCCGATGATACCGTGCAGGTGACGCAACTGAGCTCAGGAGGAGCTCGATGAAGATCTTATCCTTTGTGTTGTTTCGTTTTAGTCGATCAGTAGTGGAGCCCAGTTGGGACGATCGGGGATCTATGTAGAATTTGGGGTAGTCTTCTTTTATTTTGGTTCCGTAGTCGGACCTTGATTGTATCTGGTTGATGTAATGCTTTATTCATGTATTGTGTGAAGTGGCGATTGTAAGCCAACTATGTATCTGTTTCCCTTATGTATTACATGGGTTGTGTGAAGATTACCTCACTTGCGACATTGCTTACAATGCAGTTATGCCTCTAAGTCGTGCTCCGACACGTGGGAGATATAGTCGCATCGTGGGCGTTACACAATGCGACTTTTATTGGAATAAAAGATGCAAAACATTGTTCTAGATAACAGAAAGCAAATCCTAACAAAATAAATTGACGCTCCAAGCAAAACACATCATGTGGTAAATAAAAATATAGCTCCAAGTAAAGTTACCGATGAACGAAGACGAAAGAGGGGATGCCTTCCGGGGCATCCCCAAGCTTAGGCTCTTGGTTGTCCTTGAATATTACCTTGGGGTGCCCTGGGCATCCCCAAGCTTAGGCTCTTGCCACTCCTTATTTCATAGTCCATCGAATCTTTACCCAAAACTTGAAAACTTCACAACACAAAACTTAACAGAAAACTCGTAAGCTCCGTTAGTATAAGAAAATAAATCACCACTTAGGTACTGTTGTGAACTCATTCTAAATTCATATTGGTGTAATATCTACTATGTTCCGACTTATCTATGGTTCATACCCTCCGATACTACTCATAGATTCATCAAAATAAGCAAACAACACATCGAAAACAGAATCTGTCAAAAACAGAACAGTCTGTAGTAATCTGGATCAAACTTATACTTCTGGAACTCATAAAATTCTCAAATAACTTTCTGGAACTGAGGAATTTATCTATTAATCATCTGCAAAAATAATTAACTAAATAACACTCTCCAATAGAAAATGGCAGCAATTCTCGTGAGCGCTAAATTTTCTGTTTTTGACAGCATGATCAACAAGACTTTCCCCAAGTCTTCCCAAAGGATATACTTGGCACAAACACTAATTAAAAGCATAAAACCACATATAAACAGAGGCTAGATGAATTATTTATTACTAAACAGGAACAAAAATCAAGGAATAAAAATAAAGTTGGGTTGCCTCCCAACAAGCGCTATCGTTTAATGCCTCTAGCTAGGCATGATGATTTCAACGATGCTCACATAAAGGATAAGAATTGAAACATAAAGAGAGCATCATGAAGAATATGACTAGAACATTTAAGTCTAACCCACTTCCTATGCATAGGTATTTTGTGAGCAAACAAATTATGGGAACAAGAATCAACTTGCATAGGAAGGTAAAGCAAGCAAAACTTCAAAACTTTAAGCACATAGAGAGGAAACTTGATATTATTGCAATTCCTACAAGCATATATTCATCCCTCATAATAATTTTCAGTAGCATCATGAATGAATTCAACAATATAACCAGCACCTAAAACATCCTTTTCATGATCTACAAGCATAGAAAATTTACTACTCTCCACACAAGCAAAATTCTTCTCATGAATAATAGTGGGAGCAAACTCAACAAAATAACTATCATGTGATTGAAAATTAAGATCAAGATGACAAGTTTCATGGTTATCATTATTCTTTAAAGCATACGTGTCATCACAATAATCATCATAGATAGGAGGCATGCTTTTATCATAATAAATTTGCTCATCAAAACTTGGGGGACAAAAAATATCATCTTCATCAAACATAGCTTCCCCAAGCTTGTGGCTTTGCATATCATTAGCATCATGGATATCCAAGGAATTCATACTAACAACATTGCAATCATGCTCATCATTCAAATATTTAGTGCCAAACATTTTATAGATTTCTTCTTCTAGCACTTGAGCACAATTATCCTTTCCATCATACTCACGAAAGATATTAAAAAGGTGAAGCGTATGAGACAAACTCCATTCCATTTTTTTGTAATTTTCTTTTATAAACTGAACTAGTGATAAAACAAGAAACTAAAAGACTCTATTGCAAGATCTAAAGTTATACCTTCAAGCGCTAACCTCCCCGGCAACGGCGCCAGAAAAGAGCTTGATGTCTACTACACAACCTTCTTCTTGTAGACGTTGTTGGGCCTCCAAGTGTAGAGGTTTGTAGGACAGTAGCAAATTTCCCTCAAGTGGATGACCTAAGGTTTATCAATCTGTAGGAGGCGTAGGATGAAGATGGTCTCTCTCAAGCAACCCTGCAACCAAATAACAAAGAGTCTCTTGTGTCCCCAACACACCTAATACAATGGTAAATTGTATAGGTGCACTAGTTCGGCGAAGAGATGGTGATACAAGTGGTATATGGATGGTAGATAAAGGTATTTGTAATCTGAAATTATAAAAACAGCAAGGTAACTAATGGTAAAAGTGAGTGTAAATGGTATTGAAATGATGGTAAATAGGGCCTAGGGTTCATACTTTTGCTAGTGCAAGTCCTCTCAACAATAATATCATAATTGGATCACATAACTATCCCTCAACATGCAACAAAGAGTCACTCCAAAGTCACTAATAGCGGAGAACGAACGAAGAGATTATGGTAGGGTACGAAACCACCTCAAAGTTATTCTTTCCAATCAATCCGTTGGGCTATTCCTATAAGTGTCACAAATAGCCCTAGAGTTCATACTAGAATAACACCTTAAGACACAAATCAACCAAAACCCTAATGTCACCTAGATACTCCAATGTCACCTCAAGTATCCGTGGGCATGATTATACGATATGCATCACACAGTCTCAGATTCATCTATTCAACCAACACAAAGGACCTCACAGAGTGCCCCAAAGTTTCTACCGGAGAATCACGACGAAAACGTGTGCCAGAGTAGAGAGGGAGGAGAAACATAAGATCCAACTATAATAGCAAAGCTCGCGATACTTCAAGATCGTGCCAAATCAAGAACACGAGAGAGAGAGAGAGAGAGAGAGAGATCAAACACATAGCTACTGGTACATACCCTCAGCCCCGAGGGAGAACTACTCCCTCCTCGTCATGGAGAGCACCGGGATGATGAAGATGGCCACCGGAGAAGGATTCCCCCTCCGGCAGGGCGCCGGAATGGGTCTAGATTGGCTTTCAGTGGCTACGAAGGCTTCTGGCGGCAGAACTCCCGATCTATTGTGCTCCCAGATGTTTTTAGGGTATATGGAGATATATAGGTGGAAGAAGTACGTCAGGGGGGCCACGAGGGGCTCACGAGGGTGGAGGGCGCGCCCAGGGGGGTGGGCGCGCCCCCCTGCCTCGTGACCTCCTCGCAAATCCCCCGACGTGCACTCCAAGTCTTCTGGGCTTCTTTCCTTCCAAAAATGAGTTCCGTGAAGTTTCAGGTCAATTGGACTCCGTTTGATTTTCCTTTTCTTCGAAACCCTAAAATAGGGTAAAAACAGAAACTGGCACTGGGCTCTGGGTTAATAGGTTAGTCCCAAAAAATGATATAAAAGTGTATTATAAAGCCCATAAACATTCAAAACAGTAAATAATATAGCATGGAGCAATCAAAAATTATAGATACGTTGGAGACGTATCAGCATCCCCAAGCCCCAAGCTTAATTCCTGCTCGTCCTCGAGTAGGTAAATGATAAAAATAGAATTTTTGATGCAGAGTGCTACTTGGCATAATTTCAATGTGATTCTTCTTAATTGTGGTATGAATATTCAGATCCGAAAGATTCAAGACAAAAGTTCATGTTGACATAGAAATGATAATACTTCAAGCATACTAACTAAGCAATTATGTCTTCTCAAAATAACATGGCCAAAGAAAGTTCATCCCTACAAAATCATATAGTTTAGTCATGCTCCATTTTCATCACACAAGAATGCTCTCATCATGCACAACCCCGATGACAAGCCAAGCAATTGTTTCATACTTTAGTAATCTCAAACCTATAAACTTTCATGCAATACATGAGCGCGAGCCATGGATATAGCACTATGGGTGGAATAGAATAATGAGGGGGTTATGTGGAGAAGACAAAAAAAGGAGAAAGTCTCACATCAATGAGGCCAATCAATGGGCTATGGAGATGCCCATCGATTGATGTTAATGCAAGGAGTAGGGATTGCCATGCAACGGATGCACTAGAGCTATAAATGTATGAAAGCTCAACAAAAGAAACTAAGTGGGTGTGCATCCAACTTGCTTGCTCACGAAGACCTAGGGCACTTCAGGAGGCCCATTGTTGGAATATACAATCCAAGTTCTATAATGAAAAATTCCCACTAGTATATGAAAGTGATAATATGAGAGACTCTACTATGAAGATCATGGTGCTACTTTGAAGCACAACTGTGGTAAAAGGATAGTAACATTGTCCCTTTTTATTTATTTTCCTTTTTTGGGCCTTCTTTTTTTTTCTTTGGCCTTTCTCTTTTTTTTGGGACAATGCTCTATTGAATGATGATCATCACACTTCTATTTATTTACAACTCAATGATTACAACTCGATACTAGAACAAAGTATGACTCTATATGGATGCCTCTGGCGGTGTACCGGGATATGCAATGAATCAAGAGTGACAAGTATGAAAGAATTATGAACGGTGACTTTGCCACAAATACTATGTCAACTACATGATCATGCTAAGCAATATGACAATGATGAATGTGTCATGATAAACGGAATGGTGGAAAGTTGCATGGCAATATATCTCGGAATGGCTATGGAAATGCCATAATTGGTAGGTACGGTGGCTGTTTTGAGGAAGATATAAGGAGGTTTATGTGTGACAGAGCATATCATATCATGGGGTTTGGATGCACCGGCGAAGTTTGCGCCAACTCTCAATGTGAGAAAGTGCAATGCACAGTACCGAAGAGGCTAGCAAGGATGGAAGGGTGAGAGTGCGTATAATCCATGGACTCAACATTAGTCATAAAGAACTCACATACTTATTGCAAAAATCTACAAGTCATCAAAAACCTCGGTACTACGTGCATGCCCTAGGTGGATAGATTGGTAAGAAAAAACCATCGCTCGTCCCCGACCGCCACTCATAAGGAAGACAATCAAATAACACCTCATGTTTCAAATTTGTTACATAACGTTTACCATACGTGCATGCTACGGGACTTGCAAACTTCAACACAAGCATTTCTCAATTTCACAACTACTCAACTAGCACGACTTTGATATTATTATCTCCATATCTCAAAACAATCATCAAGCATCAAACTTTTCTTAGTATTCAACATACTCATAAGAGAATTTTATTATTAATCTTATATACCTAGCATATTAGGATTTTAAGCAAATTACCATGCTATTTAAGACTCTCAAAATAATATAAGTGAAGCATGTGAGTTCATCTATTTCTTCAAAATAAAACTACCACCATGCTCTAAAAGGTATAAGTGAAGCACTAGAGCAAATGACAAACTACTCCGAAAGATATAAGTGAAGATCAATGAGTAGTCGAATAATTATGCAACTATGTGAAGACTCTCTAACATTTCATAATTTCAGATCTTGGTATTCTATTCAAACAGCAAGCAAAGCAAAATAAAATGACATTCTAAGAATGGAAACATCATGTGAAGAAGCAAAAACTTAGGATCAACTGAAACTAACCGATAGTTGTTGAAGAAGAAAGGTGGGATGCCAACCGGGGCATCCCCAAGCTTAGACGCTTGAGACTTCTTGAAATATTATCTTGGGGTGCCTTGGGCATCCCCAAGCTTGAGCTTTTGTGTCTCCTTAATTCCTCTCATATCAAGGTCTCCCTAAATCTCAAAAGCTTCATCCACACAAAACTCAACAAGGACTCGTGAGATGAGTTAGTATAAACCATTGCAAAAACCTTATCATACTCTACTGTAGCAAATCACTAAAATTATTATTCAACATTGAATACTAAATGCCTCTGCATATTTAATAGTCCTATCCTCAAATAGAATCATTAAAGAAGCAAACATATGCAAACAATGCAAACATAACAACAATCTGCCTAAACAGGATAGTCTGTAAAGAATGCTGCAACATCCATAGTTTCCTAGCTCCAAAAATTATAAAAGAAAATTCCCACTGTAGTAAATTTATCAGAGCTTAATATGCAAAAGGTTTCAACATTTTATCACATTCTGGCTTTTCTAGGGAATTATTGCAACAGCAGTAAACTTTCTGTTTTCAAACAACAACATGTATACTTGTAACATAGGCATAGTAAAGGCTATCAATGTGTGACGCCCCAAGACCGGAGCTTCAGATGCCTTCCAGGGTTTCTGGGTTTCATCGTGTGATTTGTTTGGTCCGTTGCATTTCATCTTTGCATCATGTGCATTGCATCATGTCACCATGCAACCCGTTTTAAAACTCAACTAAATAAACCGTATGGATCTTCGATCCATTTAAGCCGAGGGAATTCACATGGTGATTCTCTTTATAACATATCCTCCCAATATTTAGGGAGCTATTTTAATCCATTTCCGTTGTCTTGGAATCACCCATAACACATTTGCACCATTCTTCAAATTCCCTTTTTATCCAACTCATTTTTTTATTCCTTGGAGCCTTTTAGTAAAATTGAGTTGCAATTTTACTTTATCCATAAATGTCTAGCTTCTGCCCCTAAATCATGCTATTTATGTAGGGTTACCAGTTTAAATCTCATCTCTTTTGGTCCCTATTTAAATAGCTTCCAAATTCAAAAAGTTTGAGTTTTATTCAAACTCATTTGAATTTGTATCTTCTAAACTCTCTCCCACCATCTTCATTAAATCCTCTATATTTTTCTGCCTCCAGAAAAATATATGTCACTTGTTGGGATTCCAGCTCTACCCCTTCACTTTTCTTTGCAAGTTTGCAAGTTTTCCTATTAAGTTTTAGTATTAGTGGAGAGGGATGGAAGCCCAGTCCCAGCAAGCCACTGGTCCAGTGCGGCCCAAGGCCAAACTCCAGCGCTGGCCTCTAAGGCCCAGCCCCCACCTACACCTAACCCTAGGACCAGCAAGCCTCTCCCTCTCGTCCTCCCACACTGCCGCCACTCACACGCATCGCACTCGAGAGGAGCGCCCGCGCTTGATCCCCTCAACCCCCGCACCTCTCTATCACCCCAGCCTCGTCTCTCCGTCGCCATGGCCTGGCGCCCGCGCTTCTGCTGCTTCGTCGCCCACAGCCGCCGACCTCCCGTGCTCGTCTCCTTGCTCGGGCCGCCACCTCGCCGCAAGGAGAGCGTCGTCCTCCGCCGCCGCCTCCATTCGCCGGTGCCCGTCGCCGCGGGAACTTCCCTCGCGCCACCGGCCTCTACTTCCTTGCTCCAGGCCGCGCCGCCGCCTTCTGCAACCCCGGCCTCCTCCTCGTCATCGCCCGAGGACCAGCGTCGCCTCCAGCGCCCACAGGTCTTGCGCCATGCCGCCCTCCAGCCGCGGGACAACGCCACCTTCCTCCGTTCGGCCTCCTACCCTAGTCCCCTACATCAGCCCCGGAGATCACCGTCGTCAGGAGTCGCTAGGTCCAGCGACCCCTCGTCCAGCGCACCATCTCTTTCTTTGCCGGAGCCCCGGGCTCACCGGAGCGCCGCGAGGAGCAGGTCGCTGCCTCCCTTTTCCCTTCGCCGGAGTCCCGAGCCGCGCTAGGTGCCTGCGTCCTCGCCAAACTGCCGCTGTTTTCCCCTGTCAGACCGCGCGAGACCTCCACCACGCCTCGCTAGCTACTGTTGCACCACCGTGTTCCGTTCATCCTCTGCTCACACCTCCATCCAGGGCGCCTCTCGTCATGACCACGAAGACCCGAGGCCTTTTTTTGGTGTTGCTTCGTTTTGGATGTGCCATCCATTCCGACAAGTGTACGACATCACGGTGACGCGTCAAGTACCTCTACCTTCATTTTCGGAATCGCTAAGAACGCCAAGTACCTCGACGCCCGATGCCTGGAACGACTACCGTCGCCAAAGACCCATGAACCAATAACTTCAAGTTCAACTATTGTCGCAAGAACGAGACCGGCGGGTCCGAAGACCCCAAGTACCACGACAACCCTGAAGGGATTCGAGTTCGTCAAGTTCACCTTCGAAACGTGTACCACTACCGACGACTAAGACCCTGGATTCGACAAGTTCCTCATGGTGACCCTGAACATCTACGGGACATGCATGACTTTGAATCGTGTACCACGTCGAACATGTACGGCTACACGACGAACCGCCAAGACCCCGAGCGACTACCGTCGCCGAAGTCGCGAGTATAACTACTTCCACAACGCGTCGTGTACGACTACCGTCGCTTGGGTTTGACAAGACTCTGAGTACCATTATGTTTGCCATGTACAACTACACCAAGTTCGGACCGACAAGTGCCTTGAGAACGTCTGTACCTCTTCTGTCGCCGAGGAACGAAAGTACCACTACGTCCCATCAAACCCGAACCATCTCATTTGCACGCTTCAAAGGTATAACCCCGAGATGAAGTCCGTGAACGAATGCTTGCGGTGTTTGAGATGCTCATGTTTGCACCGTCTCCAAATTGTCACTTGTTTCCTGGTCGCCAACTCGTGGGACACCCGGAATCCGGGATCACCCCACCATCTCTAGCATGTTCCGAACATCCGCACCCTTGATTCCATTGCATCGGTATCTCCGTGAGCTACCGGAACCGATATGGTGTCGTGGCATCATTTTCAGATTCGTCGCCGTGGCACCCTTTCTTTCCACCATGGTGACAAATGCTTCTTAATGCTCTTATCAACTTTTAATAAAAATTGCATAAACTTGCACATGTCACCCGCATCATGATAACAACAATTAAAATGTTTAAAATTGTCGTTTGCTTTAAATTGCTAAATGCATATGGGGATTTACCGGAATTGTTGTTTGTTCCGGCCTCATTTAAACTTGTTTAGATAGAGGTTTTACTTTTGCTTCTTCTCTTGCCATATTTAACAACATTTAATATTGTTGGGTATTTAAACGGGAGAGAACTAAATAATTGATGTGGTGTTCCATCAATATGCAACTCGTTGCACATTGAGCTCCACTTAACTTGTAGAGTTGTTTGTGCACTTTGTCATGCCATGCATATTTAAACTAGACATGCATCATACTTGGTTGTGCATCATGCCATGTTTATGTGGTGGTTGTATACTATGTTGTGTGCTTCTTTCCGGTGTTGCGTCTTCGGGTTGGTTCCGATAACGTCGCGTTTGTGAGCACCCGTTCGACTACATCCGTTTGTCTCCGTCATGGACTCGTTCTTCTTCCTTGCGGGATTTCAGGCGAGATGACCATACCCTCGAAATCACTTCTATCTTTGCTTGCTAGTTGCTCGCTCTTTTGCTATGCCTATGCTGCGATACCTACCACTTGCTATATCATGCCTCCCATATTGTTAAGCCAAGCCTCTAACCCACCTTGTCCTAGCAAACCGTTGTTTGGCTATGTTACCGCTTTGCTCAGCCCCTCTTATAGCGTTGCTAGTTGCAGGTGAAGATTGGAGTTTGTTCCTTGTTGGAACATGTTTATTGTTGGGATATCACAATATATCTTATTTACTTAATGCATCTATATACTTGGTAAAGGGTGGAAGGCTCGGCCTTATGCCTGGTGTTTTGTTCCACTCTTGCCGCCCTAGTTTCCGTCATATCGGTGTTATGTTCCCGGATTTTGCGTTCCTTACACGGTTGGGTTATAATGGGAACCCCTTGATAGTTCGCCTTGAATAAAGCTCCTCCTGCAAGGCCAAACATTGGTTTTACCATTTGCCACCTAGCCTTTTATTTCCCTTGGGTCGGCCGGCTCAAGGGTCATCTTTATTTTAACCCCCCCGGGCCAGTGCTTCTCTTAGTGTTGGTCCAACTGAGCGATGTCCGGAGCTACCAGGGGCAACTCTGGACTGGCCTACCCGACGTCTGGCTCATCCGGTGTGCCCTGAGAATGAGATATGTGCAGCTCCTATCGGGATTTGTCGGCACATCTGGGTGGCTTTGCCGGTCCTGTTTTACCATTGTCGAAATGTCTTGTAACCGGGATTCCGAGTCTGGTCGGGTTGTCTTGGGAGAAGGAATATCCTTCGTTGACCGTGGGAGCTTGTGATGGGCTAAGTTGGGACACCCCTGCAGGGATTTGAACTTTCGAAAGCCGTGCCCGCGGTTATGGGCAGATGGGAATTGGTTAATGTACGGTTCTAGAAAACCTGAAACTTATCTTATTTAAAATGCATCAACCGTGTGTGTTGCCGTGATGGTCTCTTTCCGGCAGAGTCCGGGAAGTGAACACGGTGTTGGAGTTATGCTTGACGTAAGTAGTCTTGGATCACTTCTTGATCATAGATTCTCGACCGTGCTTTGCCTTCTCTTCTTGCTCTCATTTGCGTATGTCAGCCACCATACATGCTAGTCGCTTGCTGCAGCTCCACCTCATACCTCTTACCTTACCCATAAGCTTAAATAGTCTTGATCGCGTGGGTGTGAGATTGATGAGTCCCCGTGGCTCACAGATACTTCCAAAACTAGTTTTCTTGTCCTTTGTGTTGTTTCGTTTTAGTCGATCAGTAGTGGAGCCCAGTTGGGACGATCGGGGATCAGTGTAGAATTTGGGGTAGTCTTCTTTTATTTTGGTTCCATAGTCGGACCTTGATTGTATCTAGTTGATGTAATGCTTTATTCATGTATTGTGTGAAGTGGCGATTGCAAGCCAACTATGTATCTCTTTCCCTTATGTATTACATGGGTTGTGTGAAGATTACCTCACTTGCGACATTGCTTACAATGCGGTTATGCCTCATAGTCCATCGAATCTTTACCCAAAACTTGAAAACTTCACAACACAAAACTTAACAGAAAACTCGTAAGCTCCGTTAGTATAAGAAAATAAATCACCACTTAGGTACTGTTGTGAACTCATTCTAAATTCATATTGGTGTAATATCTACTATATTCCGACTTATCTATGGTTCAAACCCTCTGATACTACCCATACATTCATCAAAATAAGCAAACAACACATCGAAAACAAAATCTGTCAAAAACAGAATAGTCTGTAGTAATCTGGATCAAATGTACACTTATGAACTCATAAAATTCTCAAATAAATTGCTGGACCTGAGGAATTTATCTATTAATCATCTGAAAAAAGAATTAACTAAATAGCACTCTCCAATAAAAAATGGCAGCAATTCTCGTGAGCGCTAAAGTTTCTGTTTTTGACAGCATGATCAACAAGACTTTTCCCAAGTCTTCCCAAAGGTTATACTTGGCACAAACACTAATTAAAAGCATAAAACCACATCTAAACAGAGGCTAGATGAATTATTTATTACTGAACAGTTACAAAAAGCAAGGAATAAAAATAAAGTTGGGTTGCCTCCCAACAAGCGTTATCGTTTAATGCCTCTAGCTAGGCATGATGATTTCAATGATGCTCACATAAAGGATAAGAATTGAAACATAAAGAGAGCATCATGAAGAATATGAATAGAACATTTAAGTCTAACCCACTTCCTATGCATAGGGATTTTGTAAGCAAACAACTTATGGGAACAAGAATCAACTTGCATAGGAAGGTAAAGCAAGCAAAACTTCAAAACTTTAAGCACATAGAGAGGAAACTTGATATTATTGCAATTCCTACAAGCATATATTCCTCCCTCATAATAATTTTCAGCAGCATCATGAATGAATTCAACAATATAACCAGCACCTAAAACATTCTTTTCATGATCTACAAGCATAGAAAATTTACTACTCTCCACACAAGCAAAATTCTTCTCATGAATAATAGTGGGAGAAAATTCAACAAAATAACTATCATGTGATTGAAAATTAAGATCAAGATGACAAGTTTCATGGTTATCATTATTATTTAAAGCATACGTGTCATCACAATAATCATCATAGATAGGAGGCATGCTTTTATCATAATAAATTTGCTCATCAAAACTTGGGGGACAAAAAATATCATCTTCATCAAACATAGCTTCCCCAAGCTTGTGGCTTTGCATATCATTAGCATCATGGATATTTAAGGAATTCATACTAACAACATTGCAATCATGCTCATCATTCAAATATTTAGTGCCAAACATTTTATAGATTTCTTCTTCTAGCACTTGAGCACAATTATCATTTCCATCATACTCACGAAAGATATTAAAAAGGTGAACCGTATGAGACAAACTCAATTCCATTTTTTTGTAATTTTCTTTTATAAACTAAACTAGTGGTAAAACAAGAAACTAAAAGACTCGATTGCAAGATCTAAAGATATACCTTCAAGCGCTAACCTCCCCGGCAACGGCGCCAGAAAAGAGCTTGATGTCTACAACACAACCTTCTTCTTGTAGACGTTGTTGAGCCTCCAAGTGCAGAGGTTTGTAGGACAGTAGCAAATTTCCCTCAAGTGGATTACCTAAGGTTTATCAATCCATAGGAGGCATAGGATAAGATGGTCTCTCTCAAGGAACCCTGCAACCAAATAACAAAGAGTCTCTTGTGTCCCCAACACACCCAATACAATGGTAAATTGTATATGTGCACTAGTTCGGCGAAGAGATGGTGATACAAGTGGTATATGGATGGTAGATAAAGGTATTTGTAATCTGAAATTATAAAAACAGCATGGTAACTAATGGTAAAAGTGAGTGTAAACGGTATTGCAATGATGGTAAACAGGGCCTAGGGTTCATACTTTCGCTAGTGCAAGTCCTCTCAACAATAATATCATAATTGGATCACATAACTATCCCTCGACATGCAACAAAGAGTCACTCCAAAGTCATTAATAGCGGAGAACGAACGAAGAGATTATGGTAGGGTATGAAACCACCTCAAAGTTATTCTTTCCAATCAATCCATTGGGCTATTCCTATAAGTGTCACAAACAGCCCTAGAGTTCGTACTAGAATAACACCTTAAGACACAAATCAACCAAAACCCTAATGTCACCTAGATACTCCAATGTCACCTCAAGTATCCGTGGGCATGATTATACGATATGCATCACACAATCTCAGATTCATCTATTCAACCAACACAAAGGACCTCAAAGAGTGCCCCAAAGTTTCCACCGAAGAATCACTACGAAAATGTGTGCCAACCCCTATGCATAGGTTCATGGGCGGAACCCACAAGTTGATCACCAAAACATACATCAAGTGAATCACGTGGTGTTCCATTGTCACCACAGATACGCACGGCAAGACATACATCAAGTGTTCTGAAATCCTTAAAGACTCAATCCGATGAGATAACTTCAAAGGTAAAGCTCAATTCATCACAAGAGAGTAGAGGGGGAGAAACATCATAAGATCCAACTATAATAGCAAAGCTCACGATACATTAAGATCGTACCACCTCAAGAACACGAGAGAGAGAGAGAGAGATCAAACACATAGCTACTGGTACATACCCTCAGCCCCGACGGAGAAGTACTCCCTCCTCGTCATGGAGAGCACCGCGATGATGAAGATGGCCACCGGAGAAGGATTCCCCCTCCGGCAGGGCGCCGGAATGGGTCTAGATTGGCTTTCGGTGGCTACGGAGGCTTCTGGCGGCGGAACTCCTGATCTATTATGCTCCTGGATGTTTTTAGGGTATATGGAGATATATAGGCGGAAGAAGTACGTCAGGGGGGCCACGAGGGGCTCACGAGGGTGGAGGGCGCGCCCCGGGGGGGTGGGCGCGCCCCGGGGGGGTGGGCGCGCCCCCCTGCCTCGTGACCTCCTCGCAGATCCCCCGACATGCACTCCAAGTCTTCTGGGCTTCTTTCCTTCCAAAAATGAGTTCCCTGAAGTTTCAAGTCAATTGGACTCCGTTTGATTTTCCTTTTCTTCGAAACCCTAAAATAGGGTAAAAACAGAAACTGGCACTGGGCTCTGGGTTAATAGGTTAGTCCCAAAAAATGATATAAAAGTGTATTATAAAGCCCATAAACATTCAAAACAGTAAATAATATAGCATGGAGCAATCAAAAATTATAGATACGTTGGAGACGTATCAGTGCACGATTCAACATGTTAAAACTATGAAGTAAAGAGGCTGATATATGAATGTGTCAGGGTCTTTGGATACTCGCGATTCGGCCAGGGGCTTATCTCTGGGGCACCCCTCTGGGCTGCTGTCGATGTCCCATGCGGAGTTATCCGCGAGGGAGACCTTCCCCTTCTTGGACGCCTCCGCCTCCAGATTTGTGGAGGTCTCCCTCTTCTTCCTTCCCCCTCAGGAGGGAGAGTTGCTTTCCTCCTCCTCCTCGTCATCTTCGGCGACGTAGGAGTGAGTTTCGGCATCTTCGGATGCCATGTCTGAATTGCCCTTGTGACGAAGGCCGCCTCTGGTCCCCTTGGCCTTCTTCTTCGATGCCTTGTAGGGCGCCAGAACCAGCATCTTCGTCAGAAGCGGGATGGCTGGTTCCTCGGGCAGCGGAGCCGGACACTGAATCTGCTTCGCCTTCTTCGTCCAGCCCTGAAAAAATATTGGGAGGCTTAGGCCCCTTTTTTGAAAAAAAGCAAGTAAAGGTTACACCTTGAATTGCGAAAGACTTACCGGACTGACGGGATGGGCCATGTAATGCCCAAGGTCCTCGGTCGTCTTCGGCCATGTCTCGTTTGCCTTGAAGAGAACCTTCCAGATTTCTTCATGCGTAGTTCCAAAGAACCATTGCAAGGTCTGACGAAACCCAATTCAGGCCCTTCTCTAGCCAGGAGGTGAGCCGCATTGGGGCACCGGACTTGAATTCGGGGGCTACGGCCCAGGTGGCATCACGGGGCTCTGTGATATAGAACCACATTTGCTGCCACCCTTTGACGGTCTCCACGAAGGAGCTTTCGGGCCATGTGACGTTGGGCATCTTGCTCACCATGGTGCCTCCGCACTCTGCGTGTTGGCCACCCACCACCTTCGGCTTCACGTTGAAGATCTTTAGCCACAATCTGAAATGGGGTGGGATGTGGAGGAAAGCCTCACACACGACAATGAATGCTGAGATGGTGAGGAAGGAATTTGGGGCCAGATCATGGAAATCTAGCCCATAGTAGAACATAAGTCTGCGGACGAATGGGTGGAGTGGAAATCCCAGCCCGCGGACGAAGTGGGGGATGAAAACTACCCTCTCATGGGACTCCGGGGTAGGGACAATTTGTCCCTCGGTCGGAAGCCGATGGGCGACTTCCTTGGCCAAATATCCGGCGTCCCGAAGCTGGGTGATGTCCTTCTCCTTGATGGAGGAGACCATCCACTTGCCCTGCGCTCCAGATCCGGACATGGTTGGAGTGCTTTTTTGAGGCGGAAAAGATGAGAACTTGGGTGCTGGAGCTCGAGAGTGGGTAGGCAGAGAGAGAGAGAGAGGAGGCATAGGTGAAAGAGGGTGAGTCCTTATCCCCTTATAAAGGCAACGAATATCAAGCGCCTCCCCACTAGCCTTAAAACTCGCCTGTTTCCCAAGGGTCACGCAGACGGCGTGGTTGGATTACCCACGCCTGCATTGATGAGAATCCCGTAATAAGGGGACACGATCTCTGCTTTGACAAGACGTGCCAATAAAACCGCATCTCAAAACGTGGAGCGTAAGGCCGAAAAAACGGTTCGAAATAATGACTGGATGGTGATGTGGCATCATGCTACGAAAAGTTGTCAGTAGATTGGACTCGTGAAATATTATACTCTCTGCGGTTGTGAATGGTTCTTGTTTTGCAGAGCCGGGCACATTCTTTGTGTTCGAAGGCTGTTTTGAAGTATTCGGAGGAGGAACCCGCTTTGCAATGCCGAAGACAATCTGCGCGTCGGACACCTCATCATTGAAAGCCTGGTTCAGGGGCTACTGAGGGAGTCTTGGACTAAGATGTCCTCGGGCGTCCGGCCTGTTGGACATGGGCCGGACTGATGGGCTATGAAGATACAAAGACCGAAGACTCTCTCCCGTGTCCGGATGGGAGTCTCCTTGGCGTGTGAGGGAGTCCTGGATTAGGGGGTATCCGGACAGCCAGATTATATCCTTTGGCCGGACTGTTGGACTATGAAGATACAAGATTGAAGACTTCGCCCCATGTCCGGATGGGACTCTCCTTGGCATGGAAGGCAAGCTTGGCAATACGGATATGTAGATCTCCGTCCTTGTAACCGACACTGTGTAACCCTAGCCCCCTCTGGTGTCTATATAAACCGGAGGGTTTAGTCCATAGGAATAACAACAATCATACCATAGGCTAGCTTCTAGGGTTTAGCCTCTTCGATCTTGTGGTAGATCAACTCTTGTAATACTCATATCATCAAGATCAATCAAGCAGGAGTAGGGTTTTACCTCCATCGAGAGGGCCCGAACCTGGGTAAAAACATCGTGTCCCCCGTCTCCTGTTACCATCCGCCTAGACGCACAGTTCGGGACCCCCTACCCGAGATCCGCCGGTTTTGACACCGACATTGGTGCTTTCATTGAGAGTTCCTCTGTGTCGTCATCGTTAGGCTGGATGGCTCCTTCAATCATCGATAGCGATGCAGTCCGGGGTGAGCCTTTTCTCCTCGGACGGATCTTTGTATCCGGCGGCTCTGCACTGCGGGTCAACTCGCTTGGCCATCTGGAGCAGATCAAGAGTTACGCCCCTGGCCACCAGGTCAGGTTTGGAAGCTTAAACTACACGGCCGACATCCGCGGAGACTTGATCTTCGACGGATTTGAGCCCCTGCCGAGTGCGCCGCACAGTCACGATGAGCATGATTTAGCTCTACCATCGGACAGTGTTCAGGAGACCGCACCGGCAACCGCTCTGACCCTCAATTCAGAGCCAATTGCGCCATCCATGGATGGGTGGATAGACCCTGCCATGGAGGACGCATTCTCAGCGGCGATCGAGCCGAGTATCGACCTTACCCTTCACGGGAGCCGTGACGCCGAACCGCTGGATTCTTCCCCGGCCACGGACTCTGAACCGCCTGCGCCCGTGCCTATCCAATCCAACTGGGCGCCGATCATGGAGTTCACCTCCGCGGATATCCTTCAGCACTCGCCCTTTGGCGACATACTGAACTCATTAAGGTCTCTCTCCTTGTCAGGAGAGTCCTGGCCGAACTATGGCCGGCCAGATTAGGATGCGGACGACGAAGAAATTCGCCGTCCACCCACCACCCACTTAGTAGCCACTGTCAACGATTTGACCGACATGCTCGCCTTCGACTCCGAAGACATCAACGGTATGGACGACGATGCAGGAGACGAACAGGAGCCACTGCCCACAGGGCACTGGACACTCACTTCATCATATGATGTATACATGGTGGACACGCCCAAATAAAACGACGGCCCCTCAAGAAGCAGTCAAAGCGGCGGCGTAAGCGCCGCTCCAAATCCCGCCTCGGCAGAAACAGCGATCATATAGACCCAGCGATAGAGCAGGGTGAGCTAGTGGACGACAAACACGGCATTGAACCACCGTCCGACCACGGCAACACGGAGAATCAAACCGAACAACCCGACTCCGGCGAAGAGAACAGTCCGGATGACATCACACCGGACAGGCACCCGGAGCAACAGAATACCCATCAAAGGCTTGTTGCCACTGCGAGGAGTCTGAAAAAGCAGAAGCAAAGGCTCAGGGCTGCCCAAGACACACTCAGAATTAGATGGAGCGAAGTACTCAACACTGCAGCAAAGTACGGCGGTAATCGCCACACAAAGAGCTACCCAAAGCGAAAGCTACTAGCTGAATTCGATGAGGAGGACTTAGATCCCCTGCAATCAAAAAACAAAACAGCCATCCGGTCGGATAGACGACCTCGTGGCCAACATAGAGCGTCAAACGACGCCGCACACAAGCCAGTACGCGATCCACATGAGGGCTCGCATCAAAAGGACGGCGCAACCAGATCCATCTACGGGCCAAGCAAGCGCGCTCCAGCACGCAATGCAACACAACAAAAATCCGAACACCACGGTACACCCAAATACAGGGGTGCCGCATACCCCCTATGTTTCACCGATGAGGTGCTGGACCATGAATTGCCAGAGGGATTCAAACCCGTAAACATAGAGGCGTATGACGGAACGACAGACCCTGGGGTATGGATTGAGGACTACATCCTCCATATCCACATGGCTCGAGGAGACGATCTCCACGCCATCAAGTACTTACCCCTCAAGCTCAAAGGGCCAGCTCGGCACTGGCTTAAAAGCCTCCCCGAAAACTCCATTGGAAGCTGGGAAGAGCTCGAAGACGCTTTTCGGGCAAATTTTCAAGGGACCTATGTCCGACCACCGGATGCAGACGATTTAAGTCATATAACTCAATAGCCCGGAGAGTCAGCCCGAAAGCTTTGGAACAAGTTTCTCACTAAAAAGAACCAAATAGTCGACTGCCGGACGCCGAAGCCTTAGCAACTTTCAAGCACAGCGTTCAAGACGAATGGCTTGCCAGACACCTCGGCCAAGAAAAGCCGAGAACAATGGCAGCATTAACAAGCCTCATGACCCGCTTTTGCGTGGGTGAGGACAACTGGTTAGCCCGATGCAGCACCAGCGACCCAAGTACATCCGAAGTCAGGGACGGAAACGGGAAGCCACGACACAGCAAAAGCAAGCGCCGGAATAAAGAAGACAGCCCGAAGAGCACCGCGGTAAACGCCGGATTCAGAAGCTCTCGGCAGGTCAGCAAAAGCTGCCCTCCAAAGGCAACAGAGACGAACTGTCCAGCCTGAAAAATATTCTGGACAAACTATGTCAGATCCACGGCACCCCCGATAAACCTGCAAATCATACCCATAGAGAATGTTGGGTCTTCAAGCAGTTTGGCAAACTCAACGCCGAACACAAGGGGCAGGATACACCAAGTGAAGACGAGGACGAGCCTCGCAAGCAAAGCACTAGGGAACAGAAGAAATTCCCACCAGAAGTCAAAATAGTAAACGTGTTACACGTGCTGAAGGGGAGAAACAAAGCGGCACTCCTAGAGACACACGCCCCAGGGCCTATCACCGCGGAGTTCTGCCACTGGTCGTCCAAACCGATCACCTTTGACCATCGGGATTACTCGGCAAGTATCCGACATGCAGGATGGGCTGCCTTGGTGTTAGACCCGATAATTGACGGATACCACTTCACACGAGTCCTAATGGACGACGGCAGTAGTTTAAACCTGATATATTAGGACACAGTCCGCAAAATGGGGATAGACCCAACAAAAATCAGCCATAGCAATACTACCTTTAAAGGAGTAACGCCAGGCCTAGAAGCCCATTGTATGGGCTCCCTGCTACTAGAGGTTATATTCGGCTTTCCCGATAACTTCCGCAGCGAAAAGTTAACCTTCCACATCGCTCCGTTCCAAAGTGGCTATCAAGCACTACTCGGACGCGAAGCTTTCGCTCGCTTTAACGCAATACCACATTACGCTTCTCTCATGCTTAAAATGCCCGGTCCACGTGACATCATTACAGTAAATGGAAATACTGAGTGCTCCTTGCACGCGGAAGACCGTGTGGCTGCCTTGGCAGCCGCACACTAGACGGCCTCACCAACTAGAGCATCTGACAGGTCGCTAAGACCACGGACACGGTTAGACGAGTCTGGTGTAGCTATATATAATTGATACAGGTTTGATGGCTATACCCCTACAGCAATACAAGGGGCTCAACGTGTGTGAACAAGTGACAATTAGGCTCAACTTTACTCATCTGGAACTATACATGGTTTATTTAGTATAACCTACCTTTTGCATGACAACTTTTCAACTAAGTTCCTCTCTTTTTCAGATGACCATCGTGCTACACCCGTCTAGGATACGGCACAACGGAGACACAGGCGCAGACGTGCAGCAGGGACCCGTTCCAAGGATTCTTTTTAGATTAAGACCCTGCGTAAACCTTTTTTACTGTCTCTTGTTGATACACATCCCCTGGATTCTCAGTACAAGCGAGAAGGATGCTGATGTATTGGCATGTGGCCACGTCAGAATATTGCACGTACCTGGACACCAGGGGCTTATTACAAAGGGCACTGTTTAGCCCGGTTTACATCATAAAGACCGAATACCTTAGGGAGTGTTCAGCGTCGTGAGTTTGGCCTTATATGCATCAGCTCTGAATCATGTCTTTGGTCAAATGTTGGGTTTGCCCGGCTCCTGTGTTTTGCTGCCTTACGTTCCACTCTATTGGCTAAGGCGGCACCAGGAGAACTACTGCGATTGTGCCCTGGTTCATCCGGACGAGCACCTCAGTAGAGAAAGCCGAAAACTGACTGTCATGATATAGCGTGAGACTGGTCAACCACTCGATGACCTAGCAGAATCTTCGGGATTCCTCTGCCTTAACAAAGGGCCGTTTCCCGGCCAGGCATGTACGCGCCCCGAATTCGGATGAGCGCGGAGCCACCAGGGGCTATATAGTAGCCCCACTGTCAAACTCCTCTGGCTAAGTGAAAGTTTTAAAGCATTATAGTCCAATTGCCTAGTTCGCTGCGCTATCACCTCCTTAATGGACCAAGACGTTGGATGATGTGTGAACATGCGTCTTCTGCGAGCACCCCCGCATTATATGCGTGGGGGCTGAAGCCGACAACTGCCATCTTTCAGGTTATATACATATATACATAAACGGCCGCACATGAGGCATCATAGTACTTTCGGGCAAAAGTATAAATACAACCTTGATAAACTCAATAAAACATTGTTTTTACAATGGGAATACATGTCACTCAAACGTAATACTCTTCGAGCACTGAGCCTCTATCGAACGAGCGCCTTCAAGAACTTCTTCAAAGTAGTGCTCGGCAGCCACTCGGCCTATGGCCGAACCCTGTGCCGCAACAGTGGTGGCATCCATCTCCGCCCAGTATGTTTTGACACGGGAAAGGGCCATCCGCGAGCCTTCTATGCACGCCAACCTTTTTACAGCATCGATGTGTGGCACAACACCAAGGCATTGTTGCACTAAGCTAAAGTAGCTATTCGGCCTTGGCCCTCTCGGCCACAGATGATCCACAACGGACCTCATGGCAAGTCCGGATAATCTATGGAGCTCGGCCCACTCGGCCATTTTCTCATTCAACAGCAGCGGACGGGCTGGAGCATGAAACTGTGACCAAAACAGTTTTTCCACTTCGTGATCTTTCCGATCCTTGAAGTACTCGGCCACATCAGTAGCACTTGCCGCCAAATCCACGTAGGCGTCCGCAGAACTACATAGCCGGTCCAGAGGTGCATACTTCGGATCCCCGAACTTAGTCCACAACAAGAAGGGCTTCCTAGATACAATATCCACAGCTTGATGCGGCTCCTCCTTCGTCGCTCTAATTTTGGAGCGGGCTTCCTTGGCAGCCACCCGGGCCTTTTCCAGGTCCGTCGCCTTCGCCCGGTTTTCTTCTTCAAGAAGCTGGTTACGGTCAGTAGCATCTTTTAACTCTACAGCCATCTTGGCTATTTTTTCTTTGCTCTCGCAATGCGCGGCCTGTTCGGCCCTTAACTCTTCGGCCGCCTTTAAAGCGGACGCATTGCTACTCCTTGCTTGCTCCTTGGCTCGGGCAAGCTCCGCTCGAAGGATCTCCACGGTGGCAGCTCCATCTGCAGTCACAACATATTAAAGATACTGGCATCATGCTGCTCTTATTATGTGACAATCACCAGAAAAATCACCTACCCCGTGCCTCGTCAAGCCGCTTGTTAACAAGCACGATGTCGGCATCTGCCGCATCCAGTTGCCGCCTTAGTTCGGCAAACCCATTAGTCCGGCTAGCCACCGGAGCTTCAACCACCTGCACATAAAGGCAGTCTGGTTATTACCTGGGACTATGATCCTCTGATTGCCGCCGTTTTCGACGACAACCAGAGTCTCAGGGGCTACTATCTACACAGGGCACATCTAAAAATGTGTGGTACTGTCAACAATGTACATCATCTCGTGTACCTCAAAACCCGCCAGTAGACTCATAAAGGCTTCATGCAACCCGCTTTCGGCGGACGAAATCCTTTCAATCACCGTACCCATCAATGTGCGGTGCTCTTATGAGATAGTCGCTTGCTCTAGCAGATCCCTCAGTACGTCCGACCGCACACCAGACGGTGTCGAACTCTTTTGATTGCTCTCTTCAAGAGCCGGATATTGAGGACATCGGGTGGCCATAGGATTACCTTATGGCCTTGCCTGATCAGGAGAAACCCTCCGCGACGACACCTCGGGGTCGCCCACCTCGCGAGGCGGTGTGGCAGGGGGAGGCGTTTCACTCTCCATCATCTCTGGAAGAAGATTCCCTGAAGACGAGCTCTTCTGAGAAGGGCTAAGATCTGAACTGCAAGATAAATGCTTCGATTATTTTCCTCAGAAGTAAAGCGAGATATTTTCATTATTAAATACCCTTTTACTTACAGCTTGGTGGAGGGCTGATCCCCTTGAGGGCATAGTGCGGCCAGGGTATCCCCCAGGGCAGGACCCTCCGGCGGAGATTTCTTCCCCCGTTTGGAGACCATTGTCTCCGGGTCCTCTGTGGTGGTTCTCTTCCTTCCCTGGGGAGAGGAAGTTTCAGTTCCTCCTCCCCGGCTAACCTCCTTCACGGAGGCGCTAGCCTCCTTGTTCCCCCCTTTATCTTCTCCTGAGGGCGCTTGATAAGGCGCAATCTCCAGCATCCTGGTTAGCACGGGATTTGGTGAGGTATCAGGGAGGGGGGCCGGACACCTGATCAACTTTGCCTTCGCTATCCAATCCTGGTCAAAGAGCGGCTTTTTTAGGGCAATGTTGCGATAAATAAACAAACAGTGTGTTCGGATGCGGGGCTACTTACTTGGGTATCCGGGCGATTGCAGCTCAGACCTGCATCCTCAGTGATGCCCGGACACATTATTTGTGGTCCGAAGAACAATTTGTACATCTCTTTGTGCGTCATGCCGAGGAAATGTTCAATAGCTCGCGATCCTTCCGGGTTGAATTCCCACATGCGAAGGGGCCGGCGTTTGCAAGGCTGGACTTGACGAACTAGCATAACTTTCACTACCATAACCAGACTGAAATCTCTCTCAAAGAGATCTCGGATACAGCTTTGCAGTATTGGCACGTCCTTGGCTGGACCCCAGCTCAGCCCCCTGCTGATCCATGACATCAGTTGTGGTGGGGGGGGGGGTTGAGCGAAAGGTGGGGGCAGCTACCCACTTGGCACTTCGGGGAGCTGTGATGTAGAACCACTCCCGCTGCCACAATCCGGACACCTTTGAGAAGCAACCCTCAGGCCATGGAGTGCCAACGATTTTGCTTATTAAAGCAGCTCCGCACGCTACGTGCTTCCCCTCGATCATCTTCGGCTTCACATCGAAGGTCTTGAGCCACAGGCCGAAGTGAGGGGTAATGCGGAGGAAGGCCTCACATATGACAATAAATGTCGAGATGTGAAGAAGGGAATCCCGGGCCAGATCATGAAACTCTAGCCCATAATAGAACATAAGACCCCTAACAAAGGGTCCAGAGCGAGGCCTAGTCCTCAGAGGAAGTGGGAGACGAACACGACGCTCTCGTTGGGTTCCGGAGTAGGGACGACCTGCCCTCAGGAAGGAAGCTGATGCGAAATTTCGGCTGTCAGATATCTGGCCTCTCTCAACTTCTTGATGTCCTCCTCCGTGACGGAGGAAGGCATCCACCGACCTTGAAGGTTGGATCCGGACATAGTTGAAGGTCCGAAGCACCTGACCTGAGTTTTGGGTGTTAGAGCTCGAGGCGGGGGAAGGATTTGATTAAGCACGAGAGGGAAAAAAGAAAAAGCCTTGTCCCCTTTATAAGGAGGGTGAATATCAAGCGTCCTCCCCGTGGCCGTTTGGGACTTGCCTAAGATCTAGGAGTCCTACCCATAGGCACAGTTGGGTTACCCACATCCGTATTGATGAGAATCCCATGATAAAGGGGACAAGATCTCTGCTTCGACAAGACGTGCCAAGGAAACCACCTCGCAAAACACGCTGAGATGGGTTATGAAAAATGATTCGAATAAAGACCTGGCTGTGGCATGATGTCACACTACGCGGTACGTCAGCAGATTAGATTTGTGGAAACATTATTCTCTCTACGGTGGTATGTGGAACTTGTTTTGCAGAGCCGGACACGATCCTCGTGTTCAAAATCTTCTATGAAGTATTCGTAGGAGGAACCCGCCTTGCAATGCCGAAGACAATCTGCGCGCCGGACTCATCATCATTGAAGCCTGGTTCAGGGGCTACTGAGGGAGTCCTGGATTAGGGGGTATCTAGACAGCCGGATTATATCCTTTGGCCGGACTGTTGGACTATGAAGATACAAGATTAAAGACTTCGCCCCGTGTCCGGATGGGACTCTCCTTGGCGTGGAAGGCAAGCTTGGTAATACGGATATGTAGATCTCCTTCCTTGTAACCGACTCTGTGTAACCCTAGCCCCCTCCGGTGTCTATATAAACCGGAGGGTTTAGTCCATAGGAACAACAACAATCATACCATAGGCTAGCTTCTAGGGTTTAGCCTCTTCGATCTCGTGGTAGATCAACTCTTGTAATACTCATATCATTAAGATCAATCAAGCAGGAGTAGGGTTTTACCTCCATCGAGAGGGCCCGAACCTGGGTAAAAACATTGTGTCCCCCATCTCATGTTACCATCCGCCTAGACGCACAGTTCGGGACCCCCTACCCGAGATCCGCCGGTTTTGACACCGATAGCGTGGATGGCAAGCTTGGCGTTCGGATATGAAGATTCCTTTCTCTGTAACCGACTTTGTGTAACCCTAGTCCCCTCTCGTATCTATATAAACCGGAGGGTTTAGTCCGTAGAGGCAATCACAATCATATAGGCTAGAATTCTAGGGTTTTAGCCATTACGATCTCGTGGTAGATCAACTCTTGTAATACTCATACTCATCAAGATCAATCAAGCAGGAAGTAGGGTATTACCTCCATAGAGAGGGCCCGAACCTAGGTAATCATCATGTGCCATGTCTCCTGTTACCATCGACCTTAGACGCACAGTTCGGGACCCCCTACCTGAGATCCGCCGGTTTTGACACCGACAATGCTCCTTCTTGATTTCTACCTCCGCAGCTTTGAGCATTGCGAAGAGCTCGGGAATAGTCTTTTCCATCCCTTGCATATTATAGTTGATCACGAAGCCTTTGTAGCTTGGTGGCAGTGATTGAAGAACTCTGTCAGTAACACTATCATCCAGAAGAGTAACTCCGAGCTGAGTCAAGCGGTTATGGTACCTAGACATTCTGAGTATGTGTTCACTGACAGAAATGTTCTCCTCCATCTTGCAGCTATAGAACTTGTTGGAGACTTCATATCTCTCAACTCGGGCATTTTCTTGAAATATTAACGTCAACTCTTCGAACATCTCATATGGTCCATGACATTCAAAACGTTTTTGAAGTCCCGATTCTAAGCCGTAAAGCATGGCACACTGAACTATCGAGTAGTCATCAGATCGAGCTTGCCAGACTAGGGGTGGGCATAAAAACCGACCAGCCGAATACCAGACCTATACCGAAACTGAATAAACTGGAATTTTAGTTTTTTTATACTGCGACAATTAAATTCGGTTTTTACCTATAATAACTGAATTTAAATCGGCCAGTTCGGCATTAAATCGACGTCGAAACAAAAAACTGAAGTGCAACGACTTCTTGACTTCGTGTAGGAGGCTCCCTCCACATGCTCCCGCGCGTAGCGCCAAACGCTGGCGGTCGCGTGCCCGCGTCCAGCACTCCAGGCTATGACCACACACCATACGAAGGCCCATGCATGCTCTTTGTCCCACGTTTTGACTAGTACTTTTGTCGGCCTTGGCCCACCACTAACTGCAAGACCCAACGCAACTAGTACTTGTGACGACCGTGTGGAGTGTGCAACATATTTTTTTAGTCCCACATTGTTTGTGATACTCAAGGTGGCAAGGCGCTGGGTGATATAAGACTGTGAGGTTCTCACTGCTCAGATTATAAGCGCTTGCTGCCGCACTTTAAGCAATGTTCGGTAATAAACCGAAAACCGAACCAAAGTATCGGTTAACCAAAAATCAGTTAGCAATCTTGGACTGCTATTTTCGGTTTTTAGTTTTCAAAACCGTATTTAAAAATAAATCAAATTTTTGGTTTCTACTGAATGCCCACCCCTATGACAGACGTTCATAACATGAGCAGTTGCTCCTGCAGCAGGCCTTTCACCTAGCGGTGCATCAAGGACATAATTCTTCTCTGCAGCAATGAGGATAATCCTCAAGTTACGGACCCAGTCCGTGTAGTTGCTTCCATCATCTTTCAACTTAGCTTTCTCTAGGAACGCATTAAAATTCAAGGGAACGGTAGCACAGTCCATTGATCTACAACATAGATATGCAAAACCTATCAGGACTAAGTTCACGATAAATTTAAGTTCAATTAATCATATTGTAACACCCCTGTGTAATGATGCTACAATAACCCCGGTTTTAAGTTAATCATTTTGCAAAACAAGTGTTTGATAATCCTTGGTTCCCTCTCATTTCAAATTCCAGTTGAATTCAATTTCCAATTCTCAGTGAAAATTCAAAATTTGCTCAAACATGAAAAGTGAAATGTTCATCATGTGCCAAATAATCCATAAGTAATATTGGTAGTGAACTAAACTTTTTCGCAAAATGTTTAAGTGACCTAAACTACCTAAAACAGCGACCTAAGAGATAAATTAAATGCCTTTTTAATTTATAAAAATTGCAATCTTTTTGTGGCAGTGCACAATAATTCTTTGAAATTGTTTTGGCGAGTGGCATAATTTTGCGAAGTCATTAGTGGCTAAAATAAAATGCAAAAGCTACTGAAAAAAAGAAAAAGAAAAGAAAAAAAAGGAAAGAAGAAGGGGTGGGAGAGCCCCTGGCCTCCCCTTGGGCTTCGGCCCACCCCAGCAGGCCGGCCCACCTACCTCACACCGGTCGCTCTCCCCTCCCTCTTGTTCCCCTGGTGCGTGCCGCTACAGGGGCTTGTCGCCACCCGACCACCCCGCTGGCAACGCCGCGGGTGGATAAGAGCCCCCTCCGGCTCCTTGAGTCCTGCCCCACCTACCTCCACCCACTCCCCTCTCCATATCGGTCGCTCTCTCCCTCGCTCTCCAGAACCCCTTCCCCCCTCGTCCGACACAATCACCGACACTCTCCGTCGTCCACGCGACCACTGCGCCCCATTCGTCTCTCCGTCTCGTCCTCTCGGCTCATCAACGTTGGCCACTTCTTCCTCAACAACGTACGAGGGACGAGGAGCCCTGCATCGCTGGCAAGCCGTCTTCTTCCTCATCAGATCCCGACGCGCCGCCGATCTGCTCTGCTCTGCTGCTCCTAAACTACCAAGGGCCATCGGCGTGCCGCTCGGTGAGCTCCTCCAACACCTGCTCCTCTTCGTTAGGTTTCTCACACGTCGTAGCTAGCTGTCGCCACGTCCGTGCTCTGCTCGCCACCGATGAGCTTGTGGCCGTCACTGTGGTCGACGTCACCGCCACGTGAGGCCACCGTCGAGCTCCTGGTGCTCCCAGGAGCCCAACGGGCCCGAGCACGTGCCTCCTAGCATAGTTTCCGTCGAGGTCCCGTATGCGCGGCCGCCGTAGCTCATCATCGGTCCCATTTGGTACGACCATTTGGTCTGGCGCCGCCACCAATCGACTCGGAGCACTGCGGTCGTTCGAACGCACGTTACCGCGCACGATTTGGTGATGCGTAGAGCGAATTCGACCATTCTGGCGATGCACCGCCGCGTTTTGGGTGACAAGTGGGCCCCCTGAGACACTAATGCTGGGCCCCACGAGTCCCCGTTGACTGGCTTGACCAGTCAACGTGCTGAATGGGCGTCTCTGTGAAGCTGACGTGCGGGCCCTACCGCTTAATCCTCTAATTAAATGTTTTAATAATTAAAACTAATTATTTTAGCTAATTAATCTATGACAGGTGGGGCCTACTTGCTAAATAACTCTGCTTTGTTAGTTTTAAAACTATGTTGGCTCTCTTTCCATGACATGTGGGTCCTACTAGACCCACAGGTCAGGCTTGACCTGGTCAGCGAGTCTATTGACTGCTGACATCATCCCCATGCAATGCTAACGCCATATTCCTTTTATGTTAATTCTGTAATTTAAATAATTTCAGAAAACTATTAAAACTTTAGAAAATCGTAGATAATAAATCGTATCTGCGATGACAATGTTTTCTACATGAAAGTTGCTCAGAAAAATCCAATGAACCCGAATATGCGGTACGTTCATCTGTCACATGCCCCTAGCATGCTGAACATGGAAACATCCCCTCTCTATCGTCTGTCCAGAATCCGTCTAACATCGGGAAATCATCCTCGGATGTTTTCCCCCTCCGTATACAACGTGTAGCACTGCGTTAGAATACCCTAGCTTTGCATATCATCATGTCATGCTTAGTTATGCATCTATTTACTCTGTATCTACTATTTCTTCCCCCTCTTCTCTCCGGTAGACCCCGACATAGATGTTGCCCCTGTGATCGACTACGTCACCGACGACCCTTCTTCCTTCTCAACAGAGCTTCCAGGCAAGCAAACCCCCCTTGAACATTCTGATATCGCCCATTTCTTTCCATCTAATGCTCACATTAGAACTGCTACTGCTTTTTGTATGATCCTATTCTCATGCATAGCCTGTTTTTGTTACATGCTTTCTTACCTTACCTGCCTATTCTAAACTGCTTAGTATAGGTTGGTTAGACATCCATTAGTGACCCCCACCTTGTCCCAGTTGCCCCGCTTAATGTTCAATGACTCGATCAACATGATCGACGTCCAGGCCCCGACACCGCACATCACCCCCTTAGTTGAACGACCCTGCAGAGTTACTATCGAATGTCGAGGGTGATACCTCATCAGCACTTCTAATGTTAACCCTGTAGTGTAGCTATTCGGTCATTGTCATCGAGGATGATTCCTCCTTGACCACTCCCGATAATGACTCTATCGTGCAACCCCTCAAGTGTAAACCAACGAGGGTGATTCCTCCAAGTCCACCTTGATGGTTACATCGAGTGGGAATCCATCGAGGGTGATTCCTCAGGTTTCCCCCTTACTGTTTCAGACACAGGGTTACTTTGACTTACCATAAAACCATGATGACATTGGCTCGGCCCCGAGGGGTACCCGCGAGTGATGTGAAGTCGGGTTTATCTGGAGGATACTCGCAAGTTTTCCACGTAGCGCGGCCGGGCATTCTTAGTCCTTGCCACAAGTCCGTGAGACAGGGCGACGGGACCACATATCGTGGATCATTGATCGTTACCGCACTACCAAGACACTAGCAGTTTGGATATTTGATCCGAGTAGGCCTCTGGCCTTTTTCGCACTAACCACCATCCGGGAATAAGTATGGGCACTCTGCGTTGTATGTATCAGCCGAAAGCTCAATGGACATATGTGATGGAGCGGCGCGCGCCGGGTTGGACTGCGTAAGCACCTGCCTTTTTAAGGAGGTGGCTAGGTCTACTCACCGTCCGCATTTGCAACGCGCAGGAGTGGAAAGGGCGATGGGCCCAAGACCCCTGCACGCTTAGGGTGTAGACCGGTGTGCTGGCCTGTCTGGTGAGCCTAGGTAGGATTGCGGTGTGTTGATTAGCCGAGGGCGGTCATGACCTGATGGTGTGTCCAGCCGAAGTTGATTGAGCATGTTGGGTAAGTTGGTGCACCCCTGCAGGGAAGAATTCTATCTATTCGAATAGCCGGCTCCACGGTAACGGACGCTGGGAGTTGTATCCCGGTCAATACAACTAGAACTTGATGCTGAGGCATGTAATGGAAATGATGGCTCCAGGATTGTTTCCTCATAGGGAGTCAAGGAAGTGATCTCAGGGTAGTGTTACAACATACTTACTAATATTATAATATGCCACTCTTATCTCTTCTGATGCTGCAAGATGCTTGGAGCTGCTTGAAGATGCTAGTCTTCGATAGGCTAGGCTTTCCCCTTCTCTTCTGGCATTCCACAGTTTAGTCCATAGATACATGCCATTCCTTTGATACTGATGCATATTTAGTATCGATCTGATGTAAGTCTTGCGAGTACTTTGGATGAGTACTCACGGTTGCTTTGCTACCTCTTTTCCCCCATACCCAATTGTTGTGACCAGATGACGAATCCTAGGAGTCAGACGACACCACTGATGACTACTACTACCCCGAGGGTGCCTACTACTACGTGACGGCCACCGACGACCAGGAGTAGTTAGGAGGCTCCCAGGCTGGAGGCCTTGCCTTTTTGATCGATGTTGCTTTTGTGCTAGCCTTCTTAAGGCAGACTTGTCTAACTTATGTCTGTACTCAGATATTGTTGCTTTCGATGACTCGTTAGTTTTCGAGCTTATGTATTCGAGCCCTCGAGGACCCTGGCTTGTAATATAAAGCTTGCATTATTTTAATTTGTGTCTAGAGTCGTGTTGTGATATCTTCCCATGAGTCCCTTATCTTGATCGTACACAGTTGCGTGTATGATTAGTGTATGATTGAATCGGGGGTGTCACAAGTTGGTATCAGAGTCGGTTGCCTGTAGGTATCCCCCTTCCAACTCCTTGGCCGAATTCGACTCTAGTCACTACAAAAAACTTTTACTAACATGGCTGGGTGTCTTACGGGCCCACATCACCATTGGGTGGTATTAGGATCTTTTAATCCTTGATCTTTACTCTGGGATTATGATCTCTCTTCCATTCGGGTTAAACGAATGTACTAACTCTAACATTAGGATCCCATGACCACATTCACCCCAAAGTTGGATAAGCCACTTATTCCTTAGAATAGTATTTTGAATAGTACACACACTGTCGTGTTGACTACTATGTGGTATCCATCGTACCTCTTCCATTATGCATGTTTTATCATGAATGACCCTTTGACTTTACAAATGCTCGATGCTGAACTACCCCTGTTACATGTTAGCAGGATGGTTAGACCTTATGGTCATGGCTATGGTGGCAATGCTCCACCACCGCCTGAATTCATGGCCGAAATGATGCAATAGTTTGAGCTGAATTGTCTATTCATTGAAGGAATGATGGCTAAGTTTCGTCGCCCCAATATGAACCAACAGCCAGCCCCAGTAACTCTGCAGGATTTCATGCGCCTCAACCCAACTATCTACCGCAGCTCAACACAGCCACTAGATTCTGATGACTGGCTCCGTGATATCACCTATGAGGTGGAGTCTGTTGATGTAGCCCCTGCTAGCTATGTCACCTTCGCATCCTTCTTCCTCAAGGGTCCTGCTGCTCAATGGTGGGATAACCACAGGCGTACCCTACCTGCTAGAACGGTCATCACTTGGCCGGATTTCCAAGCTGCCTTCCGTGCTTGTTTCATTCCTCAGGGAATCATGGATAGGAAGAAGTGCGAGTTACGCAACCTCACCCAAGGCAAGAAGTCTGTAGATGCTTATCAGTGGGAATTTTTGGACTTTTCACGATATGCTAAAGAAGACATTGCAACCGATGCTCGTAGGCAAGAAAAGTTCTGTCATGGACTTCACCCTGATATCAAGCTAAGACTGCTCGTTCATGACTTTGCCGACTTCACCACCTTGGTGAACAAGGATATTTAGGTTGAGACCGGTCTTCAGGAATACTAGGGATCCCTCAGGCGCAGATGTGACACTGGTTCATCTTCGGGCCCATCAGTGCAGAAGCATCGAATATGGATCCCCCACAACATGTATCGTCCAACTGCACCTGCTCCAAGACAGTCCTATGCTGCTCCACACCTGCCTCCTCCACCAACGAGGCGGCCTCTTCGGACTGCACCACCTCGAGCTCCTGCTCCCAATCCCAATGATGGTATGTGCTTCAAGTGTGGCCTTCCAGGTCACTGTTCTAGGAACTGCCCTCAGAATCAGAGCTAGTTGGCTCTGCCTTCAACTGGCTATAACAACCAACCTCGCAATGGCAATGCCAGACCTTATGGTCGTGGTCAGGCTAATCATGTTGATTTGAATGAAGCTCAAGACCAGCTTGCTACTATGATGGGTACTCTTCTCGTTAATTCAGTACCGGCTTCTGTTTTATTCAATTCAGGAGCATCACATTCTTTCATATCAGAAAATTTTGTATTCATGCATGGCATTAAATACGAAGATATGCACACTCCATTAGTGGTAAAAATCCATGCGGGTCAATGCCAAACCTCCATGGTTAGCCACAATGTTTCCGTTGAAATCGAAGGGTTGGAATTTTTTGCCTCCTCCATTATTCTGAAGTCTTCCAATATTGATCTCATTCCGGGAATGGATTGGTTGAAAGCACATATGTCTTCTATTGTTTGCGCCACTAAAACCGTCCACCTTCTACACCCTTCAGATGAGATAGTAAGCTCCAATGCTCGTCTGGTTCAAAATGCAAAAGCCCGACTCTATCTCGTGAATGCGTTGAACGCAACACCTCTTGAGGGAATTGAAAAGATTCCAGTCGTTCGCCACTTCCAAGATGCCTTTCCAGAAGAACTCCCAGGAATACCCCCTACTCGAGCTGTTGAGTTCGTCATCGACTTGAAACCAGGTACCGTTCCTATCGCCAAACGACCCTACAAGATGCCACCTCATGAACTCCTTGAGCTTAAGGAGGATATCGACAAATCTCTTCGCAAGGGTTTCATTCGTCCAAGCTCCTCTACTTGGGGAGCACCTTCCCTCTTTGTCAAGAAGAAGGACGGAACAAACCGTTTGGTCCAAGACTATCGTCCTATCAACCAAGCAACTATTCCGAACAAATATCCGGTTCCTCGGATCAATGATCTATATGATCAACTGGCTGGTTCATCAGTGTTCTTTAAACTCGACTTGAGGTTGGGATACCACCAGATCCGTGTTCGTGGAGAGGATATTCCCAAGACCGCTTTCGTCACTCGTTATGGTTCTTACGAGTAAACCGTCGTGTCTTTCAACTTCACCAATGCTCCGGCCACATTTTCTCGTCGGATGAACTATATATTCATGGAATACCTCGACAAGTTCGTCGTAGTCTATCTGGATGACATCCTAGTATATTCGAAGAACAAAGAAGAACATGCTGAACATCTTCGACTTGTTCTGGAAAAGCATCGAGAGCATCAACTTTATGCCAAGTATTACAAGTGAGAATTCTGGCTTCCCGAAGTAACCTACCTTATGCATGTCATATCCAAGGATGGTATTGCCGTTAATCCAGAGCGCGTTCAGGCTATTCTTGACTGGAACCCTCCGAAGACAGTCAAGCAGGTTAGAAGCTTTCTTGGACTAGCCAGCTATTGTCGCCGCTTTGTAGAGAACTTCTCCAAGATCGCCAAGCCACTTACCAATCTGCTTCACAAGGGCATTAAGTTCGATTGGATAGACAAATGTCAGGAAAGTTTCTAGGCACTCAAGGACAAGCTGACATCTGCTCCAGTGCTTGCTCCCCTGATTCTCGCAAGGACTTCGTCATCTATTGCGACGCTTCACGACAAGGATTAGGCTGTGTCCTAATGCAAGAGCGCAGAGTGATTGCTTATGCCTCCCGTCAAGTGTGTCCTCACGAAGAGAACTACCCAGGTCACGACCTCGAGCTTGCTGCGGTTATCTATGCACTAAAGCTATGGCGACAGTACCTTCTTGGTAATCATTGTGAGATCTTCAACGATCATCAGAGTCTGAAGTACCTGTTTACTCAGCCAGATCTGAACCTCCGTCAGTAGCGATGGATGGAAGATATTGCTGACACAACTACGGTATATCCTATACCCCTGGCAAGGCTAATGTAATGGCTGATGCCTTGAGATGCAAGTCTTATTGCAATAACCACATGGTCCATAAAGCTCAACCCTGTCTTTATGAAGAACTTTGTAAGCTGAACCTTCAACTAGTTCCACATGGTTCCCTAAATAAACTTGTCATGGAACCAACTCTTCTCAAAGCTATTAAGTTTGCACAAGCCAAAGATGCTCACGTTGATCTGATGAAAAAGGATCTTGCCTTAGAGAAATCCAGAGATTTCTCACTTGGTGAAGATGGAACCTTATACTTCAGAGATAGCATTCTAGTACCCTAGTTCGAGCTTATGACAAAGAAGGTGATGAAAGAAACGCATGACACCCCTCTCTATATTCATCAGGGAAGTACTAAGATGTATCTAGACATTCGTCAGAAGTACTGGTGGTCTAAGATGAAGCAATACATTGCTTGATATATCAAAGAGTGTGACGTTTGCCGTCATGTCAAAGCAGAACATCAGAAACCGGCTGGACTTCTGCAACCGCTTCCGATTCCTGAATGGAAGTGGGATAAGATCCAGATGGACTTTGTCACTGGCCTTCCCAAGTCACAAAAGGGCAATGATGCTATCTTTGTCGTCATCGACCAATTCTCAAAAGTCGCGCACTTTCTGCCACTCAAGGAGACTATCACTGCTAGTCAATTAGCAAACTTATATATCTCCAGAATTGTGTCACTCCACAGCATTCCGATTGAGATCAGTTCAGACTCGACTCATATTACCCAGAGCACTGCTTATTGTTGGGAAATGTAGTAATTTCAAAAATCTCCTACACACACGCAAGATCATGGTGATGCATAGCAACGAGAGGGGAGAGTGTTGTCCACGTACCCTCATACACCGAAAGAGGAAGCATTATGACAACACGGTTGATGTAGTCGTACGTCTTCACGATCCGACCTATCCTAGTACCGAAAGTATGACACCTCCGCGATCTGCACACATTCAGCTCGGTGACGTCCCACGAACTCTTGATCCAGCTGAGTGTCGAGGGAGAGCTTCGTCAGCACGACGGCGTGATGACGGTGATGATGAAGCTACCGGCGCAGGGCTTCGCCTAAGCACTGCAACGATATGACCGAGGTGGAGTATGGTGGAGGGGGGCACCGCACACGGCTAAGGCAATGTCTGTTGTTGTGTTATAGGGTGCCCCCTGCCCCGTATATAAAGGAGCAAGGGGGGATGCCAGCCGGCCCTTGGGCGCGCCAAGGAGGGGAGGAGTCCTCCTCCTAGTAGGAGTAGGACTCCCCCTTTCCTAGTCCTAAGAGGAGGGGGAAGGGGAAAGGAAGGAGAGGGAGAGAGGGAGGGAAAGAGGGGGCGCCGCCCCCTCCTTGTCCAATTCGGACTCCTCAAGGGGGGCGCGCGGCCAACCCTAAGGCCCCCTCCTCTCTCTCACACAAGGCCGATGTTGGCCCATTAGTTCCCCCGGGGGTTCCGATAACCCCCGACACTCCGACAATTATCTAGTGACCCCTAGAACTCATCCGGTGTCCGAATATAGTCATCCAATATACCAATCGTTATGTCCCGACCAATTCGAGACTCCTCGTCATGTCTGTGATCACATCCGAGACTCCGAACTACCTTCGGTACATCAAAACACTTAAACTCATAATACCGATCGTCACTGAACGTTAAGTGTGCAGACCCTATGGGTTCGAGAACTATGTAGACATGACCGAGACACGTTTCCGGTCAATAACCAATAGCGGAACCTGGATGTTCAAATTGGCTCCCACATATTCTACGAAGATCTTTATCGGTCAAACCGCATAACAACATACGTTGTTCCCTTTGTCATCGGTATGTTACTTGCCCGAGATTCGATCGTCGGTATCTCAATACCTAGTTCAATCTCGTTACCGACAAGTATCTTTACTCGTTCCATAATGCATCATCCCGCAACTAACTCATTAGTCACATTGATTGCAAGGCTTATAGTGATGTGTATTACCGAGAGGGACCAGAGATACCTCTCCGACAATCGGAGTGACAAATACTAATCTTGATCTATGCCAACTCAACAAGTACCATCAGAGAAACCTATAGAGCACCTTTATAATCACCTAGTTACGTTGTGATGTTTGGTAGCACACTAAGTTTTCCTCCGGTATTTGGGAGGTGCATAATCACATAGTCATAGGAACATGTATAAGTCATGAAGAAAGCAATAGCAATATACCAAACGATCAAGTGCTAAGCTAACAGAATGGGTCAAGTCAATCACATCATTCTCTAATGATGTGATCCCGTTAATCAAATGACAACTCATGTCTACGGCTAGGAAACTTAACCATCTTTGGTTCAACGAGCTAGTCAAGTAGAGGCATACTAGTGACACTATGTTTGTCTATGTATTCACACATGTACTAAGTTTTCGGTTAATACAATTCTAGCATGAATAATAAACATTTATCATGATATAAGGAAATATAAATAACAACTTTATTATTGCCTCTAGGGCATATTTCCTTCAGTCTCCCACTTGCACTAGAGTCAATAATCTAGATTACACAGTAATGATTCTAACACCCATGGAGTCTTGGTGCTGATCATGTTTTGCTCGTGAGAGAGGCTTAGTCAACGGGTCTGCAACATTAAAATCCGTATGTATTTTGCAAATCTCTATGTCTCCATCCTTGACTTGTTCACGGATGGAATTCTAGCGTCTCTTGATGTGCTTGGTTCTCTTGTGAAATCTGGATTCCTTTGCCAAGGCAATTGCACCAGTATTGTCACAAAAGATTTTCATTGGACCTGATGCACTAGGTGTGACACCTAGATCGGATATGAACTCCGTCATCCATACTCCTTCATTTTCTGCTTCTGAAGCAGCTATGTACTCCGCTTCGCATGTAGATCCCGCCACGATGCTTTGTTTAGCACTGCACCAACTTACAGCTCCACCATTCAATATAAATATGTATCCGGTATGTGACTTAGAGTCATCCGGAGCAGTGTCAAAGATTGCATCAACATAACCATTTACGACGAGCTCTTTATCACCTCCATAAACGAGAAACATATCCTTAGTCCTTTTCAGGTATTTCAGGATGTTCTTGACCGCTGTCCAGTGATCCACTCCTGGAGTACTTTGGTACCTCCCTGCTAAACTAATAGCAAGGCACACATCAGGTCTGGTACACAGCATTGCATACATGATAGAACCTATGGCCGAAGCATAGGGAATGACTTTCATTTTATCTCTATCTTCTGCAGTGGTCGAGAATTGAGTCTGACTCAACTACACACCTTGTAACACAGGCAAGAACCCTTTATTTGCTTGATCCATTTTGAACTTCTTCAAAACTTTGTCAAGGTATGTGCTCTATTAAAGTCCAATTAAGTGTCTTGATCTATCTCTATAGATCTTAATGCCCAATATATAAGCAGCTTCACCGAGGTCTTTTATTCAAAAACTCTTATTCAAGTATCCTTTTATGCTATCTAGAAATTCTATATCATTTCCAATCAACAATATGTCATCCACATATAATATTAGAAATGCTACAGAGCTCCCACTCACTTTCTTATACATACATGCTTCTCCAAAAGTCTGTATAACACCATATGCTTTGATCACACTATCAAAACGTTTATTCCACCTCCGAGATGCTTGCACCAGTCCATAAATGGATCGCTGGAGCTTGCACACTTTGTTAGCATTATTTGGATCGATAAAACCTTCAGGTTGCATCATATACAACTCTTCTTCCAGAAATCCATTCAGGAATGCAGTCTTTACATCCATTTGCCAAATTATGAGAAATTGCTAACATGATTCGGACGGACTTAAGCATCGCTACGGGTGAGAATGTGTCATCGTAGTCAACTCCTTGAACTTGTCGAAAACCTTTCGCAACAAGTTGAGCTTTGTAGACAGTAACATTACCGTCAGCGTCAATCTTCTTCTTGAAGATCCATTTATTCTCGATGGCTTACCAATCATCGGGCAAGTTAACCAAAGTCCACACTTTGTTCTCATACATGGATCCCATCTCAGATTTCATGGCCTCAAGCCATTTCGCGGAATCTGGGCTCATCATCGCTTCCTCATACTTCATAGGTTCTTCATGGTCAAGTAACATGACCTCCAGAACAGGATTACCATACCACTCTAGTGCGGATCTTACTCTGGCTGACCTATGAGGTTCGGTAGTGTTGGAGATATAACTACTGGGTATAAACCGTCCAGGAGGGTCCGGGTTATACTCATAAGGAGTTATCCATATTGAAGCCCGTGAAGACAAGGAGCATGGAACTTTACTATAAGAGGTCTAAAGGCCCAGGGCCCAAAGGCGGATTAGAGCCCGTAGACATAAACCGCCATAAGGTGTGTAACGTGTGTTGTAAGATAGGAAAGGATAGAAACTGAGACAGACACGTTTATGAGCCGGCCGGGATTCTGTAAACCATCGGGCATCAATATGTGTATATAAAGGGATGAACTGGCGGCGGTATAAGGACAAGAAACAACAACTCGAGAGCCAGGCAAAGCGGATTCGCTCCCTGGTCATCGAAACCCTAGCAATCCCATCATAACTGGAGTAGGCTTTACCTTCACCGCAAGGGGCCGAACCAGTATAATTCCTCGCGTCCTTCGTCCGCTTTAACCCCTTTAAGATAACTACGTTGCGATGGCTCCACGACAAAGTCCTCACACTAGGACATCTGTCGTGACAATCCCATGACAGTTGGCTCCCACCATGGGGCTATCGCATGATGGTTTCAAGTTCTTAGAGGGCAGCTTCGAAGGGCTCAAGGGATACGTTGTGCGCCGGATGACCGAGAGTCATCGCGACAAGCTCTACGTCGACGATGAAGGCCGGGGCCCCGAGGCCGGTTCAATTGAGTATGCATATCGGGTCCCCTTCGGCGGTATTCATGTTTTCATTGGCAAGATAGGCGAACCGGGCCCTGAGCCGCACATCTGCACCGACATCGTTGAAATAGCTCAGCATGCGAGATCCGCCCGGGTTCAGCCTGCAATGAAGCGTGCCTTCGTGGGAGTCATCCATGGAGTGGAATCTGCGGATAGATCGGTATCTGGTGGTGAAACCGTCGTTTACTCTGATGACGAATCATCTACCAAAGAGACCGAGTCATTGTACCAACTGCAAGATGGCCGGTTTGGGGGCTGTTCCGATGGCGACAGTATTCCGGACCCCCTTGATCCGCCGAGCCGAGTTGCGGTCTTCATGGCCGGTACACACTCAGCGCAACATTCTTCAACCGCAGCAGCGATGACCTTCGGTTCAGCAGCAGCGACAGTAGCTGGGGCAGGAGGCCCTGCTCCACCTCCGCCTCCGGTTTTGTCTGATTTGTTCGACGCTTTGGCAACATTGCTAGCGGCTGAAGTTAACACGGCGAATCAGGATCAACATAATGTAGAAGTTGCAAAAGTGAAGGATCAGATAGCTCAAGCCAAGGCAGACCTGGCAGCCGAGAACACCAGGATGGCTACGGAGCGGGCCGAGTTGGATGCACAGGCGTATCAACTTATGCTGGATCAGAACGCATCAAATGATGTAATGAGGAGAAGGTACCAGTCCCACCTACCTCCGGTTTATGAGCCAAGGAATCTCTTTAACACGCCAGGAGTAGGAACCAGTAACCAGCCAGTGGTAAACCGGGTAGAAGCACCTGGAACGGGGGCGCCGGTTCAGCCGCGCATAGTGGATCCGCCTCGTCAGAATATCCCGTCCCAACGCATGTCAACGCCTCCGGGTCATTACTCTAACCCCTTGGATAACATAGTCGCTGCTGATTCACGATTGGCAGCCCTCCCAGTCGAAGGTGAGTCCCCCGTAGCGGTTGAGATGCGACGGGCAAGGGAGCTTCTTCAGACAGATTTGACTCAGCAACAGGCGTATTCACACAGCTGCGAGAGGATTCATTCCACCCCCTCCCAAGCCGGAGTTACAACAGGCACTTTGATGAACCGGCCGTGTCAAGCAGTGCGCGGGACCGTAACCCACCTTGAGGGCATAATCCGATAGGTGGTGGTACTAATGCTAGGGATTTGGTGGATCAGGGCAGAGCGCGTCGAGAAGCCGAGTTAGCGGTGCAGTACGCGACCCGTTAGCGTACTCTGGTTCGGCCAACAACTTCGATGGAGCCAGGAGTTACCTCTAGCTCTTTGGGGGTGCCGTGTCTCGTCTCGGCTCTATGTAATGTACGGCTGCCCAAGGATTTCAAAGGGCCCCACAAAGTGCCCAATTATACTGCCAATTTACCCCCCGAGTCATGGATCCAAAGCTATGAGATGGCAATGGAGATGCTGGATGTGGATGGTGCGGCCTGTGCTAAATACTTCACCATGATGTTGGAAGGAACAACTCGCACTTGACTGAAAATTTTGCCAGCTAACTCCATCGGGTCGTGGGCTGCGTTAAAGGCCCGGTTTATCCAGAATTTCAAGGACACGTGCAAGCAGCCCATGTCAATTGTAGACTTAGCCGCCTGTGTCCAAGAAGAAGGTGAATCGACAACCCATTGGATGCGCCGGGTTTCGGAAATCTTGCATTCATCGGACCGCATTAACGCTGATACAACAGTCTTAACATTGGAGGGCAATTGCCGGTTCATGCCTTTGAAGCTGAAATTAGGACGGATCAAGCGTCACTGCAATGACATGGGAACGCTTATGGCAGCTCTGGTTAAGTATGCCGACTCTGATAGTACCAAGGACCCTGAGTCTGATGATGAAAAGTCGGGGAAGGGAAAGAAGAGTGGCAGTAATAAGGGGCAGCGGCATAACCCGGCGGGTCATGGAAACAACGGTAAGCGCAAATCAGATAATAGTTTGGATTTTGTGGCTAATACCAACACGCAGAATAACAATCAGCGTCGCAAGGGTAAACCACCCCCGCGGGGTGGAGGGTCAAGTGTCAATCTCGAGCGCCTGTTAAACAAGCCCTGCCCAAGGCACGTGATGTGAGAGAGACCAGCCACACACCTTTGGAAGTATTGCTTTATTATGTGGGAGTTCAAAAACTCGGATCTTTTCCAATACGATCATGGACCGCCAGGAGGTTTAGGAGGCGGTTCTCACGGGCCGGGTTATGGTGGAGGCAGTTCCGGTTCAAGATTTCAAGGCAACCAAAGCGAACATGGCAATCAAGGCAGTCAAGGTAACCAGGGTGGTTATAATCATCAGGGCAGTCAGCAGCAGCAGCGGTCAGGTTACCAGAGTAATCTGAAGTAGTTGAATAGTGGGCCGTATCATGTCTTCACCACTAGCTTATGCAAGCATGATCAGAAGCTTCATAAAAGGGTAGTAAACTCTATTGAACCGGCAGTGCCCCGTTATCAAAGAATTAAATTCAAAGTTCTTTTGAATTTATTTTCAATTTGGATTTATTTGAGTTTTATTCAAACTATTTTTCTCCAAAAATAAAATATATGGAAAATAGGGTAACATGATTCCCTACATCAGAAAATTGGAGAGAAATAAATTTGAATTAATTTTGGTATTTTTAAAATGATTTTTATGAGGTTTTATTGCATCAGTAGCACTCTTTGCTTTATTTGAATATTTGTAGATTTTATTTGGTGCCACAAAAATGTTCATTTTGTAGAAAATCTTTTTCTGAAAATTTGATATATAATATGCCTATATAAATTTTTTACTTTATTTTTCTTTATTCAGGTTATCCTTCTGGTTCTATTTTTTTAAAAAAACTGTACGTGCGGCCCATCCCTAAATGTTGCACACGTGCGCATCATAGTACCAGTAGGCGTCCTTTCTTTTTTTTCTTTTCCTACATGGGCCAGGCCCAGCCAGCCTTTTCATTTTTTTTCTTAGGCTGAATTTTGTTTTAAAAAAAAGCTGCAGCCGCAGCGTGCGCACGCGGCCGGCCGAAGGCCTTTAGGCCCATGCGAGCCGCCTTTTTTCTTCTTCGTTTCTTTTCTTTTCATCTACGTTTAGTCCCACATTGCCTTACCTTTGATCTCTAAGCCTCTTTTCCACCAATAAATATAGACTCGTAGAGCCTTCAAAAATAATCCGATTCGGGTTAAATCCATATTTTGGTTGTGACTAGATTCACTAAAGAAAAATTATTTCTTTTCTCCGGCGGGACTTCTGGAAATTGTCTCCTCTCTCCGAAGTCATTTTTTTCTCTACCTTATAAAGGTATATCTTTCTTCATGTATACTTCCGTAGCTTATTATTTCTAGTCTAGTACGATAGAATAATTAGATTATCAATTAGTCTCTGTATTTATACATTAGACATAGAATTTTCTCAGCCGTAGTTATTTTACTTCCGTAAAACAGCTTGGCCCTGATTTTTCAAATAGTCATAACTTTTTACTCGTTCATCCAAATTAGATGAAACCAACGCCTATAGTTTCTTCTTGTTTTCACCTATCCAGTTAACCTGTCACGTCAACATATTCAAACTTTTTTTGTTCATAACTTGAGTTTCATAACCCCGATTTAGTTGATTCTTTTTGCAAATCGAAGCTCTTGACCTAAACTCTCTGATAAGGCCAAATTCACATAATTTTGGTACTGTTAGATATTGTTTTATGTTGCAAGAGTTATTTGCTTGGTTTTGATGTTTTCCGAACTGTCTTCTTCGTTCTTCCCGATCTTCTGAGTGATTGATTATGTGTGGTTACTATTGCTTGCTCACGATAGATTGAACAGAGTGTGACGAGTAGAACTATCAAGAGTTATGAGTGCGAATCATCTTCATCAACATTGCAGGCAAGTTCACACTTTGATCATATCCCTTTCATACCCAGTTTTTATGCATTAGTTTCAACCCTCAAACATTGCATGGTTAGGACTTGATAACATGTGGGTATCGGGAAGAAGTTGATGAGGTAGAACCTATTGCCCTGTTACATTCAAACCCTTGGGAGTTACTTCTATGCGTTGCTCATATTGCTATGCTATGCTCGTAGACGTGGTTTGGGTGAGTGAAATCCATGACAGATGTGAGAGTGTTAATTAATGGTTCAACTTAAGGTGGCAACTTAAATACACATCTGGGTGAATTGAGGCACCTCGAGTACCCAGTGTTGCCTGTATTTTTTGGAAATCCTGGAGTAACCATGTGATTTTCCTATGGACCGCCACCCAGGCTCAAAGGGATCATAAGATTATTCATGCTAGAAACTTCCGTGTGCAGCCACAAGCTATTATGGGCTCTAGCATAGTTGAGTAAGTTATGTGAAGTTCTTGAAGAGGTGGATCAGCAGGTAGTGGGTTGTAGATTTGGTATGGTCTGCCCGCAGTAGATAGTTAATGTTCCTGAAAGACTGTGTCTCGGTCATCCGTTTCTCAAACATTTTGTAGTGCAAGAAATCCAACGGAGGCGATCGAGTCTTGTGGGGAAAAGTGCACAAACCTATGCAGAGTGTACAAACTAATCATGGTTAGCCGTGTCCCCGGTTATGGACATCTTGAGTATCTGGTTCTTGGATTATCATATTGATCTCATCACGTTACTTAAATAATTTGTTGGGTTAATGATTATTATTTTGGGATTGAGTTGGAGGAACCTTCTCAATATTTTTCAACCAACTTTGTAGTTAAATAAAATATATTCCTTTGTAGTAGGGAAAAATTGGCTTTTCGCAAAAACATTATAACCATAGAGCCTTTCCACCAGCCAAATATACATGTAGTGATAGCTATTATTCATCATTATCCTATGGTGTGAATTTGCCAGTACATTCAATGTACTGACCCTTTGTGGCTGCAACATATCATGTGGCAGGATTCTTACAACGAGTAAGTGATACGTTAGGGTTACGATTTCTACACTCAACTTTGCCGTTGGTGTTGATGGGAATCTACAACCCTGTTGTTACTTCCGCTATTTGGATTGAGGTAATAGTATTTACGTTATTTTATACATGTGATTTACCTCTGTTATAAATCCTCGAGTACTGTGTGTGTCAGCATACCGATCCATGGATGACACTTAAGCACAGAGACTTGACCGTATGAGGTCGGGTCACTACAAGATGGTATCAGAGCACATGTTGACTGTAGGACGTGACCCCTAGAAACTGGCAAGCCCATAGGAAATATTTTCTCTACAACTTTCTTTTCAAAAGGATCTTTTACCTCTCTTCTCTTCTGAGCTTATTCAAATATTCCCTTTTAGTGAGACCAAATACCCTTTCCCCCTTTTTAACCACACGAAGATTCAACTGATGAGATCACTCCAAGAAGTATAAGATATCAGACAACCAAGATCATTTCGGAATGAAGAGGATTTTATCGTGCATTATAATAATGGAAACTGCAACGGTTGAAGACTCCGAAGACTAGGAGAATTTGAAGGCCCAGTAGAATTTCTAGATTTGTATGACCTAGGAAGGCTACCCTATTGGAATTTTTCAGACTATGGAAGCTGTTAATACCCGAGATCAAGGTGTATCAGAGAAAGACCGGAACATGGAGCATGATAACTCAAAGTTTTGTCAAGAAAACCCTAAGGCAGGAGATATCAACTATGGAAGATAGCTCATGGCAATGACAAGGGCAGAAACACGGTTATCCGTGATGTCATCGTCACTGATACTATGGTCACCGAGCTGAGCTAAGCATGCATTTCTTTGGAAGGATTGGATGGTAGAAGGCTGATGTAGCATCTATCAGCAAAAGATGAAGTTTTAACCTTAGCCGGGTATCACCAGGATCTGGAGTAGTACATCAAGAATTTTAAGATGGAGCTCCAGGAAGCCGTATAAGACAAGGAAGCATTTCGTGAAGAACTCAGGAACCAGAAGCTGAAAATAGCCAAGCTGGAGGAGCTACAACCTCGAGATACCGGAGATTTGTCAGGAACTCAAGGACAGTAGGACCATGGTTCATGCCAAGGAGGTTGAAACCCAGAAGTTTGGAACGCAACCCCAGAATATTGAAGGACATCACGAGAGACTTCGCTTCGACAGAGATGATCTGGCAAAAGAACTTGAGAAGGACAAGCACGGTCGGAAGTAGCCATCAGAGACATGAACAAAACTTGAGGAGTTTAATGACTTTGAAGATTTATTAATCTTTAGAAGACAAACCCCTGTTATATACCTACGTTAGATGCGATGATTGTGAGCTGTCATTTGTTTGATATTTTTTCGACAGCCACAATAAAAATCTGTCTTTTCAAAAACCATTGGTTGTATTGTGTGTATCCCTCCCTATCTCTCTCTCTCACCCCAAAAACCCTTGGACCCAATAGAGGATGAATGGAGATGAAACCATATTTTCTGGACCGATGAGTCAATTGGAGACGGACCAATTGACTCATAACATGGAGGATCACATGGAGAATAACACTATAGCCGGAAAAGATATGACCCAGCATGCTCTTCAGTGCTTTGAAAGAGGTGCTGCTACTTGGTGGAGGATGTACCAAACCATCAATGAATGGCAAGGAGTAACCACTTGGAAAGAATTTAAGTTGACTTTGCCAAAGTCTCGGTTTGTGTCCCAGAAGTTGAAGCCTTATGGAAAGGATATGAAGAAACCTTGTGCATGCAATATTTGTGGAGAAATATAGCACACCCATAAAGGACACAAGGATGAATGCCCTAATTGTGAAGGAAGTCACCCAATTGAAGAATGCCCAACTAGGCAGATTACTTGTTTCTTGTGTAAAGGGACTACCCACTATCCTGCTCAGTGTCACATTTACCCCATGGTACAACGAACCATCCAACATAAGAAAGAAGTAATGAAAGGAGCCCTCATGGAAATTTTAGAAGAAACTGTGATGAAGGAAGAGGTGGAGGACACACCTAAAGAAGACCCGAGTAAACCCTGCACTAAGTCTTGCTATTCATGTGGAGTAGAAGGACACATCTCCCAAAATTGTTTGAATGGGGATCTAGTAGAATTCTCGACAGAGGAAGTAGAATATGACCCACAGGAAATAGAAGCCCTGATTGGAATAGAAAAGTCCAGGAAGAGAAATCGATTGGAGTCCAGGAGGGACCTGAGTCATATCACCTGTTACAAGTGCAAGGAGTCAGGGCACTACCTCATCAATTGCCCAAAAAGGAAGCCAAGGACCCAAGGAGGCTATATAATCACAAGGAAACCTCGGGAGTTGTCAGAAGTAATATGTTTTTGTTGTAATGAAGCAGGGCACTTTGCCAGGGATTGTCCCAAGGAGAAGGAGACTTGTGATAATTAGTTGTGTCTGTGAGAAGTAATGTAGTAGTAGTAGAAGTAGTGGGAACAACTCTTTTGTATCAAGGTGTTGAGTTGAGACATGTAATGGAAAAGCGAGAGATTGTAATCATTGGAGAATGAATAAAGTTAGCATCGTTGGTACTGATATGGATTTTATGAGTTGTTACTCTATGAAGAAGATTTTTGACCATTTTCAAGGATATGAGAAATATGGTCTATGGATGAATTTGTGCATTTCAAGGGTGGTAGTACCCTGTGAGGACAATTGACCCCTGGAAAAGATAAGGATATTCTACTGAGTGGATTTCGGACAAAATAAGTACAAGTTTTATCTCGATATGTGGTATACCCCAGGAGTATGAAGGGATGAAGTACTATTGGATATAAAGGAGATATGATGTTGGTAATATGGAGCAATTGTAACTCCGTGATGAGTTTGAATAATCACGTCTTAGTTTGGTACCAACAGAAGGAAGAGAGACAGTACAAATGGAAGGATTTAAGAATGCCAGGAAGTTGAATGTTTGGAAAATAATCAGTTGCCCCTACGATGAGCTCAAGGATTACAAGCAATGAGATGGGCCATAACCCACAGGCCCCAGGACCTGCCAAGGAGCAAGCACACTCTTGCTGAAGGAAAAACTCTGGAAGAAGTTACGTTTATCGGCAGACGATCTTATAGAGTAACGCAAAATCTGAGAGTTGTGAAGAAACGATAGATGTTTGTTTGGCTTGCAGAATCAATGGATTTATCCGAACTTGGTTCATCGACAAGAGAAATTCTGCAATGCTTGTGAGGATGACCGAGAGTTAAAATGCGAGATTTGCTAAAATGTATACATGGTAATGATTTGGGTGCGGGATGGATTGATCACCATACCGACTTACTCTTATTATTCGCCTTGCTATATGGGATGTAAATCTGAGTGACTTACCCATAGTAGAGCGACGACGATCGAAACCTTGTTTGAACCTTAGAATGGTATAAGTATTTTCCCTTGTACAAGGCAACTTTGCCAACCGTAGGTTATACGGTGAGGTTCAACCCAGACTCATTTCCTGCAGGAGAAACCATAAATTGTTGACCACCATGAGATATCGATAGTTGTTTAGTATTGGCTCCAGACCCGTCAGCTAAGAAGACCCAGTCACAGAAGAACCTTACCTAGATGAAAGACAGGAGAATTGAGGAAAAGGTTATGCCACTACCGAAAGACCCCAGATAAGGAATTATCCTGAAGATCTGAGAAGACCGACACTGTTAACAATACGGATGAAGTATATGAGTTTTGATGGAACCGTAGCCATGCTTCTAAGGGTGGTAGCACCCCAGACCCTCTCCTGCGACAATTGATGGATTTTGAGGAGACCCCCAAACCCTAACCTTTTTCTTGCTAGCCTCTCCGAATCTCGAGGACAAGATTCATTTTAAGGGTGGTAGGTTTGTAACATCCCCAAATTCTAAATTTTGGAATGTTATAATAAATAGATAGATTTGATTGACTGTTTGATTGACTGAGTGAAATTGAGTGAAATTCGAAACCTTTTTGAAAGTTAAATGAGAGGGAATAAAAGGACTTTCCCAAACTTTCATTTTGCATTCGTGATCTCCGTGAATTCAAATTCTTTTCACCACAAAACCCTAGAGAGAAGATGACATGACTTCTTCCATTTATTTAAATGACAAGGGGTGTTGAAAATATTTGAGTTTCATTTGGAAAATATTTCCAACCCAGGAACTTACGCAACTCAATGATTTTCACGAGCGAAGATAAAATGACTTCTTCAAAACATATGAAATATGAGTTGGGAGTTTCAAAGAATTAAATTCAAAGTTCTTTTGAATTTATTTTCAATTTGGAGTTATTTGAGTTTTATTCAAATTATTTTTCTCCAAAAATAAAATATATGGAAAATAGGGTAACATGATTCCCTACATCAGAAAATTGGAGAGAAATAAATTTGAATTAATTTTGGTATTTTTAAAATGATTTTTATGAGGTTTTATTGCATCAGTAGCACTCTTTACTTTATTTGAATATTTGTAGATTTTATTTGGTGCTACAAAAATGTTCATGTTGTAGAGAATCTTTTTATGAAAATTCTGATACATAATATGCCTATATATAATTTTTATTTTATTTTCCTTTATTCAGGTTATCCTTCTGTTTCTATTTAAAAAAACTGTACGTACGGCCCGTCGCTAAATGTTGCACACGTGCGCATCATAGTACCAGCGGGCGTCCTTTATTTTTTTTCTTTTCCTACATGGGCCAGGCCCAGCCAGCCTTTTTTAGTTTTTTCTTAGGCCTAATTTTGTTCTTTAAAAAAAGCTGCAGCCGCAGCGTGCGCGCGGTCGGCCGAAGGCCTTTAGGCCCATGCGAGCCGCCTCTTTTCTTCTCTGTTTCTTTTCTTTTTATCTACGTTTAGTCCCACATTGCCTAGCCTTTGACCTCTAAGCCTCTTTTACACCAATAAATATAGACCCATAAAGCCTTCAAAAATAATCCGACTCGGGTTAAATCAATATTTTGGTTTGACTAGATTCACTAAAGAAAAATTATTTCTTTTCTCCGGCGGGACTTCTAGAAATTGTCTCCTCTCTCTGAAGTCCTTTTTTTTCTCTACCTTATAAAGGTATCTTTCTTCATGTATACTTCCGTAGCTTATTAATTCTAGTCTAGTATGATAGAATAATTAGATTATCAATTAGTCTCTGTATTTATACATTAGACATAGAATTTTCTCAGCCGTAGTTATTTTACTTCCGTAAAATAGCTTGGCCCTGATTTTTCAAATAGCCATATTTTTTTACTCATTCATCCAAATTAGATGAAGCCAACGTCTATAGTTTCATCTTGTTTTCACCTATCCAGTTAACCTGTCACGTCAACTTTTTGAAATTTTCAAATTTCAAAATTTGTTCGGATTCATATTCAAACTTCTTTTGTTCATAACTTGAGTTTCGTAACTCCGATTTAGTTGATTCTTTTTGCAAATCGAAGCTCTTGACCTAAAATTTCTGATAAGGGCAAATTCACATAATTTTGGTACTGTTAGATATTGTTTTATGTTGCAAGGGTTATTTGCTTGGTTTTGATGTTTTCCGAACTATCTTCTTCGTTCTTCCCGATCTTCTGAGTGATTGCTTATCTGTGGTTACTATTTCTTGCTGACGATAGATTGAACAGAGTGTGACGAGTAGAACTATCAAGAGTTATGAGTGTGAATCATCTTCATCAACATTGTAGGCAAGTTCGCACTTTGATCATATCCCTTTCATACCCAGTTTTTATGCATTAGTTTCAACCCTCATACATTGCATGGTTAGGACTTGATAACATGTGGGTATCAGGAAGTAGTTGATGAGGTAGAACCTATTGCCTTGTTACATTCAAACCCTTGGGAGTTACTTCTACGCGTTGCTTATATTGCTATGCTATGCTCGTAGACGTGGTTTGGGTGAGTGAAATCCATGACAGATGTGAGAGTGTTAATTAATGGTTCAACTTAAGGTGGCAACTTAAATACACATCTGGATGGATTGAGGCACCTGGAGTACCCAGTGTTGCCTGTATTTTTTGGAAATCCCGGAGTACCCGTGTGATTTTCCTATGGACCGCCACCCAGGCGCAAAGGGATCATAAGATTATTCATGCTAGAAACTTCCGTGTGCAGCCACAAGCTATTATGGGCTCTAGCATAGTTGAGTAAGTTACGTGAAACTCTTGAAGAGGTGGATTAGCAGGTAGTGGGTTGTAGGTTTGGTATGGTCTGCCCGGAGTAGATAGTTGATGTTCCTGAAAGACTATGTCTCGGTCATCCGTTTGTCAAACACTTTGTAGTGCGAGAAATCCAACAGAGGCGATCGAGTCTTGTGGAGAAAAGTGCGCAAACCTCTGCAGAGTGTACAAACTAATCATGGTTAGCCGTGTCCCCGGTTATGGACATCTTGAGTATCTAGTTCTTGGATTATCATATTGATCTCATCATGTTACTTAAATAATTTGTTGGGTTAATGATTATTATTTTGGGATTGAGTTGGAGGAACCTTCTCAATATTTTTCAACCAACTTTGTAGTTAAATAAAATATATTCCTTTGTAGTAGGGAAAAATTGGCTTTTCACAAAAACATTATAACCATAGAGCCTTTCCACTAGCCAAATATACATGTAGTGATAGCTATTATTCATCATTATCCTATGGTGTGAATTTGCCAGTACATTCAATGTACTGACCCTTTGTGGCTGCAACATATCATGTGGCAGGATTCTTACAACAAGTAAGTGATACGTTAGGGTTACGATTTCTACACTCAACTTTGTCGTTGGTGTTGATGGGAATCCACAACCCTGTTGTTACTTCCGCTATTTGGATTGAGGTAATAGTATTTACGTTATTTTATACATGTGATTTACCTCTGTTATAAATCCTCGAGTATTGTGTGTGTCAGCATACCGATCCATGGATGACACTTAAGCATAGAGACTTGACCGTCTGAGGTCGGGTCACTATAGTGGTCCAGTCGATTCTAGTTAGGGCCTTGAATACAACTTCATCGCTTATAAGGTTGGAGGGGTCAACATCAGGAGCGTAGGTATGCTTACAAATTGGCGGGATAAGATCCTCCACATCATGAGTTACATGATAATCATCATTAGCTTCCTGACTAATTGGTGTAGGAGTCACATGAACAGATTTCTGTGATGAACTACTTTCCAATAAGGGAGCGGGTACAATTACCTCATTCTTAGCAACGAATGTCTTGCCTTCGGATCTGTGATATAAGGTGTACCCAACAGTCTCCTTTGGGTATCCTATGAAGACACATTTCTCCGATTTGGGTTCGAGCTTATCAGGTTGAAGCTTTTTCACATAAGCATCGCAGCCCCAAACTTTAAGAAACGACAACTTGGGTTTCTTGCCAAACCACAGTTCATAAGGTGTCGTCTCAACGGATTTAGATGGTGCCCTATTTAACATGAATGCAGCATAACCCCAAAATGACAGCGGTAAATCAGTAAGAGACATCATAGATCGCACCATATCTAATAAAGTGCGGTTACGGCGTTCAGACACACCATTACGATGTGGTGTTCCGGGTGGCGTGAGTTGTGAAACTATTCTGCATTGTTTCAAACGAAGACCAAACACGTAACTCAAATATTCTCCTCCATGATCAGATCGTAGAAACTTTATTTTCTTGTTACAATGATTTTCCACTTCACTCTGAAATTCTTTGAACTTTTCAAATGTTTCAGACTTATGCTTCATCAAGTAGATATACCCATATCTGCTCAAATCATCTATGAAGGTGAGAAAATAACGATACCCGCCGCGAGCCTCAATATTCATCGGACCACATACATCAATATGTATGATTTCTAATAAATTTGTTGCTCACTCCATTGTTCCGGAGAACGGCATTTTAGTCATATTTCCCATGAGGCATGGTTCGCAAGTACCAAGTGATTCATAATAAAGTAATTCCAAAAGTCCATTAGAATGGAGTTTCTTCATGCGCTTTACACCAATATGACCTAAATGGCAGTGCCACAAATAAGTTGCACTATCATAATCAACTCTGCATCTTTTGGCTTCAATATTATGAATATGTGTGTCACTACTATCGAGATTCAATAAAAATAGACCACTCTTCAAGGGTGCATGACCATAAAAGATATTACTCATATAAATAGAACAACCATTATTCTCCGATTTAAATGAATAACCGTCTCGCATCAAACAAGATCCAGATATAATGTTCATGCTTAACGCTGGCACCAAATAACAATTATTTAGGTCTAAAACTAATCTCGAAGGTAGATGTAGAGGTAGCGTGCCGACTGTGATCATATTGACTTTGGAACCATTTCCCACACGCATTGTCACCTCGTCCTTAGCCAATCTTCGCTTAATCCGTAGTCCCTGTTTTGAGTTGCAAATGTTAGCAACAGAACCAGTATCAAATACCCAGGCACTACTGCGAGCATTAGTAAGGTACACATCAATAACATGTATATCACATATTCCTTTGTTCACCTTGCCATCCTTCTTATCCGCCAAATACTTGGGGCAGTTCCGCTTCCAGTGATCGGTCCCTTTGCAGTAGAAGCACTCAGTCTCAGGCTTAGGTCCAGACTTGGGCTTCTTCACTTGAGCAGCGACTTGCTTGTCGTTCTTCTTGAAATTCCCCTTCTTCCATTTACCCTTTTTCTTGAAACTGGTGGTCTTGTTGACCATCAACACTTGATGCTCTTTCTTGATTTCTACCTCCGTAGCCTTTAGCATTGCGAAGAGCTCGGAATTGTCTTATCCATCCCTTGCATGTTATAGTTCATCACGAAGCTCTTGTAGCTTGGTGGGAGTGATTGAAGAATTCTGTCAATGACACTATCATCAGGAAGATTAACTCCCAGTTGAATCAAGTGATTATTATACCCAGAAATTTTGAGTATATGTTCACTGACAGACCTATTCTCCTCCATCTTGCAGCTATAGAACTTATTGGAGACTTCATATCTCTCAATTCAGGCATTTGCTTGAAATATTAACTTCAACTCCTGGAACATCTCATATGCTCCATGACCTTCAAACCGTCGTTGAAGTCCCGGTTCTAAGCAGTAAAGCATGGCACACTGAACTATCGAGTAGTCATCAGCTTTGCTCTGCCAGGCGTTCATAACATCTGTTGTTGCACCTGCAGCGGGTTTGGCACCTAGCAGTGCTTCCAGGACGTAATTCTTCTATGCAGCAACGAGGATAATCCTCAAGTTATGGACCCAGTCCGTGTAGGTTCTACCATCATCTTTCAACTTAGCTTTCTCTAGAAACACTTTAAAATTCAACGGAACAACAGCACGGTCCATCTATCTACAACAACATAGACATGCAAAATACTATCAGATACTAAGTTCATGATAAATCTAAAGTTCAATTGATCATATTACTTAAGAACTCCCACTTAGATAGACATCCCTCTAATCATCTAAGTGATCACGTGATCCAAATCAACTAAACCATGTCCGATCATCACGTGAGATGGAGTAGTTTTCAATGGTGAACATCACTATGTTGATCATATCTACTATATTATTCATGCTCGACCTTTTGGTCACAGTGTTCCGAGGCCATATCTACATATGCTAGGCTCGTCAAGTTTAACCTGAGTATTCTGCGTGTGCAAAACTGGCTTGCACCCGTTGTATGTGAATGTAGAGCTTATCACACCCGATCATCACGTGGTGTCTCGGCATAACGAACTATCGCAACGGTGCATACTCAGGGAGAACACTTGTACCTTGAAATTTAGTGAGAGATCATCTTATAATGCTACCATCGAACTAAGCAAATAAGATGCATAAAGGATAAACATCACATGTAATCAATATAAGTGATATGATATGGCCATCATCATCTTGTGCCTTTGATCTCCAGCTCCAAAGCACCGTCATGATCACCATCATCACTGGCTTGACACCTTCATCTCCATCGAAGCAACGTTGTCGTCTCGCCAACTATTGCTTCTACGACTATCGCTATCGCTTAGTGATAGAGTAAAGCAATTACATGGCGATTGCATTTCATACAATAAAGCAACAACCATATGGCTCCTACCAGTTGCCGATAACTCTGTTACAAAACATGATCATCTCATACAATAAAATTTAGAACCATGTCTTGACCATATCACATCACAACATGCCCTGCAAAAACAAGTTAGACGTCCTCTACTTTGTTGTTGCAAGTTTTACATGGCTGCTACGGGCTGAGCAAGAACCATTCTTACCTACGCATCAAAACCACAACGATTTTTCGTCAAGTATGTGCTGTTTTAACCTTCAACAAGGACCGGGCATAGGACACCCGATTCAACTAAAGTTGGAGAAATTGACACCCGCCAGCCACCTGTGTGCGAAGCACGTCGGTAGAACCAGTCTCATGTAAGCGTACGCGTAATGTCGGTCCAGACCGCTTCTTCCAACAATACCGCCGAATCAAAGTATGACATGCTGTAAGCAGTATGACTATTATCGCCCACAACTCACTTGTGTTTTAGTCATGCATATAACATCTACGCATAAACCTGGCTCGGATGCCATTGTTGGGAAACGTAGTAATTTCAAAAATTTCCTACGCACATGCAAGATCATGGTGTTGCATAGCAACGAGAGGGGAGAGTGTTGTCCACGTACCCTCGTAGACCGAAAGAGGAAGCATTATGACAACGTGGTTGATGTAGTCGTACGTCTTCACGATCCGACTGATCCTAGTACCGAAAGTATGACACCTCCACGATTTGCACAATTTTAGCTTGGTGACGTCCCACGAACTCTTGATCCAGCTGAGTGTCGAGGGAGAGCTTCGTTAGCACGACGGCGTGATGATGGTGATGATGAAGCTACCGACGCAGGGCTTCACCTAAGCACTGCAACGATATGACCGAGGTGGATTATGGTGCAGGGGCACCGCACATGGCTAAGACAATGTCTGTTGTTGTGTTCTAGGGTGCCCTTCCCCCCGTATATAAAGGAGAAAGGGGGGAGGTCGGTCGGCCCTTGGGCACGCCAAGGAGGGGAGGAGTCCTCCTCCTAGTAGGAGTAGGACTCCCCCTTTCCTAGTCCTACTAGGAGGGGGAAGGGAAAGGAAGGAGAGGGAAATAGGGGGCGCCGCCCCCCTCCTTCACCAATTCGGACTCCTCAAGGGGGGTGCACGGCCAGCCCTATGGCCCCCTCCTCTCTCTCACACACACCAGGCCCATGTTGGCCCATTAGTTCCCCCGGGGGTTCCGATAACCCCCCGGCACTCCGATAATTAACTGGTGACCCCCGGAACTCATATGGTGTCCGAATATAGTCATCCAATATATCAATCTTTATGTCTTGACCATTTCGATACTCCTCGTCATGTCCATGATCACATCCGGGACTCCGAACTACACGGTACATCAAAACACATAAACTCATAATAAACCGATCGTCACCGAACGTTAAGCGTGCGGACCCTATGGGTTCGAGAACTATGTAGACATGAACGAGACACGTTTCCGGTCAATAACCAATAGCAGAACCTGGATGTTCATATTGGCTCCCACATATTCTACGAAGGTATTTATCGGTCAAACCGCATAACAACATACGTTGTTCCCTTTGTCATTGGTATGTTACTTGCCTGGGATTCAATCGTCGGTATATCAATAACTAGTTCAATATTGTTACCGGCAAGTCTCTTTACTTGTTCCGTAATGCATCATCCCGCAACTAACTCATTAATCACATTGCTTGCAAGGCTTATAGTGATGTGCATTACCGAGAGGGCCCAGAGATACCTCTCCGACAATCGGAGTGACAAATCCTCGATCTATGCCAACTCAACAAGTACCATCAAAGACACCTATAGAGCACCTTTATAATCACCAGTTACGTTGTGACGTTTGGTAGCACACTAAGTGTTCCTCCGGTATTTGGGAGTTGCATAATCTCATAGTCATAGGAACATGTATAAGTCATGAAGAAAGCAATAGCAATATACTAAATGATCAAGTGCTAAGCTAATGGAATGGGTCAAGTCAATCACAGCATTCTCTAATGAAGTGATCCCGTTAATCAAATGACAACTCATGTCTACGGCTAGGAAACTTAACCATCTTTGATTCAACGAGCTAGTCAAATAGAGGCATACTAGTGACACTCTGTTTGTCTATGTATTCACACATGTAATAAGTTTCCGGTTAATACAATTCTAGCATGAATAACAAACATTTATCATGATATAAGGAAATATAAATAACAACTTTATTATTGCCTCTAGGGCATATTTCCTTCACTTATCATCCCCAATCCCAAGGCCAAGTCGAGCGACTCAATCCAATTCTTGAGGACATGCTTCGGGCTTGTGTAATCTCTTTCGGCAAGAAATGGGAAGAATCTCTCCCTTATGCGGAGTTCTCTTATAACAACAGTTATCAAGCCAGCTTGAAAATGGCACCCTTCGAAGTTCTATATGGACGTAAGTGCCGAACCCCTCTGAATTGGTCAGAAACTGGGGAACAGACACTGATTGGTCCAGACATTATTCAACAAGCTGAAGAGCAGGTTCGCATTGTCCGGGATAATCTCAAGGCGGTCCAGTCCCGTCAGAAGAGCAATTATGATCGTAAACACTAGGGGTTCAACTTATCAACCTGGTGAACAAGCTTATCTATGTGTCACTCCTTTGAGAGGCACTCATCAATTTGGAGTCAAGGGCAAGCTAGCTCCATGCTACGTTGGTCCTTTCCGTATTCTCGCCCGTCGTGGACTGGTGGCTTATCAACTAGAGTTGCCACCCCAGTTCCCTCATGTCCATGACATCTTCCACGTGTCGCAACTTCGTCGATGCTTCAAGGATCCGGAACGTGAAGTGGTTCCGGAATTGATTGAAGTGCAAGATGATCTCACTTATAAAGAGCATCCGATCCGCATTCTTGAAGAACCCGAACGTCGAACCCGCCAGAAAGTTACCAAGTTCCTCAAGGTGCAATGGTCAAATCATACTAAAGATTAATCCACTTGGGAATGTGAGGATAACCTCCGTGCTAAATACCCACATCTTTCCCTTCTACCTCTTAATTCTCGGGACGAGAATTTCTTTTAGAGGAGGAGAGTTGTAACACCCATGTGTAATGATGCTACATTAACTCTTGGAGTTAAGTTAATCATTTTTCTAAACAAGTGTTTGGTCATTCTTGGTTCCCTCTCATTTCAAATTCTAGTTGAATTCAATTTCAAATTCTGAGTGAAAATTTAAAATTTTCTCAAACATGAAAACTAAAATGTTCATCATGTGCCAAATAATCCATAACTAATATTGGTAGTGAACCAACATTTTTGCAAAATGTTTAAGTGACCTAAACTACTTAAAATAGTGACCTAAGCGATAAATTAAATGCCTTTTTAATTTTTAATTTTTTTGGCTAATGGCATAATTTTGCAAAGTCATTAGTGGTTAAAAGAAAATGTGAAAGCCGCTGAAAAAAAGAAAAAGAAAAGGAAAGGAAAGAAGAAGGGGTGGGAGAGCCCCTGGCCTCCCCTCGGGCTTCGGCCCATTCCAGCAGGCCGCTCCACCTACCTCACCCCGGTCGCCGCCCGACCACCCTCTGGCAACGCCGCGGGTGGATAAGAGCCCCCCTCCGGCTCCTCGAGTCCTCCCACACCTACCTCCACCCACTCCCCTCTCCATCTCGGCCACTCTCTCCCTCGCTCTCTAGATCCCCTTCCCCCCTTGTTCGACACAATTACCGACATTCTCCGTCGTCCACGCAACCACTGCGCCCCATTCGTCTCTCTGTCTTGTCCTCTGGGCTCGCCGACGTCGACCACTTCTTCCTCAACCACGTACGAGGCACGAGGAGCCCTAGATCGCCGGCAAGCCGTCTTCTTCCTCATCGGATCCCGACGCACCGCCGCCGCCGATCCGCTCCGCTCTGCTGCTCCTAAACTACTAAGGGCCATCGGCGTGCTGCTCGGTGAGCTCCTCCAGCACCTGCTCCTCTCCGTTAGGTTTCTCACACGTCGTAGCTAGCTGTCGCCGCGTCCGTGCTCTGCTCGCTGCCGACGAGCTAGTGGCCATCGATGTGGTCAACATCACTGCCGCCTGAGGCCATCGTCGAGCTCCTGGTGCTCCCAGGAGCCCAACAGGCCCGAGCACGTGCCTCTCCTTGCCTCCTAGAGTAGTTTCCATTGAGGTCCCGTATGCGCGGCCGTCGTAGCTCATCGCCGGTCCTGTTTCCGACGACCATTTGGTCCGGCGCCGCCACCAAACACTCGGAGCACTGTGGCCATTCAAACGCACGTTACCGCGTGTGATTTGGTGCTCCGTAGAGCGAATCCGATGCATTCCAGCGATGCACCGCCGCATTTTGGGTCGTCGGAGTTATCTCCGGCACCGTTGCTGACGTGGCATGACAAGTGGGCCCCCTGAGACACTGACGCTAGGCCCCATGAGTCCCTGTTGACTGGCTTGACCAGTCAATGTGCTGACTGGGCGTCTCTGTGATGCTGACGTGCGGGTCCCGCCGCTTAATCCTCTAATTAAACGTTTTAATAATTAAAACTAAATAGTTTAGGTAATTAGTCTATGACAGGTGGGGCCTACCTGCTAAATAACTGTTTAGTTAGTTTTAAAACTTTGTTAGCTCTCTTTCCATGACATGTGGGTCCCACTGGACCCATAGATCAGGCTTGAGCTGGTCAGCGACTCTGTTTACTACTGACATCATCCCCACGCAATGCTGACGTCATATTCCTTTTATGTTAATTTTGTAATTTAAATAATTTCGGAAAACTATTAAAACTTTAGAAAATCATAGATAATAAACCGTAACTCGGATGAATCTACATGAAAGTTGCTCAGAAAAATCCATCGAATCCGAATACGCAGTCCATTCATCTATCACATGCTCCTAGCATGGTGAACATGGAAGCGTCCCCTCTCTTTCTTCTGTCCGGAATCCGTCTAACGTCGGGAAATCATCCTCGGATGTTTTCCCCCTCCGTCTACAACGTGTAGCACTACATTAGAATACCCTAGCTGTGCATATAATAATGTCATGCTTAGTGATGCATATGTTTGCTCTGTATTTACTGTTTCTTCCCCCTCTTCTCTTCGGTAGACCCCGAGACTGATGTTGCCCCTGTGATCGACTACGTCACCGATGACCCTTCTTCCTTCTCAAGCTTCCAAGCAAGCAAACCCCCCTTGAGCATTCTGATATCGCCCATTTCTTTCCCTCTCATGCTTGCATTAAAACTGCTACTGCTTTTTGTATGATCCTATTCTGATGCATAGCCTATTTTTTGTTACCTGCTTTCATACCTTACCTGCTTATTCCAAACTACTTAGTATAGGTTGGTTAGAGATCCATCAGTGACCCCCACCTTGTCCCAGTTGCCCCGCTTTATGTTCCATGACTCGATAAACGTGATCGACGTCCAATCCCTGACATCACACATCACCCCCTTAGTTGAACGACTCTGCAGAGTTACTATCGAGGGCCGAGGGTGATACCTCATCAACACTTTTGATGTTAACCCTGTAGTGTAGCTATTGGGTCATGGTCATCGAGGGTGATTCCTCCTTGACCACTCCCAATAATGACTCTGCCGTGCGATCCCTCAAGTGTGGACGAACGAGGGTGATTCCTCCAAGTACACCTTGATGCTTACATCGAATGGGAATCCATCGAGGGTGATTCCTCAGTTTTCCTCCTTGCCGTTTCAGACACACGGTTACTTTGACTTACCATAGAACCATGATGACATCGGGTCGGCCCCTAGGGGTACCCGCGGGTGATGTGAAGTCGGGTTGATCTGGAGGATACCCGCAAGTTTTCCACGCGGCGCGGCCGGGCATTCTTAGCCCGTGCCGCAAGTCCGTGAGACGGGGCGATGGGACCACATATCATGGATCATTAATCGTTACCGCACTACCAAGAAACTAACGGTTTGGTGATCCGAGTAGGCCTCTGGCCTTTTTCACACGAACCACCACACGGGAATAAGTATGGGCACTCTGCGTCATATGTATCAGCCGTTAGCTCAACGGACGTCGGCGATGGAGCGGTGCGCGCCGGGTTGGACTGCGTAAGCACCTGCCTTTTTAAGGAGGTAGCTAGGTCTGCTCACCGAGCGCGTTCGCAACGTGCAGGAATGGAAAGGGCGATGGGCCCAAGAACCCTAGGCGCTTAGGGTGTAGACCGGCGTGCTGGCCTCTCTGGTGAGCCTAGGTAGGACTACGATATGTTGATCAACCGAGGGCGGTCATGAGCTGATGGTGTGCCCGGCCGGAGTTGATCGAGCGTGTTGGGTAAGTTGGTGCACCCCTGCAGGGAGGAATTCTATCTATTCGAATAGTCGGGTCCACGATAACGGACGCCCGTGAGTCCCTGATCTTGATCGTACACATTTGCGTGTATGATTATTGTACGGTTGAATCTGGGGTGTCACACATATTACTTAAGAACTCCCACTTAGATAGACATCCCTCCAGTCATCTTAATCATCACGCGATCCATATCAACTAAACCTTTTCCAATCATCACGTGAGATGGCGTAGTTTTCAATGGTGAACATCTCTATGTTGATCATATCTACTGTATGATTCACGTTCGACCTTTCGGTCTCAGAGTTCCGAGGCCATGTATGTACATGCTAGGCTCGTCAAGTTTAACCTGAGTATTCTGCACGTGCTAAACTGTCTTGCACCCATTGTATGTGAACGTGGAGCTTATCACACCCGATCATCATGTGGTGTCTCGGCACGACGAATTGTTGCAACGGTGCATACTCAGGGAGAATACTTCTACTGTGAAAATTAGTGAGGGATCATCTTATAATGCTACCATCGTACTAAGCAAAATAAGATTCATAAAAGGTAAACATCACACGGAATCAAAATATGTGACATGATATGGCCATCATCATCTTGTGCCTTTGACCCCCATCTCCAAAGCACCGTCGTGATCTCCATCGTCACCGGCTTGACACCTTGATCTCCATCGTAGCGTCATGGTCGTCTCGCCAACTATTGCTTCTACAACTATCGCTAACGCATAGTGATAAAGTAAAGCAATTACACGGCGATTGCATTTCATACAATAACGTGACAACCATAAGGCTCCTGCCAGTTGCCGATAACTTTTACAAAACATGATCATCTCATACAACAACGTATATCACATCATGTCTTGACTATATCACATCACAACATGCCCTGCAAAAACAAATTAGACGTCCTCTACTTTGTTGTTGCAAGTTTTACGTGGCTGCTACAGGCTTCTAGTAAGAACTATTTTTACCTACGCATCAAAACCACAACGATGTTTCGTCAAGTTTGTTGTTTTAACCTTTAACAAGGACCGGCCGTAGTCAAATTCGATTCAACTAAAGTTGGAGAAACAGACACCAGTCATCCACCTTTATGCAAAACAAGTTGCATGTCTGTCAGTGGAACCGGTCTCATGAACGTGGTCATGTAAGGTTGGTTGGGGCCGCTTCATCCAACAATACCGCCGAATCAAAATAAGATGTTGCTGGTAAGCAGTATGACTATCATCGCCCACAACTCTTTGTGTTCTACTCATGCATATCATCTACGCATAGACCTGGCTCGGATGCCACTGTTGGGGAACGTAGCATGCAATTTCAAAAAAATTCCTACGATCACGCAAGATCTATCTAGGAGATGCATAGCAACGAGAGGGGGAGAGTGTGTTGATATGTCTCCAACATATCTATAACTTTTGATTGTTCCATGCTATTATATTATCTGCTTTGGATGTTTAATGGGCTTTATTATGCACTTCTATATTATTTTTGGGACTAACCTATTAACTGAAGGTCCAGTGCAAATTGCTGTTTTCTTGCCTATTTAGTGTTTTGCAGAAATGTAATATCAAACGGAATCCAAACGGAATGAATCCTTCGCGAGGATAATTTTTGGAACAAACTGATCCAGGAGACTTGGAGTGGACGTCAAGGAAGCAGCGAGGCGGCCACGAGGTAGAGCGCGCGCCCAGAGGGCCAGGCGCGCCCCCATCCTCATGGGCCCCTCGCAGCTCCACTGACCTACTTCTTTCGCCTATATATACTCATATACCCTGAAAACATCCAAGAGCACCACGAAACCCTATTTACACCACCGCAACCTTCTGTACCCGTGGGATCCCATCTTGGGGCCTTTTCCGGCGCTCCGCCGGAGGGGGGAATCGATCACGGAGGGCTTCTACATCAACACCATTGCCTCTCCGATGATGTGTGAGTAGTTTACCACAGACCTTCGGGTCCATAGTTATTAGCTAGATGGCTTCTTCTCTCTCTTTGGATCTCAATACAAAGTTCTCCTCGATTCTCTTGGAGATCTATTCGATGTAATTCTTTTTGCGGTGTGTTTGTCGAGATCTGATGAATTGTGGGTTCATGATCAAGATTGTCTATGAACACTATTTGATTCTTCTCTGAATTCTTATATGCATGATTTAATATCTTTGCAAGTCTCTTCGAATTATCAGTTTGGTTTGGCCTACTAGATTGATCTTTCTTGCAATGGGGGAAGTGCTTAGCTTTGGGTTCAATCTTGCGGTGCTCGATCCTAGTGACAGAAAGGGAACGACATGTATTGTATTGTTGCCATCGAGGATAAAAAATTGGGGTCTAAATCATATTGCTTGAGTTTATCCCTCTACATCATGTCATCTTGCCTAATGTGTTACTCTGTTCTTATGAACTTAATACTCTAGATGCATGTTGGATAGCGGTTGATGTGTGGATTAATAGTAGTAGATGCTGAATCGTTTCGGTCTACTTGTCAAGGATGTGATGCCTATATACATGATTATGCCTAGATATTCTCATAACTATTCGCTTTTCTATCAATTGCTCGATAGTAATTTGTTCACCCACCATAGATTATGCTATCTTGAGAGAAGCCACTAGTGAAATCTATGCCCCCCGGGTCTATTCTCCATTATATTATTCTCCCGCCAACGTGCCAATTTCAGTCGCCGTTTATTTTGCAATCTTTACTTTTCAATCTATACAACAAAAATACCAAAAATATTTATCTTATTATCTTTATCATATCTCACTTTTGCAAGTGGCCATGGAGGGACTGATAACCACTCTATCGCGTTGGTTGCAAGGTTCTTGATTGTTTGTGCAGGTACGAGTGACTTACGTGTAGTCTCCTACTGGACTGATACCTTGGTTCTCAAAAATTGAAGGAAATACTTACGCTACTTTGCTGCATCACCCTTTCCTCTTCAAGGGAAAACCAATGCATGCTCAAGATATAGCAAGAAGGATTTCTGGCGCCGGTGCCGAGGAGATCTACGCACAAGTCAAGACATACCAAGTACCCATCACAAACTCTTCTCCCTCGCATTACATTATTTGTCATTTGCCTCTTGTTTTCCTCTCCCCCACTTCACCTTTTTCGTTTTATTCGCCCATTTTCCATTTTATTCGCCCTTCTTTTTCCGCTCGTCTCTTTCTGCTTGCTTCTTGTGTGTCCGTGTGTTAGATCATTTGTTTCGACGTCATGGCTAGTCCTTCTATCATTGTTAGTACTCCCGATCATGAATTTCTTAATTTTAAACAAAGGGATGGAGAAAATCTAAAAGATGCTTGGCATAGAATTTGCAATGCTCAGAATAGATCTACTAAGAAGCAATCTACTTCCGTTCTTCTTCGCAATTTTTATGTAGGCATCACTCCTTGGAACAGATATATTCTTGATACCATCACCGGAGGGAATTTCTTGGGTAGCCATACTTTTCTTTCTTATAATGCTATGTTAGATTTCTTTGGCCCACCACCTCTTTTGGTTAATGGAACTATTTTAACTTTGGAACATGTGATGCAAAGGCTTGAAATTATTGAAAATAAAGTCACCACTGTAGAGTTGATTGAAAATTTGGATAAAAATATCCACAACCAAATTACCCAATACGGATCTAAGGTAGGAGTTACTCTTAAATTTTTTAAAGAAAAGGAACCCATAGTTAACGAAAAGATAGATCAAGATTCCAGAAGAATTGATAAACTTGAGGATATTATTACAAACTTAGGGTCTGCCTTTTCTTTCGTGAAAAATACCCCAAATCCTCCTACTACTAAAGTTGCCAAGTTCATGTATGTGCCTAAAAATAAAGGTGAATCTTCTAGTAAGGAAAATGCGGATCTCAAATCAATAAGTGTTCACCCCAACTTTTTCGCTATCATTAAGGAACCTTTTGCTACAAATGAATTTCTTGATTTCTTGCCTAGGAGTTTGATCATTAATAAAAAGAAGGAAACTCCTAAGGGATATAAGTGTTCCATTGAAGAATTGCCAACCAAAGATGAAAATACCTAGATCTATTCTTGTTTTTATGCCTAGCTAGTGGCGTTAAACGATAGCGCTTGTTGGGAGGCAACCCAATTTTATTTTTGTTTCTTGCTTTTTGTTTCTGTTTAGTAATAAATAAATCATCTATCCTCTGTTATGATTGTGTTTTTTATGTTTTAATTAGTGTTTGTGCCAAGTAAAGCCTTTAGGATCTTCTTGGATGATTGTTGTTTAATCTTGCTGGAAAAAACAGAAAGTATGCGCTCACGAGAATAATTTTCATTTTTAACCAGAGAGCGATAAAAAACTGATTCCAATTGCAGTAGATCAATATACAAATTATTTAGGCCCTCCTAATTTGGTAGAATTTTTTGAGTTACAGAAATATTCGGAACCTACAGATTACTACAGATTGTTCTGTCTTTGACAGATTCTGTTTTCCGTGTGTTGTTTGCTTATTTTGATGAATCTATGGCTAGTATCGGTGGGTATGAACCATAGAGAAGTTGGAATAAAGTAGCTTTAACACCAATATAAATAAAGAATGAGTTCATTACAGTACCTTAAGTGGTGATTTGTTTTCTTATACTAACGGAGCTCATGAGATTTTCTGTTGAGTTTTGTGTTGTGAAGTTTTCAAGTTTTTGGGTAAAGATTTGATGGATTTTGGAACAAGGACTGGAAAGAGCCTAAGCTTAGGGATGCCCAAGGCACCTCAAGGTAAAATTAAAGGACAACCAAAAGCCTAAGCTTGGGGATGCCCCGGAAGGCATCCCCTCTTTCATCTTCGTCCATCGGTAACTTCACGTGAGGCTATATTTTTATTCACCACATGATATGTGTTTTGCTTGGAGCATCTTGTATGATTTGAGTCTTTGCTTTTTAGTTTAAAACAATCATCCATGATGTACACACCTTTTGGAGACAAACACATGAATCGGAATTTATTAGAATACTCTATGTGCTTCACTTATATCTTTTGAGCTAGATAATTTTGCTCTAGTGCTTCACTTATATCTTTTTAGAGCACAGCGGTGGTTTTATTTTATAGAAATTATTGATCTCTCATGCTTCACTTATATCATTTTGAGAGTCTTTTAGAACATCATGATAATTTTCTTTGGCTATAAAATTAGTCCTAATATGATAGACATCCAAGATGGGTATAATAAAAACTTTCATATAAAGTGCATTGAATACTATGAGAAGTTTGATACTTGATGATTGTTTTGAGATATGAATATGATAATATTAGAGTCATGCTAGTTGAGTATTTATGAATTTGAGAGATACTTGTGTTAAAGTTTGTGATTCCCGTAGCATGCACGTATGGTGAACCGTTATGTGATGAAGCCAGAGCATGATTTATTTATTGATTGTCTTCCTTATGAGTGGCGGTCGGGGACGAGCGCTGGTCTTTTCCTACCAATATACCCCCCTAGGAGCATGCGTGTAGTACTTTGTTTCGATAACTAATAGATTTTTGCAATAAGTATATGAGTTCTTTATCACTAATGTTGAGTCCATGGATTATATGCACTCTCATCCTTCCACCATTGCCAGCCTCTCTAGTATCGTGCAACTTTCGCCGGTACGATAAACCCACCATATATCTTCCTCAAAACAGACACCGTACCTACCTATTATGGCATTTACATAGCCATTCTGAGATATATTGTCATGCAACTTTCCACCATTCTATTTATTATGACACACTTCATCATTGTCATATTGCTTTGCATGATCATGTAGTTGACATCGTATTTGTGGCAAAGCCACCGTTCATAATTCTTTCATACATGTCACTCTTGATTCATCGCATATCCCAGTACACCGCCGGAGGCATTCACATAGATTCATATTTTTGTTCTAGTATTGAGTTGTAATTCTTGAGTTGTAAGTAAATAAAAGTGTGATGATCATCATTATTAGAGCATTGTCCTAGTGAGGAAAGGATGATGGAGACTATGATTCCCCCACAAGTCGGGATGAGACTTCGGGCGGAAAAAAGAGGCCATAAAAAGAGAGAAGAAAAGGCCCAAATAAAAAAATGAGAGAAAAAGAGAGAAGGGGCAATGCTACTATTCTTTTTCCACACTTGTGCTTCAAAGTACCAACATGATCTTCATGATAGAGAGTCTCCTATGTTTTCACTTTCATATACTAGTGGGAATTTTTCATTATAGAACTTGGCTTGTATATTCCAATGATGGGCTTCCTAAAAATGCCCTAGGTCTTCGTGATCAAGCAAGTTGGATGCACACCCACTTAGTTTCTTTCTTAGCTTTTATACACTTATAGCTCTAGTGCTTCCGTTGCATGGCAATCTCTACTCACTCACATTGATATCTATTGATGGGTATCTCCATAGCCCATTGATATGCCTAGTTGATGTGAGACTATCTTCTCCTTTTTGTCTTCTCCACAACCACCATTATATTCCACCTATAGTGCTATATCCATGCCTCACGCTCATGTATTGCGTGAAGATTGAAAAAGTTTGAGAACGTCAAAAGTATGAAACAATTGCTTGGCTTGTCATCGGGGTTGTGCATGATTTAAATATTTTGTGTGGTGAAGATAGAGCATAGCCAGACTATATGATTTTGTAGGGATAACTTCCTTTGGCCATGATATTTTGAGAAGACATAATTGCTTAGTTAGTATGCTTGAAGTATTATTATTTTTATGTCAATATTAAACTTTTATCTTGAATATTTTGTATCTGAACATTCATGCCACAATAAAGAAAATTACTTTGAAAATTATGTTATGAAGCATTCCACATCAAAAATTCTGTTTTTATCATTTACCTACTTGAGGACGAGCGGGAATTAAGATTGGGGATGCTTGATACGTCTCCAACGTATCTATAATTTTTTATTGTTCCATGCTATTATATTATCTGTTTTGGATGTTTAATGGAGATTTATTATGCACTTTTATATTAATTTTGGGACGAACCTATTAAGCGAAGGCCCAGTGCAAATTGTTGTTTTCTTGCCTATTTCAGTGTTTTGGAGAAAAGGAATATCAAACGGAATCCAAACGGAATGAAACCTTCGCGAGGATCTTTTTTGGAACAAACATGATCCACGAGACTTGGAGTGGACGTCAAGGAAGTAGTGAGGCGGCCATGAGGTAGGAGGGCACGTGCAGGGGGCCAGGCGCGCCCCCACCCTCGTGGGCCCCTCGCAGCTCCACCGACCTACTTCTTTCGCCTATATATACTCATATACCCTGAAAACATCCAAGAGCACCACGAAACCCTATTTCCACCACCGCAACCTTCTGTACCTGTGAGATCCCATCTTGGGGCCTTCTCCGGCGCTCCGCCGGAGGGGGGGGGATCGATCACGGAGGGCTTCTACATCAACACCATTGCCTCTCCGATGATGTGTGAGTAGTTTACCACAGACCTTCGGGTCCATAGTTATTAGCTAGATGGCTTCTTCTCTCTCTTTGGATCTCAATACAAAGTTCTCCTCGATTCTCTTGGAGATCTATTCGATGTAATTCTTTTTGCGGTGTGTTTGTCGAGATCCGATGAATTGTGGGTTCATGATCAAGATTGTCTATGAACAATATTTGATTCTTCTCTGAATTCTTATATGCATGATTTAATACCTTTGCAAGTCTCTTCGAAATATCAGTTTGGTTTGGCCTACTAGATTGATCTTTCTTGCAATGGGGGAAGTGCTTAGCTTTGGGTTCAATCTTGCGGTGATCGATCCCAGTGATAGGGAAACAACACGTATTGTATTGTTGCCATCGAGGATAAAAAGATGGGGTTTATATCATATTGCTTGAGTCTATCCCTCTACATCATGTCATCTTGCCTAATGCATTACCCTGTTCTTATGAACTTAATACTCTAGATGCATGATGGATAGCGGTCGATGTGTGGAGTAATAGTAGTAGATGCAGAATTGTTTCGGTCTACTTGTCACGGACGTGATGCCTATATACATCATCATGCCTAGATATTCTCATAACTATTATCTTTTCTATCAATTGCTCGACAGTAATTTGTTCACCCACCATAGATTATGCTATCTTGAGAGAAGCCACTAGTGAAACCTATGGCCCCTGGGTCTATTCTCCATTATATTATTCTCCCGCCTACGTGCAAATTGATGTCATCGTTTATTTTGCAATCTTTACTTTTCAATCTATACAACAAAAATACCAAAAATATTTATCTTACTATATTTATTAGATCTCACTTTTGCAAGTGACCGTGAAGGGACTGGCAACCCCTTTATCGCGTTGGTTGCAAGGTTCTTAATTGTTTGTGCAGGTACGAGGGACTTGCGTGTAGTCTCCTACTGGATTGATACCTTTGTTCTAAAAAAACTGAGGGAAATACTTATGCTACTTTGTTGCATCACCCTTTCCTCTTCAAGGGAAAACCAACGCATGCTCAAGAGGTAGCATGTGTCCACGTACCCTCGTAGACTGAAAGCGTAAGCTTTAGTTTAACGTGGTTGATGTAGTCGAACGTCTTCACGATTCAACCGATATACTATTGAACTTATGGTACCTCCAAGTTCTGCACACGTTCAGATCGATGACGTCCCTCGAACTCTTGATCCAGCAAAGTGTCGAGGGAGAGTTTCGTCAGCATGACGGCATGGTGACGGTGATGGTGAAGTGATCCGCGCAGGGCTTTGCCTAAGCACTACAACAATATGACCGAAGGAGTAAACGGTGGAGGGCGGCACCGCACACGGCCAAGAGCAATTGATGTGCCTTAGAGGTGCCCCCTGTCCCCATATAGAAAGGAGGGAAAGGGGAGGAGGTCGGCCTAGGGGGCGCGCCAAGTGGGGGGAGTCCCACTTGGACATCCTAGTCCAATTCACCCCCTTTCCTTTAACCGGAAAGGGAAAGGGGGAAGGAGAGGGAGGAGGAGAATGAGAAGGAAAGGGGGGCCACACCCCCTCCCCTAGTCCAATTCAAACTCCTCCATAGGGGGGTGCTCGCCACCCCTTGTGAGCTGCCTTGCCTCCCTCCTATGACCCATAGGGCCCATATCTTCCCCCGGGGGGTTCCAGTACCCCCCCTAGTACTCCGATACGTACCCGATGCATTCCGAAACACTTCTAGTGTCCAAATACCACTGGTACAATGACGTGCTATACAAACGGTTTTTAACCCCTTTCCACGATGACATTTGGAACCATTGCCAAGTGAGTGTGGGCGATAGGGGGGGTGCTTCCCACATGACGCAGAAATCGTCGGGGATAGGCCCTCCTGGGACACAGGCTGGGGCCGTGTGCGATCAGGCGAGGCATCGAAACCCAATTATTTCCGTAGGTATGTACATCCCACATGGTAATCCGAGAAAAACATTTCGGTAGGTATGTACATCCCACACGGTGAATCCCAGAAAATCATTTTCGTAGGTATTGATACGTCCATTTTGCATCATGCTTTTATATCGATATTTATTGCATTATGGTTTGTTATTACACATTATGTCACAATACTTATGCCTTTTCTCTCTTATTTTACAAGGTTTACATGAAGAGGGAGAATGCCGGCAGCTGGAATTTTAAGCTAGAAAAGGAGCAAATATTAGAGACCTATTCCACACAACTCCAAAAGTCCTGAAACTCCATGAAAGTCAGTTTTGGAATATATTAAAAATATTGGGCGAAGGAAGCACCAGAGGGGGGCCAGCCACCATCCACGAGGGGGGGGGTGCCCTACCCCCCCGGGTGCGCCACCTGCATCATGGGCCACCTGGCAGGCCCCCGATGCCCATTATCGGTGTCAAAACCGGCGGATCTCGGGTAGGGGGTCCCGAACTGTGCGTCTAGGCCGGATGGTAACAGGAGGCAGGGAACACGATGTTTTTTACCCAGGTTCGGGCCCTCTCGATGGAGGTAAAACCCTACTCCTGCTTGATTAATATTGATGATATGGGTAGTACAAGAGTAGATCTACCACGAGATCAAGGAGGCTAAACCCTAGAAGCTAGCCTATGGTATGATTGTTGTGTATGGAGTTGATTGCCTACGGACTACAACCCTCCGGTTTATATTGACACCGGATAGGGTTAGGGTTACACAGAGTCGGTTACAATGGTAGGAGATCTTGAATATCCGCATTGCCAAGCTTGCCTTCCACGCCAAGGAAAGTCCCATCCGGACACGGGACGAAGTCTTCAATCTTGTATCTTCATAGTCCAGGAGTCCGGCTGAAGGTATAGTCCGGCTACCCGAACACCCCCTAATCCAAGACTCCCTCAGTAGCCCCTGAACCAGGCTTCAATGACGACGACTCCGGCGTGCAAATTGTCTTCGACATTGCAAGGCGGGTTCCTCCTCCAAATCCTTCATAGAAGATTGTAAACACCAAGAGTAGTGTCCGGGTCTGCAAAATAAGTTTCCACATATTGCCATAGAGAGAATAATATTGACACAAATCAAATCTGCCGATGTGTTTCCGCAGTGCATCATCACACTACGGCCAAGTCCTTCACTCGAATCATTTTCACTTTTCCACCTCAGCGTGTTTTGTGAGGCGGTTTTCTTGGCACGTCTTGTCAAAGCAGAGATCGTGTGCCCCCCTTTTACGGGATTCTCATCAATACGGACGTGGGTAACCCAATCGTGCCCGTTAGCATGTTTTCTCGATTAAAGGCGAGTCCCAAACGGTTACGGGGAGGGCTCCTGGTATTCAACCTCTTATAAGGAGACCAAGGACTTACTCCTTTTTCCAATCTCAAATGAGTCCGCCCGTCGCCTCGAGTTCCAACACCCTAGGCTCCAGATTCCAGGCGCTTCGGACCTTCGACAATGTCCGGTTCCGACCTTCAAGGCCGATGGATGCCCTCCTCCGTCACGGAGGAGGACGTGCTAAATTTGAGAGAGGCTAAGTTCTTGACCGTCGAAATTCCGCATAGGTTGCCTGCTCAAAGGCAGGCTATTCCCAGTCCCCAGTCCCCAGCCCAGTGAGAGCGTAGTGTTCATGTCTCACTTCCTTCGGGGGTTAGGCTTCCCAATGGATCCCTTCGTGAGGGGTCTACTGTTTTATTACGGGCTGGAATTTCATGACTTAGCTCCGGAGTCCATCCTCCACATTTCCTCATTCATTGTTGTGTGCGAAGCGTTCCTCCGTGTTACTCCTCACTTCGGATTATGGCTCAAGACTTTTGGAGTGGAGCCGAAGATGATCGAGGGACGACACGCAGAGTGCGGAGGCGCTGTCATAAGTAAGAATGTTGATGCTCCATGGCCCGAGCGCTCCTTTCAAGAGGAGCTCAGCTTGTGGCAACGAGAATGGTTCTATATCACCGCTCCCAGGAGCGCCAAGTGGGCGGCGCCTCCTGCCTTTCGCTCGGGTCCCCCATCACGGCTAGCGTCATGGGTCAACAAAGGATTAGGTTGGGATTTTCCCAAAGACGTGCCCCTGTTATAGGGCCGAATTAAGGATCTCTTGGAAGGAGACCTCAGCTTGGTCAAGGTGAGGCAGGTCATACTGATTCGCCGAATATTGCCCGACAAACGTCGCCCCCTTTGCCTGTGGGAGTTTAATCCAGACGGACCGCGAGCTCTCCAGAACTTTATGGGCGCAACGCCCGCGGAGATGTATAGACTGTTCTTCGAATCACAAGAGATGTGTCCGGATTTAACCGAGGACGCAGGCCTAAGCTGCAATTGCCCGGATACTCAAGTAAGCAACCTTGTGCCCGGACCTTCTATCCGTATAATTGTCATAAACTTGCCACTAAAAGAGCCGTCCTTTTAAACAGGAGTGGATAGCGAAGTCCAAGCTGATTAGGTGTCCGGCTCCCCTTCCTAAAACCAGGCCGGATCCTGTGCTGGTCAAGATGCTAGAGATAATGCCTTTGGAGGGGGAGGACAAGGAAGCTATGGCCTCCTCGAAGGAGGCTGCTCCGAAGGGAGGAACTGGCAATTCCTCTCCTAAGGGGAAGAAGAGAGCCGCCTCTGACGACCCGGAAACCATGGCCTCGAAACGGGGGAGAAAATCCTCGTCAGAGGGTCCGACGCCGGGGAGTTCCTCGGCCGAACTACGCCCTCAAGGGTATCAGCCCTCCAGCGAGCCGTAAGTAGAGAGAGGTTTTCCTTTTGAGGGATGAGAGGAATCCTTGATTTATATCTGAGAAGTTTAACCGAAATTTTACCTTGTAGCTCGGACCTCAGCCCTTCTCAGCAGAGCTCGTCTTCGGGGGATCTTCTTCCGGAGATGATGGAGAGCGGGACGCCCCCCCCCCCCTGCCGAACCGCCTAGCGAGGCGGGCGACCCTAAGGTGTCGTCGCGGAGGGTTTCTCTGAATCCGGCAGGGGCGGAAGATAGGTATGTGGCCCCCCAAGGCTCTCCACGTCCGGCCTTCGAAAGAGGACATAGGACAAGTCCGGCACCGTCTGGTGCTCGGCCGGAGGAGCTGAAGATTCTGCTGGGGCGAGCTTCTATCTCAGAGGAGCACCGTGCATTGATGGGCACGGTGATTGAAAGGATTTCATCCGCAGAAAGCGGATTGCATGAGGCCGTCAAAAGTTTACTGACGGGTTTTGAGGTACGTTAGATAATGTACACTTTTGTCAGTTGCGCATAAGTAAGATGCGCCCTGTGTAGATAGTAGCCCCTGAGACTCTGCGCGTTGTCAAGAAATGACGGCACGCAGAGGATCATAATCCCAGGTCTAAGATGTCGCCTTTGAATGTAGGTGGCGAGGTGTCCGTAATCAAGCCGAACTGATGATGTGGCCGAACTAAAGCGGCAACTGGACGTGGCAGATGCCGACATCGTGCTTGTCAACAAGCGGCTTGATGAGGCTCAAGGTATGTAATTCTTCAGGCGGCATCAGGTAAGAGGAGCTTCATGCCGGTGTCTTACAATGTGTGTGCTTGACGTAGATGGTACGGCCGCCGTGGAGAATCTTAGGGAAGAACTTGCCCGAGCTAAGGAGCAAGCCAGAAAAAGTGATGCGGCTGCCGAGAAGGCCCTTGAAGAGCTGAGAGCCGAACAGGCTGCTCACTGCCGAAGCAAAGAAGAGATGGCCGAGTTGTCCGAGAACTTAAAGAGCGCTGGAGACCGTTGCAAACTTCTTGAGAAAGAAGACCGGGCGAGACAGACGGACTTAGAGAAGGCCATTGCTGATGCCAAGGACGCTCGCTCTACTATGAGAGCTGCGAAAGGGGAGTTGCGTCAGGCCGAACAGATTGCGGCTGGAAAGCCCTTTATGCTGCGGAGGAAGTTTTGTGATCCAAAGTTTGCTCCGTTGGACCGGATGTGGAGTGTGGAGGACACCTATCTGGATTTGGCAGCAAGTGCTGCTGATGCGACCGAGAACTTTTGAGATCTAAAAGATCCCGAAGTGGAAAAGCTTTTCTGGTCACAGTTCCACAATCCAGAGCATCCACTGGCAGTGGACGATCGCCTAGCTCAATGGGCCGAGCTGAATAGATTGTCCGGACTCGCCATGAAGTACGTCATGGGTCATCTGTGGCCTGGGAGATCGGAGCCGAAGAGTTATTTTAGCTTGGTGCAGCAATTCCTTGACGCGGTGCCGCGTATAAATGCAATGAAGAGGTCAGCATGCATAGAGGGCGCTAGGATGGCTCTTGCCCGTGTTAAGACATACTGGGCAGAGATGGAGACCACCGTTGTTGCGTCCCGAGATTCGGACAAAAGCCGAGTATCCTCCGAGGACTATTTTTAGGAAGTTCTTGAAGGCGCTCGTGTAATAGAGACGCAGTGCCCGAAAGATGCTATGTTATGATAGCATATGTATTTATAAAGTAATATTTTGATAAACTGTAGTGGCCTTTTTTATACTTGTGCCTCCAAGTATTGGGAACACCTCCTGTGCGGCCGTT
>NC_041386.1:504853736-504939847 GCF_002162155.2 Triticum dicoccoides | reverse complement strand
AATCTGAAAGATGGCAGTCGTTGGCTTCAGCCCCCACGCACATAGTGCAGGGGTGCTCGCAGAAGACGCATTTTCACACTTAACCCAACGTCTTGGTCCTACAAAGGAGGTGATAGCGCAGCGGGCCAGGCAACCGGACTATAATGCTTTAACACTTTCACTTAGCCATAGGAGTTTGACAATGAGACTCTTTAGGTAGCTCCTTCGTGGCAACTGCGCTCGTCCGAATTCGGGGCGCGTATGTGCCTGACCGGGAAGCGGCCCTTCGTTAAAGCGGAGGAATCCGATAGATTCCGATAGGTCATTGAGTGGCTGACCAGTCTCACGCTACATCATGACAGTTAGTTTTTGGCTTTCTCTACTGAGGTGCTCGCCCAGCCGAACCGGGGGCACAATCGCAGTAGTTCTCCTGGTGCTACCTTAGCCGATAGAGCGGAACGTAAGGTAGCCGAACTCAGGAGCCGGGCAACCCAACATTTGACCAAAGACATGATTTGGAGCTGATGCATATAATGCCAAAACTCGCGACGCCAAACACTCCCTAAGGTGTTCGGTCTTTATGAGTGCGGGCGAAACAACACTCTTTATTAAAAAAGCTCCTAGTGTCCAGGTACGTGCAAAAATTCTGACGTGGCCACATGCCAAGACGCCAGCCTCCTCCTTGGTTATATTAGAAAGAAAAAAACCAGGGGATGTGTAGCAACAAGAGACAGTAAAAAGCTTTACGCAGGGTCTTAATCTAAAAAGAATCCTTTAGGACGGGTCCCTACTGCACGTCTGCGCCTGTGTCTCCGTTGTGCTGTATCCTGGACGGGCGCCGCACGATGTTCATCTGTAAAAGAGAGGAACTGAGTTGAAAATGGGTCGTGCCGAAAAAGTTTAAAATAAGAAAAGTATAAAGTAAGATATATAAGTTTGAGCTTTATTGTCTCTTATTGTATATGCGTGGAGCCCCTAGTGCGGGGGTATATGGCTTCTAGGCCTGCATCAATGATGATTTTGCACCGAACTCGTCTATCCGCATTCGTGGTCTTGAATGACCTATTTCAAAGTTTTTTGGCCGGTGAGGCCATTTTGCTGTGGGGCTATCAAAGCGGCCGCACAGTCCTCCACTTGGGGAGGCGCACTTTAGTGCTTCCCCCTCAAAGAGATGATGCCTTGTGGACCGGGCATCTTAAGCGTAAGAGATGCATAATGCGGTATTGCGTTAAAGCGAGCGAAAGCTTCGCGTCCCAGTAGTGCTTGATAGTGACTTGAGAACGGGACGATATGGAAGGTCAGCTTTTCATGGCGGAGGTTATCGGCAGAGCCGAATGTGACTATGAGCAGGAGAAAACCCGTACAATGGGTGTCCGGACCAGGTATTACCCCTTGAAAGGAGGTTTTGCTGCGGTGGATTCTTGCTGGGTTTATCCCCATGTGCTGGATTGTATCCTGATATATCAGGTTTAGTCCACTACCGCCGTCCATAAGGACATTTGAAAACTGGAGTCCGCCAATTATTGGATCGAGTATCAAGGCAGCCCAGCCTACATTCTTGATATTCCTAGAATAATCTAGCTGATCGAAGATGATCGGTTTTGACAACCAGTGGCGGGACCCTTTGGGGATGGGCCGTGTGGTGTGTACCTTTACGGGCGCCGCACGTTTGTTATGTGAAGTGAGTTCACTATTTTTACTTCTTGTGGGAAGTTCTTTTGTTTCCTGGTGCTCTGCTTTTGGGGTTCGTCCTCGTCTTCGCTTGGTGTGTCGAGCCCCTTGTGTTCGGCATTGAGTCTGCCGGATTGTTTGAAAACCCAACAGTCTCTGTGGGTATGGTTAGCAGGCTTCCCGGGAGTACTGTGTATCTGACATATCCTGTCCAGGATTTTATTTAGGTTGGATGGATCGTCCCTGTTATCCTGGGGGGGCGATTTTTCCTGATTTCGTCGTGAGCCTTTGAATCCAACATTGACTGCCGTGCTCTTCGGATTTTTGTCCTTAGTCCAGCGACGGTCCTTGTTGCGTCGTGGTTTTCTGTTTCCATCCCTAGTTTCGGATGTACTTGGGTCGCTGGGGCTGCACCTTGCCAACCAGCTGTCCTCTCCTGCACAAAAGCGGGTCATGAGGCTTGTTAGTGCGGCCATTGTTCTTGGCTTTTCTTGGCCGAGGTGTCTGGCGAGCCATTTGTCTCGGACGTTATGCCTTAAAGCTGATAAGGCTTCGGCGTCCGGACAGTCGACTATCTAATTCTTTTTAGTGAGGAATCTATTCCAGAACTGCCGAGCTGATTCTCCGGGTTGTTGAGTTATGTGACTAAGATCGTCTGCATCCGGAGGGCGGACATAGGTCCCTTGAAAGTTTGCTCGGAAAGCATCCTTGAGCTCTTCCCAACTTCCAATTGTGTTTTCGGGGAGGCTTTTAAGCCAATGCCAGGCTGGCCCTTTAAGCTTAAGGGGTAGGTATTTTATGGCGTGGAGATCATCTCCTCTAGCCATGTGTATGTGGAGGATATAATCCTCGACCCAAACTCCAGGGTCTGTTGTTCCATCATATGTCTCTATGTTTACAGGTTTGAATCCCTCTGGGAATTCATAGTCCAGGACCTCATCGGTGAAACATAGGGGGTGTGCGGCGCCCCTGTATTTGGGTATGCCGGATTCTGATGATGGCTTCATAGCGTTGCTTATGAGAGCTTGCTTTCTTGGCCCATAAATGGACCTGACTGGGCCATGATGCGAATCCTTAAGTGGGTCGCATGCCGGTTTAGGTGCGGCGCCGCTTGCCGCTTTATGGGGTCGTCTATCCGACCATGTGGCTTTTTCATTTTTTGAATGCAAGGGCTCTAGGGCCTCTTCGTCGAATTCAGGCAGTACCTTTCTTTTCGGATAACTTTTAGTGCGGTGACTGTCGCCGTACTTATCTGTGGTATTGATTACTTTGCTCCACCTAATCCGGAGTGCATCTTCCGCTGTTTTTAGCTTCCGCTTCTGCTTTTTTAGGCTGCGTGCAGTTGCAACGAGCCTCTCGTGGAGATTCTTCTGCTCCATAGGTTTATTCGGCGTGAGGTCGTCCGGAATGTCATTTTCGCCGGAGGAGGGATGTTCGGTTTCTCTATCCGTGTTGCCCTGTTCGGACGGTTGCTCTAAGGCCTGCTCGTCATCTACCGGCTCATCCTGCTGCTGGGTTTTTGTCGAGGTGGGGCTTGGGTCGGCGTTTACGCCGACGCTTTGATTGCTTTTTGGGGGGTCGATCTCCCGTCCCATCCCCTTTTTCCTTGTTGTCGCTTCCTTTAGGGGTATCCACCATGTACACATCGTGAGATGAGGTGGCTGTCCAATGCCCTATGGGCGTTGGTTCGTAGGTATCTCCTGCATCGTCATCCATGCTGTCGATGTCTCTAGAGTTGAAGTTGAGCACGTCGTTTAAATTGTCGACAGTGGCTACCAAGTGGGTGGTGGGTGGGTTTTGAATTTCTTCATCGTTCGTATCCCATCCTCGCTGACCGTAGTTCGGCCAGGGCTCTCCTGATAAGGAGAGAGACTTGAGAGAGTTCAGGATATCGCCACAAGGCGAGTGCTGAAAGATGTCTGCGGCGGTGAACTCCATTATCGGCGCCCAATCGGATTCGATTGGCAGGGGCGCGGGGGGTTCGGAGTCCGGGGAGGAGTCCGGATCCTCGGAGTCACGGGTCGTGCAGAGTGCGGGGCTAGCGTTCGGCTCGATCGCTTTCGGATCGCATCCCCCGAGGTGACGTCCAACCGCTCATCCTCAATTGGCGCAATAGGCTCCGCGTTAGGGGTCGGAACCGATGCGTGTGTGGCCTCCAGGACACTATCCGGGGGCAGAGCTAGATCATGCCCCTCGAGATAGTGCGGCGCGCTTGGCCGTGGCTCGATCCCGTCGAAGATCAAGTCTCCGCGGATGTCAGCCGTGTAGTTTAAGCTTCCAAACCTGACTTGATGGTCAGGGGCGTAGCTTTCAATCTGCTCCAGGTGGCCAAGCAAATTGGCCCGCAGAGTGAAGCCGCCGAAGACGAAGATCTGTCCGGGGAGAAAGGTCTCACCCTGGACCGCCTCGTTGTTGATGATCAAAGGAGCCATCGGGCCTAAAGGCGACGACACAGAGGAACTCTCAATGAAAGCACCAATGTCGGTGTCAAAACCAGCGGATCTCGGGTAGGGGGTCCCGAACTGTGCGTCTAGGCCGGATGGTAACAGGAGGCAGGGAACACGATGTTTTTTACCCAGGTTCGGGCCCTCTCGATGGAGGTAAAACCCTACTCCTGCTTGATTAATATTGATGATATGGTTAGTACAAGAGTAGATCTACCACGAGATCAAGGAGGCTAAACCCTAGAAGCTAGCCTATGGTATGATTGTTTTGTATGGAGTTGATTGCCTACGGACTACAACCCTCCGGTTTATATAGACTTCGGATAGGGTTAGGGTTACACAGAGTCGGTTACAATGGTAGGACATCTTGAATATCCGCATCGCCAAGCTTGCCTTCCACGCCAAGGAAAGTCCCATCCGGACACGGGACGAAGTCTTCAATCTTGTATCTTCATAGTCCAGGAGTCCGGCTGAAGGTATAGTCCGGCTACCCGAACACCCCCTAATCCAGGACTCCCTCACCCATCTTCTGATATACGGTGTCTTTTACCCTGGAAAAGTAAGAAGTAAGCTTTCAGGATGAAGCGCCGCCATATCGAGGCGGAACCTTGGCGGAACCAATCTAGGGCTCCGGCGATGCTATTCTGCCGGGGAAACATCCCTCCGGGAGGGGGCAATCATCACCATCGTCATCACCATCGATCCTCTCATCGGGAGGGGGTCAAGCTCCATCAACATCTTCACAAGCACCATCTCCTCTCAAACCCTAGTTCATCTCTTGTATCCGATCTTTGTTTCAAAACCTCAGATTGGTACTTGTGGGTTGATAGTAGTGATGATTACTCCTTGTAGTTGATGCTAGTTGGTTTATTCGGTGGAAGATTATATGTTCAGATCCTTTACGCATATTAATACCCCTCTGATTATGAATATGAATATGATTTCTGAGTAGTTACGTTTGTTCCCGAGGACGTGGGAGAAGTCTTGCTATAAGTAGTCATGTGAATTTGGTATTCGTTCCATATTTTTATGAGATGTATGTTGTCTTTCCTCTAATGGTGTTATGTGAACGTCGACTACATGACACTTCACCATTGTTTGGGCCTAGGGGAAGGCATTGGGAAGTAATAAGTAGATGATGGGTTGCTAGAGTGACAGAAGCTTAAACCCTAGTTTATGCGTTGCTTCATGAGTGGCTGATTTGGATCCACATGTTTCATGCTATGGTTAGGTTTACCTTAATTCTTCTTTCGTAGTTGCGGATGCTTGCGAGAGGGGTTAATCACAAGTGGGATACTTGTCCAAGGAAGGGCAGTACCCAAGCACCGGTCCACCCACATATCAAATTATCAAAGTAACGAACGTGAATCATATGAGCATGATGAAAACTAGCTTGACGATAATTCCCATGTGTCCTCGGGAGTGCTTTCCTTTATATAAGAGTTTGTCCAGGCTTGTCCTTTGCTACAAAAAGGATTGGGCCACCTTGCTGCATCTTGTTTACTTCTGTTACTTGTTACTCGTTACAAATTACCTTATCACAACACTAACTGTTACCGATAATTTTAGTGCTTGTAGAGAATAACTTACTAAAAATTGCTTGTCATTTCCTTCTAGTCCTCGTTGGGTTTGACACTCTTACTTATCGAAAGGACTACGATAGATCCCCTATACTCGTGGGTCATCAAGACTCTTTTCTGGCGTCATTGCCGGGAGTGAAGCGCCTTTGGTAAGTGGAATTTGGTAAGGAAAAATTTATATAGTGTGCTGAAATTTACTATCACTTGTTACTATGGAAAATAATCCTTTGAGGGGCTTGTTCGGGATATCTTCACCCCGACCAGTAGAGCAAAAGTTGCTCCTCAACCTACTGAACCTACTGAAAATGCTTACTTTGAAATTCCTTCAGGTACAATAGAGAAACTGCTAGCTAATCCTTTTACAGGAGATGGAACATTACATCCCGATATGCACCTAATCTATGTGGATGAAGTTTGTGGATTATTTAAGCTTGCAGGTATGCCTCGGGATGTTATCAAGAAGAAGGTCTTCCCTTTATCTTTGAAGGGAAAGGCCTTGACATGGTTTAGGCTATGTGATGATATTGGATCATGGAACTACAACCGATTGAAATTGGAATTTCATCAGAAGTTTTATCCTATGCATCTGGTTCATCGTGATCGTAATTATATATATAATTTTTGCCCTCGCGAAGGAGAAAGTATCACTCAAGCTTGGGGGAGGCTTGAGTCAATGTTATATTCATGCCCCAATCATGAGCTCTCAAGAGAAATTATTATTCAAAAATTTTATGCTCGGCTTTCTCTCAATAAGCGCTCCATGCTTGATACTTCTTGTACTGGCTCTTTTATGATGAAGACTATTGAATTCAAATGGGATTTATTGGAAAGAATTAAATGCAACTCTGAAGATTGGGAACTTGACAAAGGTAAGCAGTCAGGTATAACATCTAAGTTTGATTGTGTTAAATCTTTATGGATACTGATGCTTTCCGTGAATTTAGCACTAAATATGGACTTGACTCCGAGATAGTAGCTTCTTTCTGTGAATCGTTTGCTATCATGTCGATCTCCCTAAGGAGAAGTGGTTTGAATATCATCCTCCCATTGAAGTAAAAGTAGTTGAACCTATTAAAGTTGAAGAAAAAACTATCACTTATAATGTTGATCTTATTGTTCCTACCGCTTATATTGAGAAACCACCTTTTCCTGTTAGAATAAAGGATCATGCTAAAGCTTCAACCGTGGTTCGTAAGAGTAATGCTAGAACACCTACACCCTCTGAGAAAACTAAAGTTGAACCTAGTATTGCTATGGTTAAAGATCTCTTGGTCAATAATATTGATGGGCATGTAATTTACTTCTGTGATGAAGCTGCTAGAATTGCTAGACCCGATACTAAAAATAAACATAGACCTGTTGTAGGCATGCCTATTGTTTCTGTTAAAATAGGAGATCATTGCTATCATGGCTTATGTGATATGGGTGCTAGCGCGAGTGCAATACCTCATTCCTTATACAAAGAAATTATGCATGATAGTGCAACTGCTGAGATAGAAGATATAGATGTTACAATTAAGCTTGCCAATACAGATACTATTTCACCAGTTGGGATTGTTAGAGATGTTGAAGTCTTGTGTGGGAAAGTTAAATATCCTGCTGATTTTCTTGTTCTTGGTTCCCCACAAGATGACTTTCGTGCCATTATATTTGGTAGACCCTTCTTGAATACTCTTAATGCCAAGATAGACTTCAAAAAGGATATTGTTTCTGTTGGTTTAGGGGATATGTCTCATGATTTTAATTTTGCTAAATTTCGTAGACAACCCCATGATAAAGAATTGCCTAGTAAAGATGAAATTATTGGTCTTGCTTCTATTGCCGTGCCTCCTAATGATCCTTTAGAACAATATTTGCTAGAACATGGAAATGATATCTTTATGAATGAAAGAAGGGAAATAGATGAAGTATTCTTTAAACATGGACCTATTTTGATGCACAACTTGCCTGTTGAAATTCTAGGGGATCCTCCTCCACCCAAGTGTGATCCCGTGTTTGAGCTTAAACCATTAGCTGATACTCTTAAATATGTTTATCTTGATGAAAAGAAGATATATCCTGTTATTATTAGTGCTAACCTTTCAGAGCAGGAAGAAGAGAAATTCTTGAAAACTCTGAAGAAGCACCATGCTGCTATTGGATATACTCTTGATGATCTTAAGGGCATTAGTCCCACTCTATGCCAGCACAAAATAAAATTGGAAAAAGACACTAAACCGGTTGTTGATCGCCAACGACGGTTAAATTCTAAGATGAAAGAAGTGGTAAGAAATGAGATACTAAATATTCTGGAGGTAGGTATAATTTATCTCGTTGCTGATAGCCTGTGGGTAAGTCATGCCCATTGTGTCCCTAAGAAGGGAGGTATTACTGTTGTTCCTAATGATAAAGATGAATTAATCCCACAAATAATTTTTACAGGTTATAGAATGGTAATTGATTTCCACAAATTAAATAAAGCTACTAGAAAGGATCATTATCCTTTACCTTTTATTGATAAAATGCTAGAAATATTATCCAAACATACACATTTTTGCTTTCTAGATGGTTATTCTGGTTTCTCTCAAATACTTGTATCAAAAGAGGATCAGGAAAAGACCACTTTTACTTGCCCTTTCGGTACCTTCTCTTATAGACGTATGCCTTTTGGTTTATGTAATGCACCTGCTACCTTTCAAAGATGTATGACTGCTATATTCTCTGACTTTTGTGAAAAGATTGTTGAAGTTGTCATGGATGATTTCTCCGTGTATGGAACTTCTTTTGATGATTGCTTAAGCAACCTTGATCGAGTTTTGCAGAGATGTGAAGAAACTAATCTTGTCTTGAATTGGGAGAAGTGCCACTTTATGGTTAATGAAGTTATTGCCTTGGGGCATAAAAATTCTGAAAGATGCATTGAAGTTGATAAAGCAAAGGTTGATGCTATTGAAAATATGCCGTGTCCTAAGGACATTAAAGGTATAAGAAGTTTCCTTGGTCATGCCGGTTTTTATAGGAGGTTAATTAAAGACTTCTCAAAAATTTCTAGGCCTCTGACTAATCTCTTACAAAAAGATGTTCCTTTTGTCTTTGATGATGATTGTGTAGAAGCATTTGAAATACTTAAGAAAGTCTTGATTTCTACATCTATTGTTTAGCCACCTGATTGGAATTTACCCTTTGAGATTATGTGTGATGCTAGTGATTATGTTGTAGGTGTTGTTCTAGGACAAAGAGTTGATAAGAAATTAAATGTCATCCGATATGCTAGTAGAACTCTAGACAGTGCCCAGAGAAATTATGCTACTACCGAAAAGGAATTTTTAGCAGTTGTATTTGCTTGTGATAAGTTCAGACCTTATATTGTTGATTCTAAAGTAACTGTTCACACTGACATTCTGCTATTAAATACCTTATGGAAAAGAAAGATGCTAAACCTAGACTTATTAGATGGGTTCTCTTGCTACAAGAATTTGATTTACATATTATAGATAGAAAGGGAGATGAGAACCCTGTTGTAGACAACTTATCTAGGTTAGAGAATGTTCTTGATGACCCACTACCTATTGATGATAGCTTTCCTCATGAACAATTAGCTGTCATAAATGCTTCTCGTACTGCTTCATGGTATGTTGATTATGCTAATTACATTGTTGCTAAATTTATACCACCTAGTTTCACATACCAGCAAAAGAAAAGGTTTTTCCATGATTTAAGACATTACTTCTGGGATGACCCACACCTTTATAAAGAAGGAGTAGATGGTGTTATTAGACGTTGAGTACCTGAGCATGAACAGGAACAGATCCTACGCAAGTGTCACTCTGGGGCTTATGGAGGACACCACGCTGGAGATAGAACTGCACATAAGGCATTGCAATCCGGTTTTTATTGGCCTACTATTTTCAAGGATGCCCGTAAGTTTGTCTTTTCTTGTGATGAATGTCAAAGAATTGGTAATATTAGTAGACGTCAAGAAATGCCTATCAACTATTCACTTGTTATTGAACCATTTGATGTTTGGGGTTTGATTATATGGGACTGTTTCCTTCCTCTAATGGGTATACACACATTTTTGTTGCTGTTGATTATGTTACTTAGTGGGTAGAAGCTATTCCAACTAGTAGTGTTGATCATAACACCTCTATTAAGATGCTTAAAGAAGTTATTTTTCCGAGATTTGGAGTCCCTAGATATTTAATGACTGATGGTGGTTCACATTTTATTCATTGTGCTTTTTGTAAAATGCTTGCTAAGTATGATGTTAATCATAGAATTGCATCTCCATACCACCTGCAGTCTAGTAGTCAAGTAGAACTGAGTAATAGAGAGCTTAAGTTAATTTTGCAAAAGATTGTTAATAGATCTAGAAAGAATTGGTCCAAGAAACTTGATGATGCATTATGGGCCTATAGAACTGCATATAAAAATCCTATGGGTATGTCTCCATATAAAATGGTTTATGCAAAAGCATGTCACTTACCTCTCAAACTAGAACATAAGGCATATTGGGCATTAAAGAGCTCAATTATGATTTCAAACTTGCCGATGAGAAGATACTATTTGACATCACCTCTCTTGATGAGTGGAGAACCCAGGCCTATGAGAATGCCAAACTATTTAAAGAAAAAGTTAAAAGATGGCATGACAAAAGGATACAAAAGTAGTCCGGGAAGGACACGAGGCATCCACGAGGGTGGAGGATGCGCCCTACCCCCTTGGGCGCGCCCCCTGCCTTGTGGGAACCTCGTGTGCCCTCCGGATTCCGTTTTCTTGCACGATACTTCTTGTACTCTATAAAAATTCATTATATAATCTCTCGAAGATTTTGACCACCGTACCACACAAATATCTCATGTTTTGTTCGGAGCTGTTTTCTGCCAGAGTTTTCAAGGCCAGGCATCATGTCATCCCCCTCCTCCAACAACGCGGGCGACAATGCTTGGCTAATGAAGATGGAGATGAAAAGAGAAGAACTTGGGGAGATAAACAAGGGTGATAGGATCAAGAAGGCCATGGTGGAAGAAGAAGAAGACATCCTTCAACCTCACTATAACCATCTTACTCCTACTTGAATAGAAGTTTTAAAGATGATTGAAATAGTTCGGGTGCAAAACAAGTATCTCACTCGTGAACATATTTTGTTGCAAAGAATACATCACCGCACTAAAGGGCATTATTCGCAAATTGAAGAATCTCCTACGCTCGATGTGTGACACGACTTCATAAACAACTCCATCATCACCACCTCCGAAGAAAGAAACATAAACACATGGGTATGGGAACTCCCCTCGGCAACTGCCAAGCTTGGGGGAGGTGCCCCGGTATCATATCACCATCACACTCCTATCTTTACCACTTTTCTTAGTTCAATCCTTTTGGTTATATCTTGATCTAGTAGAATGAATTTTTAATATGATCTAGTATTGAGTTTTGCTTTATGATCCTTCTATGTAATCGAGTCCATGAGCTATATATAATAAAGATTAGTGTTGAGTCAAGGGCTTGGTTATCTTGCTATGATCTTGAGGGAATAAAAGAAAAAAGAAGATAAAGAAATAAAAGAAATAAAGAGATCATATTGATCTTATGGGGAGTAATGACTTCACATATAAAGAGTATGATGAATAAAAGTTGTTGAGAGTAGAAAAACATAGTTTTGGTCATCGTTGCAATTAATAGGAAGTAATAAATAAAGAGAGGTTTTCACATATAAATATACTATCTTGGACATCTTTTATGATTGTGAGCACTCATTAAAATATGACATGCTAAAAATTTGATGTTGGACAAGGAAGACAACGTAATGGGTTATGTTTTATTATATCCGAAATAAATTATATTGTCATGGATCATCCAACATGTTGAGCTTGCCTTTCCCCCTCATGCTAGCCAAATCCTTTGCATCAAGTAGAGATACTACTTGTGCTTTCAAATATCCTTAAATCCAGTTTTGCCATGAGAGTCCACCATATCTACCTATGGATTGAGTAAGATCCTTCAAGCAAGTTGTCATTGTTGCAAGCAATACAAATTGCTCTCTAAATATGTATGATCTATTAGGGTGGAGAAAATAAGCTTTATACGAGCTTGTGATATGGAAGAAATAAAAGCGCTGGACTGCATAATAAAGGTCCCTATCACAAGCAAGGTCTAAGCTCGGGGGAGTTGATACGTCCATTTTGCATCATGCTTTTATATCAATATTTATTGCATTATGGGTTGTTATTACACATTATGTCACAATACTTATGCCTTTTATCTCTAATTTTACAAGGTTTACATGAAGAGGGAGAATGCCGGCAACTGGAATTCTGGGCTGGAAAAGGAGCAAATATTAGAGACTCATTCTGCACAACTCCAAAAGTCCTGAAACTCCACGAAAGTTAGTTTTGGAATATATTAAAAATATTGGGCGAAGAAAGCACCAGAGAGGGGCAGCCACCGTCCACGAGGGTGGGGGCGCGCCCTACCCCCCTGGGCGCGCCCCCTGCCTCATGGGCCACCTGGCAGGCCCCCGATGCCCATCTGCTGATATACAGTGTCTTTTGCCCTAGAAAAAACAAGAAGGAAGCTTTCAGGACGAAGCACCATCGTCTCGAGGCGGAACCTTGGCGGAACCAATCTAGGGCTCCTGCGGAGCTGTTCTGCAGGGGAAACATCCCTCCGGAAGGGGGAAATCGTCACCATCGTCATCATCATCGATCCTCTCATCGGGAGGGGGTCAATCTCCATCAACATATTCACCAGCACCATCTCCTCTCAAAACCTAGTTCATCTCTTGTATCCGATCTTAGTTTCAAAACCTCAGATTGGTACCTATGGGTTGCTAGTAGTGTTGATTACTCCTTGTAGTTGATGCTAGTTGGTTTATTCGGTGGAAGATTATATGTTCAGATCCTTTATGCATATTAATACCCTCTGATTATGAACATGAATATGATTTGTGAGTAGTTATGTTTGTTCCTGAGGACATGGGAGAAGTCTTGCTATAAGTAGTCATGTGAATTTGGTATTCGTTCCATATTTTTTTGAGATGTATGTTGTCTTTCCTCTAGTGGTGTTATGTGAACCTCGACTACATGACACTTCACCATTGTTTGGGCCTAGGGGAAGGCATTGGGAAGTAATAAGTAGATGATGGGTTGCTAGAGTGACAGAAGCTTAAACCCTAGTTTATGCGTTGCTTCGTGAGGGGCTGATTTGGATCCACATGTTTCATGCTATGGTTAGGTTTACCTTAATTGTTCTTTTGTAGTTGCCGATGCTTGCGAGAGAGTTTAATCACAAGTGGGATGCTTGTCCAAGGAAGGGCAGTACCCAAGCACCGGTCCACCCACATATCAAATTATCAAAGTAACAAACGTGAATCATATGAGCACGATGAAAAGTAGTTTGACGATAATTCCCATGTTTCCTCGGGAGCGCTTTCCTTTATATAAGAGTTTTTCCAAGCTTGTCCTTTGCTACAAAAAGGATTGGGCCACCTTGCTGCACCTTGTTTACTTTTGTTACTTGTTACTCGTTACGAATTACCTTATCACAAAACTATCTGTTACCGATAATTTCAGTGCTTGCATAGAATACCTTACTGAAAATTGCTTGTCATTTCTTTCTGCTCCTCGTTGGGTTCGACACTCTTACTTATCGAAAGGACTACGATAGATCCCCTATACTTGTGGGTCATCAGGTATGTACATCCCACACGGTGAATCCTAGAAAAACATTTCCGTACGTATGTATATCACACATAGTTCTTTGTGTGGAAACGTTTGTGCAAGGTGGCCTAACGCAAACTGTTTGCTGCCGGAAGCCGTGTGTGATTGTTAGTTGATCGAACACGCCTACTTTCTAGAAACCATGCGGGTTGTTTGAGTTCATCGCCCATGGTGCTGTCTGAGTAACCATCTGTAATAGAAAACCCCAATAAGTAGCGTAATTAGCCTATTATTGATAATCCATGTACTAATCAAACTGATATTTCTTATAAAACACGCCAGATATTTCATATCCGTATAAAAGCAACTAGGATTTCATAATCGAATTACATCAGATAGCTTCGGCACTCAGTTACGCCATTACACAACAGCACCAAGTTTCACATGCAGCATAAAAAACCTTTGGAAAGTAGCATCATACATGGTAAATAGACAGATGAATCTCATCTGGGAAACTGCAGAAGTGGAAGGAAAATATTGAGCCTTTAGTGATGTTGAATGACCTTGCAACTTTAGGCCAGTGGCTATGGATAATTGCCCACCCAACCTTCATCCTCTTCAGGAAGGCTTCAATATTGTACCGTGGGTGTTGAATGAATACCTTCCTCGCCTCTTGACCATGCAGGTGGTTTGAGAGGTAATCATTGGTGAACTGCTTTGAAAAGTACTGAAAACAAAGCTATGCATAAATTGTTGTTGTAAATTTTGAAATGGCGCAAGGGTTAAAAACAAGGTAAAAGAGTTGGAACCATCCTATAGTTGACTGATGTCTTCTTCATTGTGCAAACAAAGATCTTGTTATTATTCGTCGCAAGTTTCTTCATCCTAACAATCTTTCCGAGTTTCTTGAATTGATTGATATTCATGGATATCTCATTTCCCCATACGCAAAATGGGTCGAACAGTGGGTCTAAGCCTCTGACAGAAGGACCTACATGTGCAAGACCAAATTGTAAGAAACCTAAATATTAGAATGATTCCTGCAACTGCACAGTAATGTGCTATTAGCCAAAGGACCCTGCTTGGACAAAACTCGATGGTAAACCACAGTGTCTCCCATTGTTTCCCTACAACACACATAAGGAAGATCTTGATCAGGTTAAGTGAGAGTTGCCATACTATCAGTAGAATATGTATTGAGTACAACCAAATTCTATTGGTGTCACATGCATAACAATAGAAAATTGTCCCACAACAAACGAAAATCAAATTGCACAACTGAACCAGACAGTTAAATGGACAGCAGACCAAATGAACCGAAATACTTAACTGAGCATGACATTGCAGAATGGAAACATGTACTAGAAGATAAGACAGTTAACAAAACAAAGGATGCTTGAGAACAGTACTATGAAATGTAGCAATTGTTGAACCAAAGTGTTAATGGAACATTACATTTCTGAGGACCAAACTGTTAACTGAACATCAGATTGCATATTAACATTACGGAGGACAAATCACTAGAAGGCACTAGCGGTGGCATCGAGAAAACAACACGAACTGTATTTTAAAGTAGACAACCGTGTGGCGGTGTCGACGGTGGCCTCGAAGACGAGGTGCTCCTCCAAGATCTGGCGGTCGACACGCATGGCAGCCATAGCGACCTCGTGCGCGTGTGCGGCCGCATGCTACTGAGCTCCATGTTATACTGCGTGCAAAATGGCTATGGGCGGCGCTTAATTGGAGGAGGGGGCAGTGATTTCGGTGGAAGGTGTCGCGTCGTCGGTCGGGGCATGTGGGATGGGAAAGGAGGAGGATGGTGTGGGTGGGGTATGGATTACCTGACCATATCGACGAGTGACGGAGTCCTAGACTAAGGGGTCCTTGGGCGTCCGGCATGTTATCCATGGGCTGGACTCATGAGCTGTGAAGACATAAAGGCCGAAGACTGCACCGTGTCCGGATTGGACTCTACTTGGCGTGGACGGCAAGCTTGGCGATTGAAGATTCCTTCTTATGTAACCGACTCCATTTAAACCCTAGATCCCCTTGGTGTCTATATAAACCGAAGGGGATAGTCTGGAAAGGACACCACATATACTCACTACCATACCCAGATAGGCTAGACTACTAGGGTTTAGCCATTACGATCTCGTGGTAGATCAACTCTTGTAACACTCATATTCATCAATATCAATCAAACAGGACATAGGTTATTACCTCCATAGAGAGGTCCCAAACCTGGGTAAACATCGTGTCCCTCGTCTCCTGTTACCATCGACCCTAGACGCACAGTTTGGGACCCCCTACCCGAGATCCGCCGGTTTTGACACTTACATTGGTGCTTTCATTGAGAGTTCCACTGTGCCATCGACAAAAGGTTCGATGCCCCCTTCAATCATCAATAATGACGCTGTCCAAGGAGGAATACTCCTCCCCGGACAGATCTTCATATTCGGCGGCTTCGTACTATGGGCCAACTCGCTTGGCCATCTGGAGTGGATTGACAGCTACGCCCCTGGCCATCAGGCCGGATTCGGTAGCTTGAACTACGTCGCGGATATCCATGGAGACTGGATCTTCGAGGGATTTGAGCCCGCGGCGATCGCTCCCCCTCATCCCGATGAACGTGACTTAAATTTGCCATCGGATCACACCCAGGAGATGGTTCCTGCGGCTGCAACAACCTTAGAACCGAAGCAGATCGAGCCATCTGAGGCCACAGAGTCCGCGGCGTTGGAGCCGCACATGGACTTGATGCCCTACAATATTCACTTTAACGGAACTTCAGACTCGTCTCTGGCTATAAGTTCCGGACTGTGTACGCCCGCGGACACCGAGCTAGATCGGCTATCGATCTGCGAGTTCAGCGCCGCTGACGTTTTCCAGCACTCACCTATGGGTGACGTGCTAGAATCTTTAAAGAATCTGTCCTTGGAGAAGGACTCACAGCCGAACTATGTCCGATTCAAGCTAGAGACGGATGATGAGGAATTTTGCTTCCCACCCGCCACCCACTTCATAGCCACCGTCGATGATTTAACCGACATGCTTGACCATGGCTCCAAAGACATCAACGGTATGGACGACGATGCTGACAAGGAGCAAGGCCAAAACCCGCCATTCTCCGGACGTTGGACGGCTACCTCTTCGTACAACGTGTACATGGTTGATACACCTAAAGGATCTGGCAACGACAAAGAAGAGCCAGATACTAATAAAACCTCCGAGACACTGTCCAAGCACCGGTGGCCCAAGCGCCGCCCCAAGCCCCGCCGCTCAAAGGACGAAAACACTGGAACTAGAGAAAATAGTACTCCAGGCGACATAGAAAACAAAGAAAACCCTGTCGGGGCCACATTCGAACAGGAACACGACAGCAGGCAAGATAACCCTGACGAACAGGCCATAGAAGATGACTCGGAGGATGATAGTTACCGTCCACCCTCCGAGGAGGAGACAAGCCTTGGCAACAAAGACTTCATCGTGCCTGAGGATCCTCTCGAGCAGGAGCGCTTTAAGCTTCAGCTCATAGCCACTGCAAGGAGCCTGAAAAAGAAACAACAACATCTTCAAGCTTCTCATCGACAGATGGACTAGTGTCCTGACAGCCGAGGAATACGGCCTCAACCGCCTAGCCAAGAGCTACCCGAAACGCAGACTGCTACCTCAATTCGATGAGGAGGCGCCGGAGCACATATCTCCCTCGCGCAATGCGGATCGACCACCACGTGGTCGGGACAGGGCGGCGGAACGGCCACCCCGCGGTCGGGATAAAGCGGAAACTCAGGCCGAACAGCAGACCGCCCCACCACCCCGTCAAAATAAGGGCGGAAGAGTCTGGAGTCATATGTACGACCTCCGACAGACCCTGGATTGTAGAGCAGGACACACAAGATCGATCTATGGATCATGGGGACGTGCCTTGAGGCACGACGACGGCTACCTATTCGGACGTGACAAACCTAACCACGCTCGGGCCAAATGCCGCAGACGGACTCCTTCAGAGCTCCGCCACGATGCGACCCGATATAGAGGCGCCGCACACCCGCTTTGCTTCACAGATGAAGTACTGGATTGTGAATTCCCTGAGGGGTTCAAGCCCGTCAATATCAAATCATACAACGACACAACCGATCCTGCAGTATGGATCGAGGATTTCATCCTCCACATCCACATGGCCCGAGGAGACGACCTCCACGCAATCAAATACCTCCCATTAACGCTCAAAGGACCAACTCGGCACTGGTTAAATAGCCTGCTCGAGAACTCCATCGGCAGCTAGGAGGACTTGGAAGAGTCTTTCCTCGACAACTTCCAAGGAACTTACGTCCGGCCACCAGATGCCGATGACCTAAGTCACATAGTTCAACAACCCGGAGAATCAGCCAGAAAATTCTGGACTAGGTTCCTAACCAAAAAGAACCAGATCGTTGACTGTACGGACGCCGAGGCCCTAGCAGCCTTCAAGCACAGCATCCGTGACGAATGGCTAGCACGCCACCTCGGACAAGAAAAGCCGAAGTCAATGGCAGCCCTTACGGCACTCATGACCCGCTTTTGCGCAGGCGAGGATAGCTGGCTGGCTCGTAGCAAAAACACAGCCAGCGAGGCAGGCCCAACCGGGGCCGAGAACAACACCGGGAAGCTCCGGCGCAATAGACACAAATGCAGAAGCAATGGCGACAACACCGACGACACCACAGTCAACGCCAGATTCAGTGGATCCAAGTCCGTCCAACGGAAGAAACCCTACAAAAGAAACAACGAAGGACCTTACAGCCTAGACCGCATACTCGACCGTCCGTGCCAAATTCATGGCACCCAGGATAAGCAAGCCAATCATACCAACAGGGATTGTTGGGTCTTCAAGCAGGCTGGCAAGTTAAATGCCGAAAACAAAGAATAGGAATCACAAAGTAAGGACAAGGATGAAGAGCCCCGGCAGCCGAACACCGGGGGACAGAATAAATCCCCCCCTCCCCAAGTCAAAATGGTGAACATGATCTACGCCACGCACATCCCCAGAAAGAAGCGCAAACGAGCACTCGGGGACATCTGCACGGTAGAGCCGGTCGCCCCAAAGTTCAATCCGTGGTCGTCATTTCCGATCACCTTCGATCGACGAGATCATTCGACTAGTATCCGCCACGGCGGTTTGGCCGCACAGGTCCTGGACCCAATCATCAACGGATTCCACCTAACACCAGTCCTGATGGATGGCAGAAGCAGCCTCAACCTACTGTATCAGGATACAGTACGGAAGATGGGCATTAATCCCTCATGAATCAAACCAATAAAGACTACCTTTAAAGGAGTCATACCAGGTGTAGAGGCCCGTTGTACGGGCTCAATCACGCTGGAGGTGGACTTCGGTTCTCCGGACAACTTCCGAAGCAAAGAGTTAATCTTCGATATCGTCCCCTTCTGCAGTGGCTACCACGCACTGCTCGGACGAACCGCGTTTGCTAGATTTAACGCAGTGCCACACTATGCTTATCTCAAGCTCAAGATGCCCGGTCCACGCGGCGTCATAACAGTCAATGGCAATGTGGAATGCCCCCTCCGAACGGAGGAGCAAACCGCCGCCCTAGCAGCAGAAGTATAGAGCGGCCTTACCAAGCAACATCATAATCCAGCTGCCGAGCCCCTGGACACCATCAAGAGGGCCCGGACTACACTGCAATAGGATAGCACGGCCCGTCAAGAGCTCGATTAGCAATTCGGCCTCCATCCCAGCCCCAATGAGGTAGTGGCATTCGCACCACGCGTACACAATTACGCACTCAAAATTCCATGGACACCAACGGAGGCACGAGATAACCCGGGGTCTACAATTTGGCTAGACCGATCCCGGACACACATACTTTTACTTCTTTTTCTTGTTTCAGGCACCTCTTTCCGCGAGCATGATGTCAAGTCCTTTAGAAGGACTGAAATACAACGGAGGCTAGCAACATAGGTGTGTAGGGTAACCTTTATACGTTCTTCTTGACAGTATTCATACTTATTTCTCAGGACCCGCACGCTGCGCCCTATTGATTCTGGCATGTTAAACGGTCGGATACTTCTCGCACCATCTATACAAGATACGCCTTGACGTATCCATCCAGTTATAATAAAAATGGTTAATGGCCCAGTTCATGTGGTTTTCGCTTCTTACCTTGTTTTGTTTCGATCTGCCTATTTGCTACATCGACACTCTTTTACGTTTCATACTCGCCATGGGCTACCTATCGCCCCACAATACGACAGCGCAGTCCGAACACTTCTTATATATAAGTTTGACACCCCGAATTTAGCATTATATGCATTGGCTCTGAATCATGTCTTTGGTGAATAATTGGGTTGCCCGGCTCCTGTGCTTGCTACCGTATGTTCCGCTCCATTGGCTAGGGTAGTAAAGGGAGAACTATTGCGTTTGTGCCCTGGCTTTGACCAGATGAGCACCTCAGTAGAGAAAGCCGAAAACGGACTGTCATGATGTGGTGAGAGCCGGTTAGCTACTCGAGGGTTACAAATCATTGGAGATTTTTTCCACGTTACGCAAGAGATCAACACTTCTTGATCAGATGCTAACAATAGTATGGCTTAAACCAGGGGCTGCGCCCATGCTTTATTATAAAACTCCTATGGCTAAGTGAGGGCGTTAAAGCCATAAAGTATGATTGCCTCGTTCGTTGCGCTAACCAACTCCTTCAAAGGACCATGTAATTGGAGCAAGATTGTTTAGATTCCATCCTGAACACCTCCGTACTATCTACGTGAGGGCAAAAGCCGACGATTGGCCAACCCTCAGATTACACACAACACGGCCGCACAGGAGGAAACAATTCAAAGCATAATAAAATTACTTCACAAAAACTGGCTTTGTTCCCATGATACAAAGGCAACGTGAATACATTTATTCAAATACAATGTCCCGCGAACATTGCACCGCCACAAGTCGAGACCCTTCTACGACATCCTCGAAATATCGCTCGGGTGTGCGGTGCTCCTTGCCTTCCGGCGGCCCGCTGGCGACTTCAACAACGTTCATCTTCGCCCACCACATCTTACAGCGAGCGAAAGCCATACGGGCACCTTCAATACAGACAGAGTGCTTGATGACATCCAGCCGAGGACATGCGTTCACCATCCGCCTCACGAGTCCGAGGTAGCTGCTAGGCATAGCTTCGGCTGGCCGCTGCCAGATTGTCAAATCCTTAATGGCTAGTTCGTCCACCCTATGCAGCTCCACCAGCTGTTTCAGCTGATCAGTGAAGGACACGGGATGCTCTGGTGCCGCATACTGCGACCAGAAGAGCCTCTCCGAAGAACCCCCTCCTTTGGCTCGATAAAACTCCACGGCGTCTGATACACTACGTGGCAAATCCGCAAAAGCCCCTGGGGAACTCCGAACCCGGGTTAGTAAAAGGTATTGCTTCTCCGCATACTTGCTTTGCATCTTAAATGCCTTACCCGCTGTGATCTTCTTAGCCTCCTGGATCTCCTAGAGGGCGGTCTGGGCCTCATTCCATGCAGTCTCCACGCTCTGACGAGCCTTGGCGAGTTTGGTCCTTAGAACCGACGCATCATGCTCCAAGGCCTCGCATTTTTTCACCGCATCCTGGAGCTCCTGGTAGACTTCTTTGACCTGGGCATTTAGCTTCTTACGGGCGGCTTGCTACTGGACAGCCTGCTCCTCGGCCTCGCCCAGGGCCTTCCTCAGGGCCTCGACCTCGGTCACGGCTTCTGCACATATCACAATACCGCTGTCAATATACAACGCTTATCCTTTCCTGAACATATAGCAAGTCGTTTCTCACCTTGCTTCTCTTGGAGCCAAATCTTAACCTCGCCGAGCTCGTTCTCGGTCCGCTCCAGCCTCCGCTTCAGCTCGGAGACCTCGGTAGCATGTGAGGTCGCGGCCAACAGGGTCGCCTGCTTATCGATACATATTCAGTCAGCCTCTTATAATTAAGGATTGATCCCCTGTCCGGTTCTCCTTGCCGAACACCAGACAATGTCTCAGGGGCTATGGACTATACGGGGTTTCTCTCTTTCTTACCTCAAAACCTGTTAACAGGCTACTACAGGCTTCATTCAGTCCGCTCTTGGCGGACTGAACCTTCTCGATCACCGCACCCATAAGGATATGGTGCTCGTCCATGACGGAGGCGCTTTGTAAGGCCCCCATCAGGTCATTTGGCGCCCCTGCATGGACAGGAGCCACCGGTGGAGGCGACGCACCCCCTCCTTCAAAGGGGTCTGCTCGCCCAACTCCGGAGCCATATTGGTCTCCGGAATCGTATTCGGCTGAGGGCCGAACTGGATACGGCCCTCTCCGCCAGTCTCCATGGGAATTGACTCCCCCATGTGTCCGGCAGTGGAGGTCCCGCCTTGTGGCGCCTCTCGGACAACGTCCTGGGCTCCTCCCCTTGGAGAGGTCCTCCGGGATAACACTTCGGTGTCATCCCTGGCCCCAGGGGAGTAAGCAGGTAGTGGCGACATGCTCGCCATCTCCGACGGAGCCAACGAACCTCAAGATGAGGATCGCTGGATAAGGTCACGGGCCGGACTGCAATAGTGTGGATTAACCATGTTAGAACAATAAAAATAAAGGGCTGGATGTGCGCATGAATAAGCCATGTCACTTACGATGTGGCATGGGGCCTAGTACGGGGGCGATGTTCCTGGCTACTATCAACGTCCCACGCGGTGTCGACCACTGGGGCGCCCTTCCCCTTTTTGGGCGCCTTCGCCTCCAGATGTGTCGAGGCCACCCTCTTCGTCTTCTTCTCCTCGGGAGGAGGGTTATTTCCCTCCTCCTCTTCTTCCTCGTTGTTGTCCTCAGGGACAGAGGAATGGGCCTCGTTGTCTTCAGATGTCGCGTCCGAAGTGCCCTTGCGACGGGGGCCACTCTTGGCCCCTTGGCTTTCTTCTTGGCCTTCTTCTCCGGCGCCGTATAGGGCGCCGGTACCAGCATCTTCGCCAAGCGCGGGATGACTGGTTCTTCGGGCAAAAGAGCCGGACACTGGATCCGCTTCGCCCTCTCCACCCAGTCCCGAGAGAGCAATACTAAGATCTCAGACATCATCCTCGAAACATTTAAGTTGGGAGTACGTCAAAAGTAACATACCTCGCTAGCGGGGCGGTTACAATTGTGACCACGGTCCAAGTCCGTGGCCGGTGGCTTCTCGTTGCCCTTAAAGAGCAACTTCCAGGACCCTTCATGAGAAGTATCAAAGAGCCTTTTCAGGGTCTGGTGCTTCTTCGAATTGAACTCCCATAAAGGGCGGCTTCGGCGCTGACACGGAAGAATCCGGCGGATTAGCATCACCTGGATAACGTCAATGAGCTTGATGTCCTAGGTCACCATGCTTTGAACGCATGTCTGCAGCGCTATCAGCTCGTCAGGTGAACACCAGTCTGGACTCTTCTCGACCCAGGAGGTGAGTCACATGGGAGCACTGGGGCAGAATTCGGCAGCTGCGGCCTAGGTGGTGCCGCGAGGTTCTATAATGTAGAACCACTGCTTCTTCCATCCTTTATTGTCTCCACAAAGGTGCCTTTGGGCCAGGAGACGTTTGATAGTTTGCTCACCATGGCCCCTCCATACTCCGCATGCTGGCCATCCACCACCTTCGGCTTCACGTTGAAGACTTTGAGCCATAGCCGAAGTGGGGATGGATGCGGAGGAAAGCCTCGCACACAATGATAAACGCCGAGATGTTGAGGAAGGAATTCGGGGATAGATCATGGAAATCTATCCCGTAGTAGTACATCAGCCCGCAGACGAAAGGGTGGAGTGGAAACCCTAGCCTACAGAAGAAATGGCGGATGAATACCACCCTCTCTGTGGGCTCCTGCGTGGGGACGACTTGTCCCTCGGCTGGCAGACGATGGGCGATCTCCTTCGCCAAATATCCGGCCGCCCGGAGCTTAGTAATGTCCTCCTCCTTGACGGAGGAGATCATCCACTTGCCCTGACCACCAGATATGGACATGGTTGCTTGAGTGGAAAGGAGATGAGGACTTGGGTGCTGGAGCTTGAGACCGGAAAGGCGGAGACAGAGAGAGAGTGTGAGGAGAGGAAGAGGGAATCCTTATCCCCTTATAAAGGTAGCAAATATTAAACGCCTCCTCACTCGCCTTAGGATTCGCCTGTTCCCTAGGGCTGTATAAACGACACGGTTGAGTTACCCATGCCCGCATTGATGAGAATCCCACAATAAGCGGGGCACGATCTCTGTTTCGACAAGACGTGCCAATAGCAACCGGGTCTTGAAGTGTGGGATGGCAGAAGAAAAACGGTTCGAAATTATAACCGGACAGACATGATGTCGTGTTAAAAAAAGGGCTGTCAACAGATTAGATTCGTGCAAATATTATATTCTCTCTGCGGTTGTGTGTGGTGTGCGTAACAGGTCAGGATACCATCATTGCATCGCAAGACTATCTTGGAGTTCAGAGAAAGGGGAACCCGCCTTGCAATGTCGAAGACAATCAGCGCGCCGGACTCCTTGTCCTTGAATGCCAGGTTCAGGGGCTACTGAGGGAGTCCTGGACTAAGGGGTCCTCGGGCGTCCGACCTGTTATCCATGGGCCGGACTGATGGGTTGTGAAGACATAAAGGCCGAAGACTGCACCGTGTCCGGATTGGACTCTACTTGGCGTGGACGGCAAGTTTGGCGACCGAAGATTCCTTCTTATGTAACCAACTCCATGTAAACCCTAGATCCCCTTGATGTCTATATAAACCGAAGGGGATAGTCCGGAAAGGACACCACATATACTCATTACCATACCCTCATAGGCTAGACTTCTAGGGTTTAGCCATTACGATCTCGTGGTAGATCAACTGTTGTAACACTCATATTCATCAATATCAATCAAGCGGGACATAGGGTATTACTTCCATAGAGAAGGCCTGAACCTGGGTAAACATCGTGTCCCTCGTCTCCTATTACCATCGATCCTAGACGCACAGTTCGGGACCCCCTACCCGAGATCCGCCGGTTTTAACACCGACAACGAAGCCGCACAGCAAGAAGAAGGGTTGGCGGCGAGGAGGCGCTGTCGGATTTCGGGTTCCGGCAGACCCTTGAGGTTCGAACACTGGGGTGCGCGCGGAGATCTCTCCCCTACCGATCTACGTCCATTCTCCTCGTGTGATCTAAACTGGAAACAACGAACAACACAAGGGACACAAGGTTTATACTGGTTCGGGCCACTGTTGTGGTGTAATACCCTACTGCAGTGTGTGGTGTGGTGGATTGCCTCAGGGGCTGATGATGAACAGTACAAGGGAAGAATAGCCTCGCGAGAGGTGTTCTTGAGCTAGTGCGATGAACTTCTTGGGCGAGTTCAGTCGCCTCTCTCTCTCTATCTCTCTTTTTCGGTCCCTCCTTCTCGATTGACCCCCCTTACTCCATGGTGGCTAGCTCTATTTATAGAGGCCCTGGGCCTCTCCCCAAATAATGAGCGGGAAGGGCGCCAACAATTGGCCATTTTGAAGGGGAACATATAGTACAAGTTATCCTGACCAAAGGTGGCCTTCGGCTGCCAAAAGCACTGGTGATGACGCCGTCTTGGGCTCCACGGTGACCTCCATCCTGCCACTCTGTTGGTCTTGGTCTTGTTGCACCGGAATGGTAACCCTTGCCTGATGCCTTGGCCTGCGCTTGCCCCCTTTGCACCAAAGGGGAAACAAGGACACTGTGCAGGCCGGTGCCCGCCTAGTCTCGATTTTCATGGCTTGCGTCACGGGTTCCTCGCGAGGTACCCTTCCTTGATCTCTCCGCCTCCTCGCAAGCCTGCCTGACGAGGCTGCCTCTGAGGAAGCTTCCTGTAGTCTGCCCCGAAAGGCTTGGCCCCAAGCGAGGGTCTTGAGCTTGAGCTGATGAAGATGGGCCGCGCTGGGCCCCCACTTGAGCCACGCCGCAGGCCACAGGCAGGCAAGTCTGGGGACCCCCATTCCCAGAACGCCGACAGCCGCGCAGCAAGAAGAAGGGTCAGCAGAGAGGAGGCCACGCAGCAAGAAGAAGGGTCATTGGCGAGGAGGCGGTGCTGTAAGAAGAAGGGTCACCAGTGAGGAGGCGGCGCTGCAAGAAGAAGGGTAGCCGGCGAGGAAGCAGCGCTGCAAGAAGAAGGCTCGCCGGCGAGGAGGCTGAGCTGCCAGTAAGCAGCAGTGAAGGTTTGAACCTGGAAAGCAAGGAGGAACATTGTCGGGGATATACCCCACGGCATAAACCGGTCGGAAGTATAACCCGGTCGGACATGGCGTTTCATTGGTAACCCGCCAGAGGATTGGCGACTTACGTGTCTGGCGGTTCACTGGTATGACGATTCACGAGCCTAAAGACTCATTGGTGACCCGGCGCGTGTTTCAGATGGATGACAAGGCCCAAGGCCCAGAAAGCTGGCTCATGTTATGGTGGGCCGGTTTACGAGTAAAGGCGTGAGGAATATTTATCTTACAAGGAGTTAAGACATGGACTTGTATCCGGTTTGTATTAGAAGGTAGACTAGTCCTAATCCTAATAGGACTCCACATGTAACCCGCCCCTCTAACTTATATAAGGAGGGGCAGGGCTCCCAAATAGGGACAAGCAACAAGAAACAATATCTAGGGCTAGACACAAAGAGGAGAGTCGGCTTACGGCGAGTCCCTCATAATCATAATGAGACCTAGCCACAAACAACATGTAGGGTTATTACCGGATGATGTTTCCCGGGGCCCGAAGCTGTCTAAATCCTCGTCTTGTGTGTTGCGTCTCTCGATTCCGCTCAACCCCTTCAAGCTACCACATATATGCGTTGGCCTCGCGACTAAGTCCTTACACTAGGACATCTGTCGTGACAAAACCACGATAGTTGGCGCCCACCATGGGGCCTGGCGCATGATGGTGATGAGTTCTTGGAGGGATCTTTTCTCAGGGATCAAGAAGGTCATAATTTTCCGGATTAAGAAAGACCGATTTTGAAGGATCTGCATCAGCTTTGAGTTTATCAGTCCAAGATTGCAGTCTGTGAAATTGGAGTTTTAGAGAAATTAGGGTTGTGCGTGGACGTGAGCCGACGAGCTGTCGTATCTAGAGATGAGATATTCGTTTAAACGGCCGCCCTGCAAACTGAGGCAAAGATCTGCTTTGGTGAAATCGCCAATATTCGTATATCCACTGGATCAACAAAACAACATTACTGGAGCGGTTCTGGAGAAAATTGGATTTGGTCATTGTTTTAGCGACACGGGAACACCAGAGGTATTGAAAGGAGCAAACAATGGCGATCGTCGATTCTAGCCAGCTCATGAGTCCAATCGTTCCACGCCAAACTTAACCAGATATTTGCCGCTAGCCGAATCAATCCACAACGCTGGTCGGTTTCCGTATGGCAGTACGTCAAGTCAGAGTGCAACTTGGTTTTGCAATGTTCAAGGAATAGTTTAACGGAAATGTTAACGCCCACACGTGTGGGCATTGACCATCTCGACCACACGCATCCATCACCGTCCAGTACTATATGCACGAATCTTGACATAATCTGGCTGATTTTCTGTGCCATGTAGGACAAGGCGTGTGTGTGGTGTGTGACATAGTTCGCCCACACATCCGTTTTACCACACGGATGGCCGGTGTGTGGGCGTTTAGCAGTTCACCCACACACCAGTTTTCAGTCACGCACAAGGGTTGGTGTGTGGGCATTTGCCATCTCGCCCACACGCTCGTCTCCTCTCCCACACGTAAGCTGCTAGTTGCCATGTGTTTTTGCAGCGCACATGGCAACTGCCTCTAGTGTGCTTTATAAGCAGGTGGCAACTCTCTTTTTTTACCCGAGTTGCCATGTGTTTTTGCAGGGTACACGACAACTGCCTAGTGTGCACGTAAGCAGATGGCAACTGTCTTTTACCGAGTTGCCATGTGTTTTTGCATGGTACATGGCAACTGCCCCAACGTGCATGCAAGCAGATGGCAACTCTTCCTTTTTACATGGCAACTGTCCTAGCATGCTTGTGAGCACATGACAACTCTCTCAACTGCCTAGTGTTAGTATGTGGCAACTCCTAAAGTTATGAAATCATGACAACTACATTAGATCAGACCATACATGGCAACTGCAGTTGAGCAACCATGGCAACTACAGTTGTCCGACATGGCAACCGTAGTTCAGCGACATGGCAACTGCAGATAAATGAACATGGACGAGGGTCTGGACCATGGCAACTGTGGGCGCGTGGTGGGCGTCACGCGTCGCATGCGGGACTAGAAGGATACAAGGCCTGACATACGGGTGTGTGGGCGTTATCAACTTTGCCCACACGCACGCGTGTGAGAGGGTTCAGGAGGGAAAAAAGGATGTGTGTGGGCATTAGTTGTTTTGCCCACACGTAGGTGTGTGGGCTGGTTGCTGTCCATGCCACACGAGGCGTGTGGCACAACTACCCAATACACCACACGTGTGGCAGTTATCGGGACCCTAGTTTAAAAACAAGAGCCCATCACGGGTAGAAGTCAAAAAGAAAGGAAAATAGCATGATTTGCCTTACGTGAACATACATGATTCCAACACCTAATCGGGTTGACAAGTCAACACCAAGCTTGGATGAGGCCACGGAATGAGTTTCGGTTTCTGTTTTCATGTCTAAACCGCCATCGCCGGTCGTGTTTTCTGACTAACGCCGGTCGTTGCGGCCCCGCTACACCGGCGCCTCTCCAACTCGCTGACGGTTTAGCTACGCCTCACCGTCTCTACCACCTCAGTCGCCATCATCAGTTCGTGACCCGTCCTCACTGCGCCTCTTCACCCACAGTGCGTGGACTCGTGGCTGTGATGCCCCGCTGGCACTGCGACCCGCCAGGGGCCTCCTCGAGCCGCCCCGGCCAAGTCTTCGCCACTACTGCATCACACCGGTCTGGCTGCTTACGGCCTTGCCTCTAAGTTGTTGAACCGTTGCGAGTCCTTGCCAGCCTCGTCCGTGTCCTTGGAGCCTTGCCGGCTCTGGCATGCCTCAGTTAAACGCAGCCGCCTCAGCTGCCGCACGCCGTGGTCGGTCCGCCGTGGCTAAACTGCCGACCGCTGCACCTCACTATGGCCCCGGAGCAACACACCCTTCGTTTCGGCCGTGAGTCGCCGCCACGGAGCCGGCCGGTTGCGTCAGGTCACCGCAGTTTCCACTCCTGCAGCTCTTGCAAGCCGCCTTGTCTCAAAACCTGTCTCCAAGTCCGTCAGCCGGGCGGCCGCCTCTTAAGTCGCAACTGCATCGAGCCGCCGTCACTGTGGCCCGCCTCGCCGAGTCGCCAGTGCCTCCTCTGCCGCAGCTCTTAAATTTCAGCCGTAGCGCCGCACGTATACCTGACCGGCTGGCTGATGCTACTACTCCACATGTGATCCATTCCCATCAAACAAAAACTGTCTGGGTCAAATACTAGTCCACATGTGATCCATTCCCATCAAACAAAAACTGTCTGGGTCAAATACTAGTGGAAGCGTTGGGCACATCATCAAGTACTAGTACACATGTACTGATTGATTTTGGAGAAATCTGCTTACGTGAAGGTTACTAGTGGTTTGGATTTTGTTGGTTGATCAAACAGTACAACCAGTCGCAACAGTCAAAAGACATTCTCATGGACAATACATCACATGAAAATCATCTGGCGTCCAAATTTACCATGTGATATCTGTCTAATTTATTTTTATTGGTACTTATTAATTCTTGTGAGAGCAACTACTCTGTCCTACAGTGTTGTTATATGCAGGACAATTATTCACTATAAAGGTGTCGTCAAGACCCGGAGTATGGAGTGTGAGCCAGTGACATCTGCATTACTGTTTGCGTGGATTACGCTGCTTGATGATACACGTGCAAGTCGCCGCCCCGGTTTATGTCAAACGAGGTCGACTCATTCGTCTACACCTGCGGCCGACTTGTGTGTCCGCACCGGCTCACAAATGTTGCGGCCGCACCCAACTTGCTCGACCGCGCCGACTTACAACACCGCGACCGATTCATCTGTTGTCCCGGCGAATCTGGTGACATCCCTCTAAGTATATTTTTTTGCATATATATTCATTTTTTTCAAAGAACAATTACTTTGGTTTGTGTATTTTTATGCCGGACAATTGTTCACTGCAAATGTAAGGGTCATAGATATATGACTCACGCCACTATTATGATGCGCCGTCATCTGACCATGCCATAATGCACAATGAACATATATATGCAAGCCGCCGCCTCTGCGGCCCAGTTTACATCAACATGACGAGGCAAAACCGCCCATCTACGCGGTTTTACCGCGCCTGCGATCGACTCGCCCGTCCGCACCGGCTTACAATGCCGCGGCCGAGTCATCTGTCCGAGTGGCCTCTGATGTTGCGGTCGTCTTTGTCGTCTGTCTCTCGCGGCCTGGTCTACATCAACATACCGGGCCGCACCTATCTGCATGAGCTGTTTGAGCAAGTCACAGCTTGGGTAGCCCGGTTTTCTTTCAATAAAATGAAGGCAAATTATCATATACTATCAGCCGCCGTCTGCACTAGGTGGCTCAATGGGCAGGCGCACAAGTCGCCGCCACTACAGTTTGGTTAATTTCAAATCGCCAGTTGGAAGGAACCATTGACCGAGTTGCTGACATGGCTCATATGGGATCATTTATAACCTGCCGCAGTCACCTCAACCTTCTGTGGATTCACATCGTGCTATCAACACCAATGATATACAAGTTATGCCGGTTTATATCACGGTCAAATATGGAGAGTCTCAAGCCAACTCCTCGAGTCACCTTTGAGACTCGGGGGCTACGATGACATGACTCAGCAAATCTTGCCAGTTTCAGCAAAATTAAGAACCTCGGGACGATGGAGGGAAAGATAACCAGGTCCCGGAGGCTACTGTTATATTGATGAAAATTTAAAGGCCATCAAAAAATTTCCGGTTTAGAAAGTATATGACAGTTACAAAATCCCGGCTCAATGAAGAAGTTCTGGGTCATCAGAAATGACTCCGGTTTAAAATCCGGCTCAAGGGAAGTCAGTCTCACTAAAGCTCTCAATATCTCGTTTACAATCCGGTTCAAGGGAAATCTATTCTCCCACAAAGCTCTGAAGCGCTCAAATCCGGTTTAACAATGTTCGGTTCAAAAAGGAATTAACTTCTCGCAAGTTCAAGTTTAAAGGCCTTCAGAAAATTTCTGGCTGAAAATGAAGATTCCGGTTTAAAATCCGGTTCAAGTGAAAGATGTCTCCCACAAAGCTTTGAAGCTCTCAATATCCGGTTCAAAATTCTGGTTCAAGAAGAATTTATCTCTTGCAAACAAGTTAAAGGTTGATTAAGAGGACCTGTTGCCATGATGCACAGTTCAAACATGGGTATCCCGCCTTATTGTCCTGTCACATTATTGATCACATGGGGGCTTCTGCTTATAAAGCGACGTTCGGTTTACCCATTGATTCATCTTATCAAAGCTTTCTACAATATCACTTGGGGGCTTGGTCGTATTCGAACCATAGCTACACCTCTTGATCCGGCTATCAAGCCAATATTATCATAAGGGGCCAAAGAGAGTCTGCTGCACAGCAGAGCTCAAACATGGGTATCCCTTGAGCACAACTCACAATATCACTTGGGGGCTATGTTCGAACCATAGTCACACCTCTTGATAGGCTTAAAGCCACCAGGGAAATCACTTGGGGCTCTGGTCGTATCCGAACCATAGCTTATACCCTCTTGATAAGCATAAGGGCACCAGGAAAATCACTTGGGGGCTTGGTCGTATCCGAACCATAGCTACACCTCTTGATAGGCATAAGGCCACCAGGAAAATCATTTGGGGGCTATGGGTTCGAACCATAGTTACACCTCTTGATAGGCATAAGGGCACCAGGGAAATCACTTGGGGGCTTGGTCGTATTCAAACCATAGCGACACCTTTTGATCGGCGCAATGCCACAATTATGACTACATGGGGGCTCTGGTCGTATCCGAACCATAGCTTAAACCCTCTTGATCATACATATACATCATCATATATTGCATCATACGTTTCATCATCATTACATCATCATAGCATGTATCATATATGCATGGATATACCGGCGTTCATTAACCGGGCTTAGCTTTCAACTAAACTAGTTGTCAGTACATAATCAGTTATAATCCGGTGCTTATTGACCCGGTCTGGTTTTGACTAACAAGTCGCCAGTATTATAAGCATAATCTGGTGTTTATTACAACCCGGTACGGTTTTATCATAAACCGGCAAAATATGGGAGGAGTTATCAATACTCAAGATTGAGGTTATCGCCCTTGCTACAAAAGTTGATAAAATCAACTGTGTGATTCACTGTCACAGGTATCATCTTTTTTCATATTTGATTATTTTCAAATAACAGCCTTGGTTATAAACCCTGGCTATTTATATGGGCATTATGACCCGCCCTGCGGTAAACCGCCAAGGATTCTTGTGATCTACTTGTGTGCAAGATAAGAATGCATTCAGGTGGCTACCCACCCTGGATTTCGACGTTAAGTCGCCAGGGCATATGTTATTTACACTTTGAGCAGGATTTGTAGAATTATGACATATAAATTCAAGCTCATCATCAAAATTAATGCTTCAAAAGGGTTATCCATTTTGGATTTTCTCAAAGGCTATCAGCCGACGGGTTATAAAAATTCCGGCTTATAATGAATGCACATTAAGTCGCCATCGACCAAGAGCCGCCGAGTATTTAAACTCTGGATTTACTTATCAACTGGTAAGATATTCATATCTTTCATAGCCAAAATTGGCTGGATTTTCATGATGATATTGAATGACTGTGGTTTTTAAACCGGATTATATTATTCAAATCTTCAAATAGCAAAACATGGCTGGATTTTTTTATGGTTATCAATAAACATCATTATGATTAAGATTTTCAAAGTCGCTTTAAGCGCAATGGCTATTATCTTATAAATAGATATAATTTATTCTACAGTTGAAGGAATAGTCCTGAGTCGCTGTAGGCTTACGACCCAGCACTTATTTGCTCACCTTATTGAAGACCCGACTCATCACATTGTAATGAGCCGACCCTTGGGGGCTACCAATTGCTCCTATCAATGATTCAAGGTGCACAAGTCTTAATCCATTATATTCAAGGGTCCACTGCTCAGATGGTAAAACACAAAGCTCTTAACCTTGTGGACGTGGGTTCAAGCCCCATGCTGGAGTTACATCATATGATGTTATTTTCAATGAAGCATGATTATATTTATAAAGTCCCTGCTCATTATTGCATAATGACCCGGCCCTTGGGGGCTACACTGGTTGAAGTTTTGTAAGCATCAGTCAATTACAAGTCCCAGGTTGCTGCAAGCATGACAACCCGGCACTTGGGGGCTATATAATATGGAGTGTTTAGTTTTTACTAAGTGACTGGGATGAACAACATGGATTTCTTCTTAAGTGGCAATATTTATATTGAAGCAAGTCTTAAGCCATCACTTTGTTCTGCTCAAGACTTGAGGGCTACAGGTAATATGGATATAAGGGAGAAAAATCTTCAAATTCTCAGTTTTGAATAAACCAGATTGACCCTGTGTCTGCAACAATCATAATCCGGTGTCATCAATAATCATGAACCGGTGTTGCCAACAATCATGACCCAGAATTATCAGTTTTTATAACCCGCCGATTTGGGAAATTATAGCTTGGAAAGTGCTACATTTTCAAGCCAGCTGAATATCAGTTGAATATTTGAAGACCAAATATTTTTGTCAAGTCAAAGCATTGAAGGCCGACTCAAATGGATTCTTTATTTACAATATTTATTTTACAAGCACATTGATTATGAAGCTGGTCTATTGACTTGGATTTCCTAGAAGGAGGAAATGACAAGGACTTAAGGATGATGAGGTGCCAGTTTACAAGAATTCTTAACCCGGAGCACAACCTGTCAAATTTGTTCTTGTATTTATTTTGCAGCATAAGTTTACCATGGATAAATCCAAGCTAAACTTGGGGGCTAATGTCGGGGATATACCCCGCGACGTAAACCGGCCGGAAGTATAACCCGGCTGGACATGGCGTTTCATTGGTAACCCGCCAGAGGATTGGCGACTTACGTGTCTGGCGGTTCACTGGTATGACGATTCACGAGCCTAAAGACTCATTGGTGACCCGGCGCGTGTTTCAGATGGATGACAAGGCCCAAGGCCCAGAAGGCTGGCTCATGTTATGGTGGGCCGGTTTACGAGTAAATACATGAGGAACATTTATCTTACAAGGAGTTAAGACCTGGACTTGTATCTGGTTTGTATTAGAAGGTAGACTAGTCCTAATCCTAATAGGACTCCACATGTAACCCGCCCCTCTAACTTATATAAGGAGGGGCAGGGCTCCCCAATAGGGACAGGCAACAAAAAACAATATCTAGGGCTAGACACAAAGAGGAGAGCCGGCTTACGGTGAGTCCCTCATAATCATAATGAGACCTAGCCACAAACAGCATGTAGGGTTATTACCGGCTGATGTTTCCCAGGGCCCGAAGTTGTCTAAATCCTCGTCTTGTGTGTTGCGTCTCTCGATTCCGCTCAACCCCTTCAAGCTACCACATATATGTGTTGGCCTCGCGACTAAGTCCTTACACTAGGACATCTACCGTGACAAAACCACGACAAACATGGAAATGTGGCTTTTGGTAGGAGGGAGGGGCGGGGAGATAATATTTCCGCGGTGGCAAAAAAATTTCGCTCGGTGCTACGAGAAACCGGCGCGCAAGTGTGGTTCAAGCGGGGGCGGTGGACTGTAGACGACGAAGCTTCCTGCGTAAGCCAGACAAGACGGTGCGCCAAGATATTTTATATCACATCCCACATGATTATTTCTAGTAAACTATTTGTGGTATACTTGATTTTTTATTCTGTTTTGAAAGACAAAATGGTGTTATGGAGGGAAAGGATGGTGTTTGAATTGCTAGAACATTTACGTACAGTGAACATGCAACTAGTACATGAGTATTGTGTTTAAATGTGGAAATATTCCGGGTTCGTTTGGCAATTTTATGCATTAATTGAGTTCCTGGGCATTTAATGTGCATAATTCAAATTTGAACTACAAGCACATCCTCAATGCACCAAAGTTTGTTAAAAAATCACATGTGTGTCTTTGGGTGAATTTATAGGTCCCATGCAAGAAATGGGAATGAAATTCAAACATCTGGGCGTCGTGTCTCGGCCGGAAAGATTGAGAAACTTGGTTTTTTAATTCCTGTAAATCCAAAACACGCCTGAAAATCATGAAACTTGGCATGGTGTCATGACATGGAACCAACATGCTGCGGTAATTTTTTTTTGGCCGAATTGGGACAAGCTTTGGTGTAAGCTTCTTGCAAACCAAAGCTTCCCTCAAGAAGGCTTCTGGTTTCGAGAGGGGACGTGTCACCTCCGTGTGCGAAACGAGATACGTACACTGCCTTCTCCCGCCTTAGTTTTTTTACACATGCATATTAGACCAAATAGAAGTATCGTGCTAAATTTTGGAATTATTCCGGGTTCGTTTGGCCTTTTTTATACATTAATTGAGTTTTTGCGCATTTAATGTGCATAATTCAAATTTGAACTACAATCATATGCTCCAGTGCACCAAAGTTGTTTCAAAAATCACATGTGTGTCCTTGGGTGAATTTTTAGGTCCCATGCAAGAAATGGGAATGAAATTCAAACATCTGGGTGTCGTGGCTCAGCCCGAAAGATTGAGAAACTTGGTTTTTTAATTCCTGTAAATCCAAAACACGCCTGCAAATCATGAAACTTGGCATGGTGTCATGACATGGCACCAACATGCTGTGGTAATTTGTCTATCTGATTTGTAAAGGCGCACACATTAACAATCAACAATGTAATTTTGGAACAAGTGTTGTCACGTTACAAATCGGAAACACAAGTATTATTGAAACCGTGGGCGTTCTACTTACCATTTACGTGCCGCCACGCGTCCCTTTTTTTATTGGCTAGGAGGTGACGTGCAGGGTAGCTATTTGAGTACGGGAGGCATGCGATCAGACCCCTGCACGTGCTCATCGAGAGGAGAGCCCTTTGACCACTTCCCATCGCGCACCTCCCTCCCGACATCTCTGTTAATGGCGCCCGAGCCCCTATTCTACGGCGTGGCTATGTGTCTCACTGGACTGAGATTTAAGAGAGAGAAATGAAAATCTAAAAAGAAAGTTTTGCACGGATCTTGATGTAAGATCTGACGGACCTATATAGCATCGACTGCGACTTATAGCAAGCATGATGAATATAAGGACAATGACAGTGGATAATAAGTGTCTTACATATTTAGGAACATAATTAAAAAGCCACATGCGGCAACGCCCAAAATACACAAGGGAAAAAGAAGAAGAAAGACAACGATCTGCCTCATTGATCTCTATGTTGCTGCAGGCCACGGGAACTAGTCTCCGCAGTGAGCGGCGATGAGCTCTTTCTTGTCCTCAAGATGCTGCTTGAGAGCATCCACGTATTCCTCGACCAAACTTCTGCGCTCGATGCGCAGCATGGCATTCTCGTCCATAAGTTTCTCGATGATGACATCGGTCCTCTTCAACAAGGCAGCGGTCTCCTCCTGCTGCTCCGCACTTCCGACAATTTTCGACCTCAGCAGGTCAAGCTCGGCCCAGAGCTTCGCATTGCTCGCATTTAGTTGTTGGATGATGCTGGAAAAAGAGGCTTTCATGTCGTCCTGCAACCTCGCTCAACCGGAGATCTGATCCATCTGGCTATGGACGATTGCATGCATGCGCCTGTAAGAGTCCTCGCCTGCTCGCGAGACATTTTCCCAGGCTGCCGTGCGTGGGAGGACATCTCTGTTGCATTCATGGCATGGCGGGACATCTCTTCTACTTCCGCGGCGCGGCTTGACCAGTCTGCCGCATCGACGATGCGGCGGGACCTGTGTGCTGTTTCGGCGGCGCGGCGGGACCAATGTGCTGCTATGGCCGCACGGCGGGACATGCCGGCTGCGTTCGCGGCGAGGCGGCACATCTCTCGTGCTTCCGCTTCCATGCTCGCATCTCCCTGGTGGCAATCTCTCGACCCAAAACTCACGCTGGCCATGGCAGACGCAAAGGGAACGATGATGAATGACTTTGTTTTTGTGGATGAGGAGTTGAGGAGGAATGTGCAGTCATCTTGGAGTAGTAGTATTTATAACCGAGTAGTAATATACGCTCCTAAGTGGGAAATTGTTTCGGTTTTGATCGTTGTGAACAGGTTTGCAATTTGGAATGTGACGGGACGCATGCTCAAAATTTACTGATGGTTATAAGTGCGGCGCTATTCCCGGAAGGCGTAACGTGGGCACATACGCCTCCGCGGCCGCATACGTGGCGTTTGCACCATAGGGTGCACTGCAATAGGCAATGTCAGCACACGTCTTGTTCCAACAACCGTGCGCGCTCGTTATTACCATCGCGCACGCTTCTTTTAATTAGAATGTGTGTGCCCGTCTAGCGCACACATGTTGATCTATCCATGGTCGTCATGCCCGATCACCTTTGATCGCCGGGATCACCCGACCAGCATCTGTCACGGAGGCTCAGCCGCACTGGTCTTAGACCCAATAATTGATGGGTTCCACCTGACTCGTGTCCTCATGGATAGCGGTAGCATACTCAATCTGCTCTATCAGGATACAGTGCGAAAAATGGGCATTAACCCTTCAAGGATCAAGCCTACAAAGACCACCTTTAAAGGAGTCATTCCGAAGCGAGGAGTTAGTCTTTGATATCGTCCCATTCCGTAGCGGCTATCATGCACTGCTCGGACGAACTGCGTTTGCTCAATTCAACGCAGTGCCACACTATGCTTATCTCAAGCTCAAGATGCCCGGCCCACGCGGCGTCGTAACAGTCAATGGCAATACGGAACGATCTCTCCGTACAGAAGAGCACACAGCTACCCTAGCAGCAGAAGTACAAAGCAGCCTTCTCAAGCAGAACCTTCATTCGGCCGCCGAGCCCTCGGACACCCTTAAGAGGATCCAGACTACTCTATAGCAGGAGAGCTCGGCTCATCAGGAGCTCGACTAGCAATCCAGCCTCCTTCTCAGTCCCGATCAAGCGGTGGCCTGCGTGCCGCGCATACATAACTATGCACTCAAAATTCCATGGGCATCGACGGAGGAATAGCTAGCTTGTGATCCACGACACGGCTCAACCGACATCAGACACACATATACTTTCACTTTTGCTTGTTTTATTTCAGGTTTTAATCCCACAGACCCCATCGGGTGGTCTGGTTATCAGTCCTCTTGAAGGATAAACACACCAAGATGGCGAGGAGCGCAGACATATGGGGACTTTTTAGGTGATTCCGTTAACGATAACTCTACCTGTCTTCCAAGACCAACATGCAGCTCTTCCCAGGTTTCGGCATGTTAAATAGCCTGTTGCTTATTGCACTACTTGTATCAATGCCCCTTGACGTACTAATTACATTACAGTGAAAACAGTTTGTAGCTAGAGCTGTAGGACCCCGGTTTTTTACCTTTCCATCTTTTCTGTTTTCTTTCTCTCTTTGCTTTATTTTTTTAGTTTCCCTGTGGATAACCCCATCAGGTAGCACCCATACACTTTGGTACATTTTGATGTTTGCCAGGGGCTTTATAGCACCCCACATTACAGCAACAAAAGTCCGAACACTTCTTGTAAGTATAGTTTGGCACCTCGAATTTAGCATTATATGCATTGGCTCCGAATCATGTCTTTGGTCAATAGTTGGGTTACCCGGCTCCTGTGCTTGCTATCCTACGTTCCGCTACATCGGCTAGGGTAGTAAAGGGAGAACTACTGTGATTGTGCCCTGGTCTAAACCGGATGAGCACCTCAGTAGAGAAAGCCGAAAACTGACTGTCATGATGCGGCGAGAACCGGTTAGCTGTTCGGATGTCTCAAATCGTTGGAGATTTTTCCGCATTACACGAAGGATTGGTACTTCCCAATCAGACGCTGACAGCACCCTGGTTCGTATACCAGGGGATGTGCCTATGCTTTATTATAAAACTCCTATGGATAAATGAGGGTGTTCAAGCCGTATAGTCTAGTTGCCTGGTTCGTTGCGCTAAACAACTCCTTCAAGGACCATATAATTGGATCAAGATTGTTTAGATACCATAATGAACACCTCCGTACTACCTACATGACAGCAGAAGCCAACGACTGGCCAACCCTCAGATTTCATACAACACGGCCGCACATGAGGATACAATTAAAACATAATAAAAATTATATTACACAACCGCTTTGTTTTCATCATACAAGGCAAAATATGAATGTATTTATTCGAGAATAACATCCTTCCCGCACCGCGTTGCTACAAGTCGAGATCCCTCCAGGACATCTGCAAAATATCCCTCGGGTGTGCGGTGCTCCTTGCCCTCCGGCGGCCCCCGGGCAACCTCAACGGCATCCATCTTCGCCCACCACATCTTGCAACGAGCGAAGGCCATGCGGGCACCCTCAATGCAGACTGATCGCTTGACGATGTCTATCCACGGACAAGCCTCCACCACCCTCTTCACGAGGCCAAAATAACTGCTAGGTATAGCTTCGGCTGGCCATAGTCGGATTATTAAATCCTTCATGGCTAGTTCGGCCATCCTGTGCAGCTCGATCAACTGTTTCAGTTGATTAGCAAAGGCCACCCGATGTTCTGACACAGCATACTACGACCAGAGCAGCTTCTCCGAAGAATCCCCTTCCCTGGCTCGGAAGAACTCCGCAGCATCGGATACACTTCACGGCAGATCCATAAAAGCCCCTGGGCAACTCCGAATCCGGGTTAGTAAAAGGTACTTCCTCTCAGCATACTTTCTTTGCATGTTAAACTCCTTACCCGCTGTGATCTTCTTTGCCTCCTGGATCTCCTAGAGAGCATCCTGGGCCTCATTCTGTGCAACCTCTGTGCTTTGACGAGCTTTGGTAAGTTCGGCCTCTCGAACCGACGCCTCGCGCTCCAAGGCTTCACACTTCTTCACCATGTCCTGGAGCTCCTGCTGGACCTCGCCCACCCGGGCCTTGAGCTTCTTACAGGCGGCTTGCTGTTGGACAGCCTTCCCCTCGGCTTCGGCCAGGGCCTTTCTCAGGGCCTCAACCTCGGTCGTCGCTTCTATACAAATCATGGCATTTTGGTCATCGCATATCATTTTCTTCTTTTTGAATATATAACAGGTTATTGCTTACCTTGCTTCTTCTCGAGCTGCTTCTTCACTTGGCTCAGCTCTCCCTCAGCCTCCGCCAGTTTCTGCTTCAATTTGGAGACTTCGGCAGTATGCGAGGCCGCGGCCAGCAAAGACGCCTGTATTTCAGAAAAATTTAGTTAGTTTCCTGGCGTAGGAGATTGATCCTCTGTCCGGTTTTTTCTTTCTGAACACCGGACAGTGTCTCAGGCGCTACTGTCTACATTGGGATTCTCTCCTTTTGGCGTCACTTACCTCAAAACCTGTTAGTAGGTTGCCGCATGCCTCAGTTAGTCCACTCTTGGTGGATAGGCCCCTTTCAATCACCGTGCCCATAAGGACACGGTGCTCCTTCATAATAGAAGCGCCTCGCAGCGCTCCCAGGAGACTATCCGGTGCCCCTGGTTGGATAGGGGCCACTGGGGAATAGGCATCCCCCCTTCTTTCAAAGGAGGGTGCGTGCTGGATTCCGGAGCCGCCTCGGTCTCCGGAATGGAGTCCAGTTGAGGGCCGAATTGTATATGGCCCTCCCCGCTAGTCTTCGGGGGAATTGATTCCCCTTGGTGTCCGGCGATGGAGGTTTTTCCTTCGGGCGCCTCCTGAGCCTCTCCCCCGCCGGGAATAGTCCTTCGGGATAGCACCTCCACATCATCCCTAGTCTTGGGGGAGCGTGTGGCTGGCGGGGAGTCACTGGCCATCGCCTTGGAATCCAGCGAGCCTCCTGACGAGGATCACGGAGGGATATTGTGGACCAGACTACAATAACATAACCAATCATCTCAATACAATGAGGAGGGGAAACTTCACGGGTGGATAAGGTATTAGTACTTACGATGTGGCCCTTGGCTTAGCACGGGGGCGTCTCTTCGGACTGTCGTCGATGTCCCATGCAGAGTTATCCGCGAGGGAGCCCTTCCCCCTTTTGGGCGCCTCCGCCTCCAGAGTTGTGGAGGCCGCCCTCTTCTTCCTCCCCCATCAGGGGGAGAGTCTCTCTCCTCCTCCTCATCCGCGTCGTCTTCGGCGGCGGGGGAATGGGCCTTGTCTTCAGACATCGCATCTGAGGTACCCTTGCGGCGAGGACCGCTCCGGGCCCCCATGACCTTTCCTGTGTCCATCTTCTCTGGTGCCTTATAAGGTGTCGGCTCCAACATCTTTGCTAAGCGCGGGATGACTGGCTCCTCGGGCAAGGGAGCCGGACACCGGATCTGCTTCGCCTTCTTCAACCAGTACTGAAAAAGCAATGGTAATGGAAGCTTAGATATTATCCTTGAAACAAGCAAGTAAGGGATGTGTTGAAAAAAACATACCTCGTTGGGAGGGTGATTCATTTCGTGGCCCCGGTCCGAGCCAGTGGCCGGCGGTATCTCGTTGCCCTTGAAAAGCAACTTCCAGGCATTTTCCTGAGTCGTTTTGAAAAGCCTCACCAGGGTATGGTGTTTCTTTGGGTTGAAATCCCATAGAGGGCGGCTTCGGCTCTGGCAGGGAAGGATTCAGCACACCAACATCACTTGGATTATGTCGACAAGCTTGATGTCCTTATCGATCATACTCTGGATACGCGTTTGCAGTGCAGTCAGCTCGTCCGACGAACACCAGTTTGGGCTCTTCTTGACCCAGGTGGTGAGTCGCACGGGGGCGCCGGAGTTGAATTCGGCCGCCGCTGCCCAAGTGGCATCGCGGGGTTTGGTGATGTAGAACCATAGCTTCTGCCATTCCCTGACAGATTCCATGAATGTGCCTTTTGGCCAAGAGACATTGGTGAGCTTGCTCACCATGGCGCCCCCGCACTCTGCGTGCTGTCCGTCGACCACCTTGGGCTTCACATTGAAGGTTTTGAGCCACAGCCCTAAGTGGGGTTGGATGCGAAGGAAGGCCTCGCACACGACAATGAACACTGATATATTGAGGAAGGAGTTCAGGGATAATCATGGAAGTCTGTCCCGTAGTAGAACATTATCCCGCAGACGAAGGGGTGGAGTGGAAACCCTAGGCCGTGGAGGAAATGAGGGATGAACACTACCCTCTCGTTGGGCTTTGGTGTGGGGATGATTTGTCCCTAGGCTGGAAGACGGTGGGCGATTTCTTTCGCTAGGAACCTGGCCGCCCGAAGCTCGATGATGTCCTCCTCCTTAACAGAGGAGGCCATCCATTTTCCTTGACCTCTGGATCTGGACATGGTTGAGTGCTTTCTTGAGACAGGGAAATGAGAACTTGGGCGTTGGAGCTCAAGAACGGACAGGCAGGAAGAAAGCATGGGAGAAGAAAGGGGAATCTTATCTCCTTATAAGTGCGGTGAATATCGAACGCCCCCCATTCGCCTTCTCCCAAGGGCTATGTAAACGGCGCGGTTGGGTTACCCACGCCCGTATTGATGAGAATCCCGTAATAAGGGGACACGATCTCTGCTTCGATAAATACATGCCAATGACAACCGCGTCTCGAAACGTGGGGTGAAAAACGGTTCGAAATTATGACCGAACAGGTGTGACGTCGCATTACTAAAGTTGTCGGCAGATTGGACTTGTGTGTTATTATATTCTCTCTGTGGTTGTGTGCGGTGTGTGTTACAGGTCCAGACATGATCAATTCGTCTGGAGACTATTTGGAAGTTCGGAAGGAGGAACCCGCCTTGCAATGCTGAAGAAAGCACTACGCCTCGGATACCTTGTCATTGAAGCCAGGTTCAGGGGCTACTGAGGGAGTCCTCGACTAAGGGGTCCTCGGGCGTCCGACCTATTATCTATGGGTCGGACTGATGGGCTGTGAAGATATGAAGACCGAAGGCTGTACCCGTGTCCGTATGAGACTCTCCTTGGCGTGGAAGGCAAGCTTGGCGAACAACAATGAAGATTCCATCTTATGTAACCGACTCTATGTAACCCTAGATCCCCCCGGTGTCTATATAAACCGGAGGGTGTAGTCTGGAAAGGATATACTCAATACCTTAGTCATACATGCAAGACTGCTAGGGTTTAGCCATTACGATCTCGTGGTAGATCAACTCTTGTAATACTCATATTCATCAATATCAATCAAGCAGGACGTAGGGTATTACCTCCATCAAGAGGGCCCGAACCTGGGTAATACTTTGTGTCCCCTGTCTCCTGTTACCATCAACCTTAGACGCACAGTTTGGGACCCCTACCCGAGATCCGCCGGTTTTGACACCGACAAGAACCGCTCTACTTCACCCCAGAACATTGAAGTAGACAGCGACAATGAATCCGACTTCACCCCTGAGCCGGAACAAGAAGAGCTGGAACAAGAAGAGGTTGCTGTTGTGGATGACCTGTCAATGCTTGACCAATTACATAAAGGTGGCCTTCAACATGTTGATGCCGCTGAACCCGATGAGCACGTTATTCATGATAGTGATGATGATGATGCATTTATTGATCCCGGAGCATATATAGACGATCAAGATTATTATTAGTTCATGTCAGGTATTCAATTTGTATTATATACATATATATATATATATATTATAAGTTCATGTTAGGTATTCTTTTTTTATGTTATACTTGATGATGATACACTTAAGTTATATACATATTATTATTCATGTCGGTATTAAATTTTTTATGTTGTACTAATTTCATTTACTCTTTGTCGTGGCAGTTGTTGAAAGATGGTGGGCGCAGGCCCGGACCGCTCCAAGGCTCCTTCATCGGCGCATGGTGGGAGGGGTACTTCCATTCCACCCCAATCTCTCTAGAGAGTGTTGCTCGACAGTATGCAGACACTGGTGGGCGCTTCTTCATCAGTGTCGTTGCCCACCGGGAGAGGAGGTCGGGGAGGGAAGAAGAGAGGAGGTTGGGGAGGACGTGGCCGTAGGAGAGAGGCATGCTCCTATGCCTTCCTCGCCGCCACCCCCAGCAAATTCACCCGAGCACAAGACTTGTAGGGTGGACACCTATGAGGAGGAGGCTACATGGACTCCGATCCACGAGCTTCGGGTCAATGGGCCTTCGGCCCACGAGACTGCGGACCAGGGTACGTCCCAGGAGAGATCCGGATGGGGTACCTAGCCGAATCCTCCTGAGGGGCCGAGTGGCCATGCTGATGGTGGCGGGGATCCGGCTGATAGCGAGGGCGAGGATGTTGAGGGGGCCACCGTCTATCAGCGTGGTTGTACACGGTTCCCGCCCGTGCCGGCGACCCGCGAGCAAAGGTGGTTGATTTTCCCTCATAGGGATAGGTAAGTGCATTTACTCTTTTTGTACCTTTTGCCCTCACTTTTCTTCAAATATATCTAATGCGTTGGCCTTGTCATACTGCAAGGATTGGGACCATGCTTTGGATGTCCGCAGGCCCAACAATGGCCTTGGTGTGCTTTGCTGGCAAAACTTCCTGGGGTTTGTCATGTTGCCAGGTGAGGGTCAGCTTCCATAGATAGGATTGAGCTGGGAGCACTACTTGGCCGCCCCAGCCCCGCCTGAGGAGATGATCGACGGTGTCTTGTGCCACACAAGGGTAGATATGGTGATCAGAAATTTTTGGGTAATTTCTCCTTTACACAATTAAAAATCTTCAAATAGCTAGTTATTATACTAATCAATGTTGTCTCGTTTGATTGCAGACCTTCTATAGGTGTGAGGAGGGATACGAGGAGGCCGCAACACAGGTTATCAATGCCGAGTGCAAATGCCTACTACAAAACTTACAGCATGAGGCTTGGGTGTAGGTGTGAGGAGGGATACGAGAAGTTTCTGAAGAAGGAGGAGTACATGATGATAATTACCTATTCTTAAGGCCTTGTACTTAGTTTCCTTGATTTGATTCGTAGGCGTAGCGCTCAAGTTTCTCTTTACTAACTTAGGTGCCCCTGAGATGATGTGCGGATCAGATGGATTGTTGGGAGGCGTTGGTGGGTGAGTGGTGCTCAGACCAATGGCTAGCCCTCCACAACAATGGCAAGGGCCGGTGTGCCCCAATGGAAGGTGTGCCACACCATCAAGGCAGCGCCAACTTATATCTGTTCGGGCGAAACTAGGTATGTGGTTTGCTTCATGATTCATGCAATTCATTCTTCATGGTAGCTTGAACCCTTTAATTACTAATTTACTATGTTCCTCTCTTTCAGGCGTGACACAATAAGGCGGAGGTGCCAGACGTGTATGACCTCTATGCCATGGCCCATACTGCCTCGTACAAGAAGGTCAAGGCATTCTCTGAGTCTGACCTCGATCATCCAGAGAACTTCACCAACATCTCCTCACACAACAAGCTTGTGAAGTACAGAGATGAGGGGAAGGCGAGGAAAGGGCAGGACTTTAACCCAAGCAAGGGTCCCATTGATCCAAAGCTGGTGATGATATCTGGTGGCGAGAGGTCCCATGGCTCGATAGCCATTGGTGATGGACTTATCCGTTATCCTAGCACTCTCCCAGAGATCAAGGCGCGCTAGTCGAGTGCCGCTCCTGAGATAAGGCCTCGTCAACGGCCACTCGAGCTCGCCTTCGAGGTTAGTTATACGGACTCAACTATCTTTCCTCCATTACATTGTATGTGCGGTCATCAATGATTAAAATGCTAATGAGGAGTGGTGTTGCAGGCTACTCTTCAGAGAGAGCGAGAGAGAGATAGAACCCAGGCGCTTCTGGCGAAGAGGGACCAGCAGGCGGCGGAGAAGGAGCGGGAGTTGTAGGAGAGGACTGCTAGGATGTTGGAGGAGGAGAGGGCACAAAATGACATGCAGAACCGGGCCATGTATGAGCTCCTCGTGGTAAGTTTCTTCTACATATTAGCCAAATCATGCACTTAATGTTTGTTTCATTGCTAACTAGTATGACTAACTCGTCAAACCAAATGTGTAATCTCTGTGCGAGAAGACCGGTCATACCCCTCCACCGATGCCAGTCATTACTCTGGGGATCATGGTAAGTTTCATTTGAATGGTCATTAGTTACCAATCTTAACATTTGAGTTCCATCATGCTAACGATACATTGCAAATGATCATTGGTGTAGCGTAATTCCAGACAAGCATCGCACGATCCTTCTCCAGGTGGTACTGGCACGAGCAACCCCGGTGCTTCACCTCCGTGATGAGGGTAAGTTTTCTCTAGTGTTTTGCTTAACAAATGCATAATAACCTAGACTTAGCTTTATTTCCTGCAATATGCTTACCATAATGACCTAGACTTAGCTTATTTTCCTCCAAATGACATAATAAGCTTACTTACCTCCAAAATGATCCATTTTACCTATGTTAGCTCTAAAATGATCTATACTTAGCTTTGTTCCCTCCAAAATAACCTAAGTTAGCTCTAATATGCTTAGTTACCTAGGTTTAGTCAATAATGACATACACTTAGCTTACTTGTGTCAAAAATGGCATAATTAGCTTACTTAGATAAAAAAATGGCATAACAACCTTGGTAACCTCATAAATGTCATATACTTAGCTTATTTTCCTCCAAAATGACATAATAAGCTTACTTAGCTCTAAAATGATCAATTTTACCTAAGCTAGCTCCAAAATGACCTAAGTTAGCTCTAATATGCTAAGTTAGCTCTAATATGCTTAGTTACCTAGGTTAGCTCAATAATGACCTATACTTAGCTTACTTATGTCAAAAATGGCATAATATGCTTAATTAACTGAAAATTGGCATAATTACCCATGTTAGCTCAATACTGATCCATTTTACCTAAGTTAGCTCCAAAATGATCCATTTTACCTAGGTTAGCTCCAAAATGATCCATTTTACCTAAGTTAGCACCAAAACGATCCATTTTAACTAAGTTAGCTACAAAATGATCCATTTTAGCTAAGTTAGTGAAGGAAATATGCCCTAGAGGCAATAATAAAGTTATTATTTATTTCCTTATATCATGATAAATGTTTATTATTCATGCTAGAATTGTATTAACCGGAAACATAATACATGTGTGAATACATAGACAAACAATATGTCACTAGTATGCCTCTACTTGACTAGCTCGTTGAATCAAAGATGGTTAACTTTCCTAGCCATAGACATGAGCTGTCATGTGATTGATTTGACCCATTCCGTTAGCATAGCACTTGATCGTTTAGTTTGTTGCTATTGCTTTCTTCATGACTTATACATGTTCCTATGACTATGAGATTATGCAACTCATGTTTTCGAGATTAGAATTTGTCACTCCGATTGTCGGAGAGGTATCTCTGGGCCCACTCGGTAATGCACATCACTATAAGCCTTGCAAGCATTGCAACTAATGAGTTAGTTGCAGGATGATGTGTTATGGAACGAGTAAAGAGACTTGCCGGTAGCGATATTAAACTAGGTATTGAGATACCGATGATCGAATCTCGGGCAAGTAACATACCGATGACAAAGGGAACAACGTATGTTGTTATGCGGTTTGACCGATAAAGATCTTCATAGAATATGTAGGAGCCAATATGAGCATCCAGGTTCCTCTATTGGTTATTGACCGGAGACATGTCTCGGTCATGTCTATATAGTTCTCGAACCCGTAGGGTCCACACGCTTAAAGTTTGATGACGGTTATATTATGAGTTTATGTGTTTTGATGTACCGAAGGAGTTCGGAGTCCCGGATGAGATCGGGGACATGACGAGAAGTCTCGAAATGGTCGAGACGTAAAGATCGATATATTGGACGACTATATTCGGACACCGGAAAGGTTTCGAGTGATTCGGGTATTTTCGGGAGTACCGAGGAGTTACGGGAATTCGTATTGGGCCTTAATGGGCCATACGGGAAAGGAGAGAAAGGCCTCAAAGGGTGGCCGCACCCCTCCCCATGGGCTGGTCCAAACTGGACTAGGGAGGGGGCGCCCCCTTCCTTCCTTCTCCTTTTCCCTTCCCTTTCCTTCCCTCCTACTCCTACAATTGGAAGGGCTCCTAGTTCTACTAGGAAAGGGTGAATCCTACTCCCGGTGGGAGTAGGACTCCCCTAGGGCGCGCCATAGAGAGGGTCGTCCCTCCCCCTCCTCCACTCCTTTATATACGGGGGCAGGGGGCACCCCAAAGACACAACAATTGATCTCTTGATCTCTTAGCCGTGTGCGGTGCCCCCCTCCACCATAATCCACCTCGATCATATCGTAGCGGTGCTTAGGCGAAGCCCTGCGTTGGTAGAACATCATCATCGTCACCATGCCGTCATGCTGACGAAACTCTCCCTCAACACTCGGCTGGATCGGAGTTCGAGGGACGTCATCGAGTTGAACGTGTGCAAAACTCGGAGGTGTCATGCATTCGGTACTTGATCGGTTGGATCGTGAAGACATACGACTACATCAACCGTGTTGTGCTAACGCTTCCGCTTTCGGTCTACGAGGGTACGTGGACAATACTCTACCCTCTCGTCGCTATGCATCACCATGATCTTGCGTGTGCGTAGGAAATTTTTTGAAATTACTACATTCCCCAACAGTGGCATCCGAGCTAGGTTTTACGCATTGATGTAATATGCACGAGTAGAACACAAGTGAGTTATGGGCGATATAAGTTATACTGCTTACCAGCATGTCACACTTTGGTTTGGCGGTATTGTTGGATGAAGCATCCCGGACCGACATTACGCGTACGCTTACGCGAGACTGGTTTTACTGCCGTGCTATACACACAGGTGACTAGCGGGTGTCAGTTTCTCCAACTTTAGTTGAATCGAGTGTTGCTACACCCGGTCCTTGCGAAGGTTAAAACAGCACCAACTTGACAAACTATCGTTCTGGTTTTGATGCGTAGGTAAGAACGGTTCTTGCTAAAGCCCGTAGCAGCCACGTAAAACTTGCAACAACAAAGTAGAGGACGTCTAACTTGTTTTTGCAGGGCATGTTGTGATGTGATATGGTCAAGACGTGATGAGATATAAGTTGTTGTATAAGATGATCATGTTTTGTTGAATTTATCGGCAACTGGCAGAAGCCTTATGGTTGTCTCTTTATTGCATAAGATGCAAGCGCCAAATAATTGCTTTACTTTATCGCTATGTGATAGCAATAGTTGCAAGAGCAATAGTTGGTGAGACGACCATGTGACGACACATTGATATAGATCAAGATGATGGAGATCATGGTGTCATGCCGGTGATGATGGAAATCATGATGATGCTTGGAGATGGAGATCAAAGGCACAAGATGATGATGGCCATATCATGTCACACATTTTGATCGCATGTGATGTTTATCTTTTATGCATCTTATCTTGCTTTGATTGATGGTAGCATTATAAGATGATCCCTCACTAAATTTCAAGATAAAAAGTGTTCTCCCTGAGTATGCACCGTTGCCAAAGTTCGTCGTGCCCAGACACCACGTGATGATCGGGTGTGATAAGCTCTATGTCCATCTACAATGGGTGCAAGCCAGTTTTGCACACGCAGAATACTCAGGTTAAACTTGGCGAGCCTAGCATATGCAGATATGGCCTCGGAACACTGAGACCGAAAGGTCGAGCGTGAATCATATAGTAGATATGATCAACATAGTGATATTCACCATTGAAAACTACTCCATTTCACGTGATGATCGGTTATGGTTTAGTTGATTTGGATCACGTGATCACTTAGAAGATTAGAGGGATGTCTTTCTAAGTGGGAGTTCTTAAGTAATATGATTAATTGAACTTAAATTTATCATGAACTTAGTCCTGATAGTATTAGCATATCTATGTTGTAGATCAATAGCTCGCGTTTAGCTCCCCTGTTTTATTTTTGATATGTTCCTAGAGAAAACTAAGTTGAAAGATGTTAGTAGCAATGATGCGGATTGGATTCGTGATCTGAGGTTTATACTCATTGCTGCACAGAAGAATTATGTCCTTGATGCACCGCTAGGTGACAAACCTATTGCAGGAGCAGATGCAGATGTTATGAACGTTTGGCTAGCTCAATATGATGACTACTTGATAGTTTAGTGCACCATGCTTAAACAGCTTAGAATCTGGACTTCAAAGACGTTTTGAACGTCATGGACCATATGAGATGTTCCAAGAGTTGAACTTAATATTTCAAGTAAATACCCGAGTTGAGAGATATGAAGTCTCCAACAAGTTCTATAGCTAAAAGATGGAGGAGAATAGCTCAAGCAGTGAGCATGTGCTCAGATTGTCTGGGTACTACAATCACTTGAATCAAGTGGGAGTTAATATTCCAGATAAAATAGTGATTTACAGAATTCTCTAATCACCATCACCAAGTTAGTAGAACTTCGTGATGAACTATAATATGCAAGGGATAACGGAAACGATTCCCAAGCTCTTCGTGATGCTGAAATCGACGAAGGTAGAAATCAAGAAAAGCATCAAGTGTTGATGGTAAACAAAACCACTAGTTTCAAGTAAAGGGACAAAGGGAAGAAAGGGGAACTTCAAGAAGAACGGCAAACAAGTTGCTGCTCAAGTGAAAAAACCCAAGTCTGGACCTAATCCTGAAACTGAGTGCTTCTACTGCATAGGGACTGGTCATTGGAAGCGGAACTACCCCAAGTAATTGGCGGATAAGAAGGATGGCAAAGTGAACATAGGTATATTTGATATACATGTTATTGATGTGTACTTTACTAATGTTTAGAGCAACCCCTTAGTATTTGATACTAGTTCAGTTGCTAAGAATAGTAACTCGAAACGGGAGTTGCAGAATGAACAGAGACTAGTTAAGGGTGAAGTGACGATGTGTATTGTAAATGGTTCCAAGATTGATATGATCATCATCGCACACTCCCTATACTTTCGGGATTAGTGTTAAACCTAAAATAAATGTTATTTAGTGTTTGCGTTGAGCATGAATATGATTGGATCATGTTTATTGCAATATGGTTATTCATCTAAGTTAGAGAATAATTGTTGTTCTGTTTACATGAATAAAACTTTCTATGGTCATACACCCAATGAAAATGGTTTGTTGGATCTCGATCGTGGTGATACACATTTTTATAATATTGAAGCCAAAAGATGCAAAGTTAATAATGATAGTGCAACTTATTTATGGCACTGCCGTTTAGGTCATATTAGCGTGAAGTGCGTGAAGAAAATCCATGTTGATGGGTTTTTGGAATCACTTGATTATGAATCAGTTGATGCTTGAGAATCATGCATCATGGGCAAGATGACTAAGACTCCGTTCTCCAGAACAATGGAGCGAGCAACAGATTTGTTGGAAATCATACATACTGATGTATGTGGTCCGATGAATATTGAGGCTCGTGGCAGGTATCATTATTTTATGATCTTCATAGATGATTTGAGCAGATATGAGTATATCTACTTGATGAAACACAAGTCTGAAACATTTGAAAAGTTCAAAGAATTTCAGAGTGAAGTGGAGAATCATCGTAACAAAAATAAAAGTTTCTACAATATGATCGCAGTAGTAAAATATTTGAGTTACGAGTTTGGCCTTCAGTTAAAACAATGTGAAATAGTTTCACTACTCACGCCACCTGGAACACCACGGTGTAATGGTGTGTCCGAAAGTCGTAACCATACTTTATTAGTTATGGTGCGATCTATGATGTCTCTTACCGATTTACCACTACCGTTTTGGGGTTATGCATTAGGGACAGCTACATTCACATTAAATAGGGCACCATCTAAATCCGTTGAGTCGACACCGTATGAACTATGGTTTGGCAAGAAACCTAAGTTGTCGTTTCTTAAAGTTTGAGGTTGCAATGCTTATGTGAAAAAGTTTCAACCTAATGAGCTCAAACCCAAATCGGAGAAGTGCGTCTTCATAGGATACCCAAAAGAAAATGTTGGGTACACCTCTATCACAGATCCGAAGGCAAGATATTCATTGCTGAGGATGGATCCTTTCTAGAGAAGGAGTTTCTCTCGAAAGGAGTGGGAGGAAAGTAGAACTTGATGAGGTAACTGTACCTGCTCCCTTATTGGGAAGTAGTTCATCACAGAAATCTGTTCCTGTGACTACTACACCAATTAGTGAGGAAGCTAATGATGATGATCATGTAACTTCAGATCAAGTTACTACCGAACCTCGTAGGTAAACCAGAGTGAGATCCGCACCAGAGTGGTACGGTAATCCTGTTCTGGAGGTCATGTTACTTGACCATGACGAGCCTATGAACTATGAGGAAGCGATGATGAGCCCAGATTCCGCGAAATGGCTTGAGGCCATGAAATCTGAGATGAGATCCATGTATGAGAACAAAGTATGGACTTGGATTGACTTGCCCATTGATCGGCGAGCCATTGATATTAAATGGATCTTCAAGAGGAAGTCGGATGCTGACAGTAGTGTTACTATCTACAAAGCTAGAATTGTCGCAAAAAGGTTTTCGACAAGTTCAAGGTGTTGACAACGATGAGAGTTTCTCACTCGTATCTATGCTTAAGTCTGTCCAAATCATGTTAGCAATTGCCGCAGTTTATGAAATCTAGCAAATGGATAAACAAAACTGCATTCCTTAATGGATTTATTAAAGAAGAGTTGTATATGATGCAACCAGAAGGTTTTGTCAATCCTAAAGGTACTAGCAAAATATGCAAGCTCCAGCGATCCATCTATGGACTGGTGCAAGCATCTCGGAGTTGGAATATACACTTTAATAAGTTGATCAAAGCATATAGTTTTATACAGACTTGTGGTGAAGCATGTATTTACAAGAAAGTGAGTGGGAGCACTACAACATTTCTGATAAGTATATGTGGATGACATATTGTTGATCGGAGATAATGTAGAATTATTCTGCAAAGCATAAAGGAATGTTTGAAAGGAGTTTTTCAAAGAAAGACCTCGGTGAAGTTGCTTACATATTGAGCATCAAGATCTATAGAGATAGATCAAGACGCTTGATAAGTTTTTCAATGAGTACATACCTTGACAAAATTTTGAAGTAGTTCAAAATGGAACATTCAAAGAAGGAGTTCTTGCCTGTGTTACAAGGTGTGAAGTTGAGTAAGACTCAAAACCCGACCACGGTAAAAGATAGAGAGAGAATGAAAGTCATTCCCTATGCCTCAGCCATAGGTTCTATAAAGTATGCCCTGCTATGTACCAGACCTATTGTATACCCTGCCTTGAGTTTGGCAAGGGAGTACAATAGTGATCTAGGAGTAGATCACTGGACATTGGTCAAAATTATCCTTAGTGGAATAAGGATATGTTTCTCGATTATGGAGGTGACAAAAAGTTCGTTGTAAAGGTTTACGTCGATGCAAGTTTCGACACTGATCCAGATGACTCAAAGTCTCAATCTGGATACATATTGAAAGTGGGAGCAATTAGCTAGAGTAGCTCCGTGTAGAGCATTGTTGACATAGAAATTTGCAAAATACATACGGATCTAAATGTGGCAGACCCATTGACTAAACTTCCCTCACAAGCAAAACATGGTCACACCTTAGTACTCTTTGGGTATTAATCACATAGCGATGTGAACTAGATTATTGACTCTAGTAAACCCTTTGGGTGTTGGTCACATGACGATGTGAACTATGGGCGTTAATCACATGGTAATGTGAACTATTGATGTTAAATCACATGGCGATGTGAACTAGATTATTGACTCTAGTGCAAGTGGGAGACTGAAGGAAATATGCCCTAGAGACAATAATAAAGTTATTATTTATTAACTTATATCATGATAAATGTTTATTATTCATGCTAGAATTGTATTAACCGGAAACATAATACATGTGTGAATACATAGACAAACAGTATGTCACTAGTATGCCTCTACTTGACTAGCTCGTTGAATCAAAGATGGTTAAGTTTCCTAGTGATACGTCTCCAACGTATCTATAATTTTTGATTGCTCCATGCTATATTATCTACTCTTTTGGACTATATTGGGCTTTATTTCCCACTTTTATATTATTTTTGGGACTAACCTCTTAATTGGAGGCCCAGCCCAGAATTGCTGTTTTTTTGCCTATTTCAGTGTTTCGGAGAAACAGAATATCAAACGGAGTCCAAACAGATGAAACCTTCGGAAACGTGATTTTCTCATCAGATAAGATCCAGGAGACTTGGACCCTCCGTCAAGAAAGACACGAGGCAGCCACGAGGGTGGAGGGTGCACCCCCCTAGGGTGCGCCCCCTGCCACGTGGGCCCCTCGAAGCTCCACCGACGTACTTCTTCCTCCTATATATACCTACGTACCCCCAAACGATCGGGGACGGAGCCAAAAACCTAATTCCACCGCCGCAACTTTCTGTATCCACGAGATCCCATCTTGGGGCCTGTTCCGGAGCTCCACCGGAGGGGGGACCGATCACAGAGGGCTGTTACATCATCATCCAAGCCCCTCCGATGAAGTGTGAGTAGTTTACTTCAGAACTACGGGTCCATAGTTAGTAGCTAGATGGCTTCTTCTCTCTTTTTGGATCTCAATACAATGTTCTCCCCCTCTCTTGTGGAGATCTATTCGATGTAATCTTCTTTTTGCGGTGTGTTTGTTGAGACTGATGAATTGTGGGTTTATGATCAAGTCTATCTATGAATAATATTTGAATCTTCTCTGAATTCTTTTATGTATGATTGGTTATCTTTGCAAGTCTCTTCGAATTATCAGTTTGCTTTGGCCTACTAGATTGGTTTTTCTTGCCATGGGAAGTGCTTAGCTTTGGGTTCGATCTTGCGGTGCCCTTTCCCAGTGACAGAAGGGGCAGCAAGGCACGTTTTGTATTGTTGCCATCGAGGATAACAAGATGGGGTTTTTATCATATTGCATGAAACTATCCCTCTACATCATGTCATCTTGCTTAAGGCGTTACTCTGTTTTTAACTTACTACTCTAGATGCATGATGGATAGCGGTCGATGAGTGGAGTAAGAGTAGTAGATACAGGCAGGAGTCGGTCTACTTGTCTCGGACGTGATGCCTATATACATGATCATACCTAGATATTCTCATAACTATGATCAATTCTGTCAATTGCTCAACAGTAATTTGTTCACCCACCGTAGAATACTTATGCTCTTGAGAGAAGCCACTAGTGAAACCTATGACCCCCGGGTCTCTTTCTCATCATATCAATCTCCATCACTTTATTATTGCTTTGCTTTTACTTTGCTTTTACTTTTTACTTCGCATCTCTATACCAAAAATACCAAAAATATTATTTATCATCTCTATCAGATCTCACTTTCGTAAGTGACCGTGAAGGGATTGACAACCCCTAAGCGCATTGGTTGCGTTGAGCTATTGTTTTGTGTAGGTACGAGGGACTCGTGCGTAGCCTCCTACTGGATTGATACCTTGGTTCTCAAAAACTGAGGGAAATACTTACGCTACTTTGCTGCATCATCCTCTCCTCTTCGGGGAAATCCAACGCAGTGCTCAAGAGGTAGCAAGAAGAATTTCTGGCGCCGTTGCCGTGGAGTATGCGCAAAAGTCAACATACCAATTACCCATCACAATCCCTATCTCCCGCATTACATTATTTGTCATTTGCCTCTTGTTTTCCTCTCCCCCACTTCACCCTTGCCGTTTTATTCGCCCTCTCTCTCTATCCTCCCTCTCTCTCTCTATTTGCCTCTTTTGCCCGTTTGCTTTTTTGTTTGCTCGAGTGTTGGATTGCTTGTTTGTCGCAATGGCTCAAGATAATACTAAATTGTGTGACTTAACCAATACCAACAACAATGATTTTATTAGCACTCCGATTGCTCCTCTTACTGATGCTGAATCTTGTGAAATTAATGCTGCTTTGCTGAATCTTGTCATGAAAGATCCGTTCTCCGGCCTTCCTAGTGAAGATGCCGCTACCCATCTTAATAGCTTTGTTGATTTGTGTGACATTCAAAAGAAGAAAGATGTCGATAATGATATTGTTAAATTGAAGCTATTTCCTTTTTCGCTTAGAGATCGTGCTAAAGCTTGGTTTTCATCTTTGCCTAAAAATAGTATTGATTCATGGAACAAGTGCAAAGATGCTTTTATCTCTAAGTATTTTCCTCCCGCTAAGATCATCTCTCTTAGAAACGATATTATGAATTTTAAACAACTTGATCATGAACATGTTTCACAAGCTTGGGAGAGAATGAAATTAATGATACATAATTGCCCTACTCATGGTTTGAATTTGTGGATGATTATACAAATTTTTTATGCCGGATTGAATTTTGCTTCTAGAAATATTTTAGATTCGGCCGCGGGAGGCACTTTTATGGAAATCACTTTAGGAGATTCTACTAAACTCCTAGATAATATTATGGTTAATTATTCTCAATGGCACACTGAAAGATCCACTAATAAAAAGGTGCATGTGATAGAAGAAATTAATGTTTTGAGTGGAAAGATGGATGAACTTATGAAATTATTTGCTAATAAGAGTGTTTCTTCTGATCCTAATGATATGCCCTTGTATACCTTGATTGAGAATAAGAATGAATTTATGGATGTAAATTTTGTTGGTAGGAATAATTTTGGTAACAACGTGTATAGAGGAAATCTCAATCCTAGGCCTCATCCTAGTAATCCCTCTAATAATTATGGTAATTCCTACAACAATTCTTATGGAAATTATAATAAGATGCCCTCTGACTTTGAATCTAATATTAAAGAATTTATTTCTTCACAAAAGAATTTTAATGCTATGATTGAAGAAAAATTGCTTAAGATTGATGATTTGGCTAGGAATGTTGATAGAATTTCTCTTGATGTTGATTCTTTAAAGCTTAGATATATTCCTCCTAAACATGATATCAATGAGTCTCTCAAAGCCATGAGAATTTCCATTGATGAGTGCAAGGAAAGAACCGCTAGGACGCGTGCTATGAAAGATGCCTTTATTAAAGCATGTTCTTCTAGTTCCTATGAAAATAATGATGAAGATCTAAAAGTTATTGATGTGTCCCCTATTAAATCTTTGTTTTGCAATATGAATCTTGATAATGATGGGACTGAATATGATCCACCTTTACCTAGAAGGCGTTCCAATAATTCTGAATCTTTTGATCTTGATGCTAAATTTGATAAAAGTGGGATTGAAGAAATTAACACCCTAGATGTTGCTAAACCCACTATATTGGATTTCAAAGAATTTAATTATGAAAATTGCTCTTTAATTGATTATATTTCTTTGTTGCAATCCGTGCTAAAATCTCCTCACGCTTATAGTCAAAATAAAGCGTTTACTAAACATATCGTTGATGCCTTGATGAAATCTTATGAAGAAAAACTTGAATTGGAAGTTTCTATCCCTAGAAAACTTTACGATGAGTGGGAACCTACTATTAAAATTAAAATTAAAAATTATGAGTTTTATCCTTTGTGTGATTTGGGTGCTAGTGTCTCTACTATTCCCAAAACTTTGTGTGACTTGCTAGATTTCCGTGATTTTGATGATTGCTCTATAAACTTGCATCTTGCGGATTCCACTATTAAGAAACCTATGGGAAGAATTAATGATGTTCTTATTGTTGCAAATAGGAATTATATGCCCGTAGATTTTATCGTTCTTGATATAGATTGCAATCCTTCTTGCCCTATTATTCTCGCTAGACCTTTCCTTAGAACGGTTGGTGCAATTATTGATATGAAGGAAGGTAATATTAGATTTCAATTTCCATTAAAAAAGGGCATGCAACATTTCCTAGAAAGAAAATAAAATTACCATATGAATCTATCATGAGAGCCACTTATGGATTGCCTACTAAAGATGGCAATACCTATATCTATTATTGCTTGTTATGCCTAGCTAGGGGCGTTAAACGATAGCGCTTGTTGGGAGGCAACCCAATTTTATTTTTATTCCTTGATTTTTGCTCCTGTTTAGTAATCAATAAATTATCTAGCCTCTGTTTTGGTTGTGTTTTTTTGTGTTTAATTACTGTTTGTTCCAAGTAGAACCGTTGGGAAGACTTGGGGAAAGTCTTGTTGAACTTGCTGTAAAAAAAAGAAACTTTAGCACGCACGAGAACTGCTGTCATTTTTATTTGGAAAGTGCTATTTAGTTAATTCTTTTTTCATATGATTAATAGATAAATTCCTCACGTCCAGAAATTTATTTTAGAATTTTTGGGGTTCCAGATCTTGCGCTAGCTACAGATTACTACAGACTTTTCTGTTTTTGACAGATTCTGTTTTTCGTGTGTTGTTTGCTTATTTTGATGAATCTATGGCTAGTAAAATAGTTTATAATCCATAGAGAAGTTGGAATACAGTAGGTTTAACACCAATATAAATAAATAATGAGTTCATTACAGTATCTTGAAGTGGTCTTTTGTTTTATTTCGCTAACGGAGCTCACGAGATTTTCTACTTTAATTTTGTGTTGTGAAGTTTTCAAGTTTTAGGTAAAGATTTGATGGATTATGGAACAAGGAGTGGCAAGAGCCCAAGCTTGGGGATGCCCATGGCACCCCCAAGATAATCTAAGGACACCTAAAATCCAAAGCTTGGGGATGCCCCGGAAGGCATCCCCTCTTTCGTCTACTTCTATCGGTAACTTTACTTGGAGCTATATTTTTATTCACCACATGATATGTGTTTTGCTTGGAGCGTCTTTTATGATTTGAGTCTTTGCTTGTTAGTCTTCCACAATCATCCTTGCTGTACACACCTTTTGAGAGAGCCATACATGATTTCGAATTTGATAGAATACTCTATGTGCTTCACTTATATCTTTTGAGCTTTATAGTTTTGCTCTAGTGCTTCACTTATATCTTTTAGAGCACGGTGGTGGATTTGTTTTATAGAAACTATTGATCTCTCATTATTCACTTAGATTATTTTGAGAGTCTTAATAGCATGGTAATTTTCTTAAAACCCTAATATGCTTGGTATGCAAGATTAATAATAAAACTTTCATATGAGTGTGTTGAATACTAAGAAAAGTTTGATGCTTGATGATTGTTTTGAGATATGGAGGTAATAATATCAAAGTCATGCTAGTTGAGTAGTTGTGAAATTGAGAAATACTTGTGTTGAAGTTTGCAAGTCCTGTAGCATGCACGTATGGTAAACGTTATGCAACAAATTTGAAACATGAGGTGTTATTTGATTGTCTTCCTTATGAGTGGCGGTCGGGGACGAGCGATGGTCTTTTCCTACCAATCTATCCCCCTAGGAGCATGCACATAGTGCCAAGGTTTTTGATGACTTGTAGATTTTATGTGAGTTCTTTATGACTAATGTTGAGTCCATGGATTATACGCACTCTCACCCTTCCATCCTTGCTAGCCTCTTTGGTACCGTGCATTGCCCTTTCTCACATTGAGAGTTGGCGCAAACTTCGCTAGTGCATCCAAACCCCGTGATATGATACACTCTTTCACACATAAACCTCCTTATATCTTCCTCAAAAGAGCCACCATACCTACCTATTATGGCATTTCCATAGCCATTCCGAGATATATTGCCATGCAACTTTCCATCATTCCGTTCATCATGACACATTCATCATTGTCATATTGCTTAGCATGATCATGTAGTTGACATAGTATTTGTGGCAAAGCCACCATTCATAATTCTTTCATACATGTCACTCTTGGTTCATTGCATATCCCGGTACACCGCCGGAGGCATTCATATAGAGTCATCTTTGTTCTAGTATCGAGTTGTAATCATTGAGTTGTAAATAAATACAAGTGTGATGATCATCATTAGAGCATTGTCCCAAGTGAGGAATAAAAGAAAGAGAGAAAGGCCATAAAAAAGAGAAGGCCCAAAAAAATAGAAAGACCATAAAAAAGAAAAGGCCCAAAAAATGAGAGAAAAAGGAGAGAAGGGACAATGTTACTATCCTTTTACCACACTTGTGCTTCAAAATAGCACCATGATCTTCATAGTAGGGAGTCTCTCATGTTATCACTTTCATATACTAGTGGGAATTTTTCTTTATAGAACTTGGCTTGTATATTCCAAGAATGGGCCTCCTCAAGTGCCCTAGGTCTTCATGAGCAAACAAGTTGGATGCACACCCACTAGTTTCTTTTGTTGAGCTTCCATACATTTATAGCTCTAGTGCATCCGTTGCATGGCAATCCCTACTCCTTGCATTAACATCAATCGGTGGGCATCTCCATAGCCCATTGATTAGCCTTGTTGATGTGATACTTTCTCCTTTTTTGTCTTCTCCACATAATCCCCTAATTATATTCTATTCCACCTATAGTGCTATGTCCAAGGCTCGCGCTCATATATTGCGTGAAAGTTTATAGGTTTGAGATTACTAAAGTATGAAACAATTGCTTGGCTTGTAATCGGGGTTGTGCATGATGAGAGCATTCTTGTGTGACGAAAATGAAGCATGACTAAACTATATGATTTTGTAGGGATGAACTTTCTTTGGCCATGTTATTTTGAGAAGACATAATTGCTTAGTTAGTATGCTTGAAGTATTATCATTTTTATGTCAATATGAACTTTTGTCTTGAATCTTTCAGATCTGAATATTCATACCATAATTAAGAAGAATTACATTAAAATTATGCCAAGTAGCACTCCGCATCAAAAATTCTCCTTTTATCATTTACCTACTCGAGGACGAGCAAGAATTAAGCTTGGGGATGCTTGATACGTCTCCAACGTATCTATAATTTTTGATTGCTCCATGCTATATTATCTACTATTTTGGACTATATTGGGCTTTATTTTCCACTTTTATATTATTTTTGGGACTAACCTATTAACCTGAGGCCCATCCCAGAATTGCTGTTTTTTGCCTATTTCAGTGTTTCGGAGAAACAGAATATCAAACAGAGTCCAAACGGAATGAAACCTTCGGAAACGTGATTTTCTCATCAGATAAGATCCAAGAGACTTGGACCCTCCGTCAAGAAATCCATGAGGCGACCACGAGGGTGGAGGGCCCCCCCAGGGCGCGCCCCCTGCCTCGTGGGCCCCTCGAAGCTCCACCGACGTACTTCTTCCTCCTATATATACCTATGTTCCCCCAAACGATCGGGGACAGAGCCAAAAACCTAATTCCACCGCCGCAACTTTCTGTATCCACGAGATCCCATCTTGGGGCCTGTTCCGAAGCTCCGCCGGAGGGGGCATCGATCACGGAGGGCATCTACATCATCATCCAAGCCCCTCCGATGAAGTGTGAGTAGTTTACTTCAGACCTATGGGTCCATAGTTAGTAGCTAGATGGCTTCTTCTCTCTTTTTGGATCTCAATACAATGTTCTCCCCCTCTCTTGTGGAGATATATTCGATGTAATCTTCTTTTGCGGTGTGTTTGTTGAGACCGATGAATTGTGGGTTTATGATCAAGTCTATCTATGAATAATATTTGAATCTTCTCTGAATTCTTTTATGTATGATTGGTTATCTTTGCAAGTCTCTTCAAATTATCAGTTTGGTTTGGCCTACTAGATTGGTTTTTCTTGCCATGGGAGAAGTGCTTAGCTTTGGGTTCGATCTTGCGGTGTCCTTTCCCAGTGATAGAAGGGGCAGCTAGGCACGTATTGTATTGTTGCCATCGAGGATAACAAGATGGGGTTTTTATCATATTGCATGAAACTATCCCTCTACATCATGTCATCTTGCTTAAGGCGTTACTCTGTTTTTAACTTAATACTATAGATGCATGCTGGATAGCGGTCGATGTGTGGAGTAATAGTAGTAGATGCAGGCAGGAGTCAGTCTACTTGTCTCGGACGTGATGCCTATATACATGATCATACCTAGATATTCTCATAACTATGCTCAATTCTGTCAATTGCTCAAAAGTAATTTGTTCACCCACCGTAGAATACTTATGCTCTTGAGAGAAGCGACTAGTGAAACCTATGCCCCCCGGGTCTCTTTCTCATCATATCAATCTCCATCACTTTATTATTGCTTTGCTTTTACTTTTTACTTTGCATCTCTATACCAAAAATACCAAAAATATTATTTATCATCTCTATCAGATCTCACTTTAGTAAGTGACCGTGAAGGGATTGACAACCCCTAAGCGCGTTGGCTGTGTTGAGCTATTGTTTTGTGTAGGTACGAGGGACTCGTGCGTAGCCTCCTACTAGATTGATACCTTGGTTCTCAAAAACTGAGGGAAATACTTACGCTACTTTGCTGCATCATCCTCTCCTCTTCGGGGAAATCCAACGCAGTGCTCAAGAGGTAGCACCTAGCCATAGACATGAGTTGTCATTTGATTAAGGGGGTCACATCATTAGAGAATGATGTGACTAACTTTACCCATTCCGTTAGCATAGACCTTGATCGTTTACTTTGTTGCTATTGCTTTCTTCATGACTTATACATGTTCCTATGACTATGAGATTATGCAACTCACGTTTACCGGAGGAACACTTTGTGTGCTAACAAACGTCACAACGTAACTGGGTGATTATAAAGGTGCTCTACAGGTGTCTCCGAAGGTACTTGTTGGGTTGGCGTATTTCGAGATTAGGATTTGTCACTCCGATTGTCGGAGAGGTATCTCTGGGTCCACTCGGTAATGCACATCACTATAAGCCTTGCAAGCATTGCAACTAATGAGTTAGTTGCGGGATGATGTGTTATGGAATGATTAAAGAGACTTTCCGGTAACGAGATTGAACTAGGTATTGAGATACCGACGATCGAATCTCGGGCAAGTAACATACCGATGACAAAGGGAACAATGTATGTTGTTATGCGGTTTGACCAATAAAGATCTTCGTAGAATATGTAGGAGCCAATATGAGCATCCAGGTTCCGCCATTGGTTATTGACCGAAGACGTGTCTCGGTCATGTCTACATAGTTCTCGAACCCGTAGGGTCTGCACGCTTAAAGTTCGATGACGGTTATATTATGAGTTTATGTATTTTGATGTACTGAAGGAGTTCGGAGTCCCGGATGAGATCAGGGACATGACGAGGAGTCTCTAAATGGTCGAGACGTAAAGATCGATATATTGGACGACTATATTCGGACATCGGAAAGGTTACGAGTGATTGGGGTATTTTCGGGACTACCCGGGAGTTACGGGAATTCGTATTGGGCCTTAATGGGCCATACAGGAAAGGAGAGAAAGGCCTCAAAGGGTGGCCGCACCCCTCCCCATGGGCTGGTCCGAACTGGACTAGGGTGGGGGGGGGGGCGCCCCTTCCTTCCTTCTCCTTTTCCCTTCCCTTTCCTTCCCTCCTACTCCTAGTAATTGGAAGGGCTCCTAGTTCTACTAGGAAAGGGTGAATCATACTCCCGGTGGGAGTAGGACTCCCCTAGGGCGCTCCATAGAGAGGGCCGGCCCTCCCCCTCCTCCACTCCTTTATATACGGGGGCAGGGGGCACCCCAAAGACACAACAATTGATCTCTTGATCTCTTAGCCGTGTGCGGTGCCCCCCTCCACCATAATCCACCTTGATCATATCGTAGCAGTGCTTAGGCGAAGCCTTGCGTCAGTAGAACATCATCATCGTCACCACGCCGTCGTGCTGACGAAACTCTCCCTCAACACTCGGCTGGATCGGAGTTCGAGGGACGTCATTGAGTTAAACGTGTGCAGAACTCGGAGGTGTCGTGCGTTCGGTACTTGATCAGTCGTATCGTGAAGACGTACGACTACATCAACCGCGTTGTGCTAACGCTTCCGCTTTCGGTCTATGAGGGTACGTGGACAACACTCTCCCCGCTCGTTGCTATACATCACCATGATCTTGCGTGTGCGTAGGAAGTTTTTTGAAATTACTATGTTCCCCAACAGTTAGCTCATAAATGATCGATTTTACCTAAGTTAGCTCATAAAAGATCCTTTTACCTAGGTTAGCTCATAAATGATCCATTTTACCCAGGTTAGTTCATAAATGATCCATTTTAGCTAAATTAGCTCATAAATGATCCATTTACCTAAATTAGCTCATAAATGACCCATTTACCTAACTTAGCTCATAAATGATCCATTTTACCTAAGTTAGCTCCTAAATGATCCATTTTACCTAAGTTAGCTCATAAATGTCATTTTTACCTAAGTTAGCTCATAAAAGTCATATACTTCTTCTTCTTCTTCTTCATTTTCTTCTTCTTCTAACTTTTTTATTTCCCATTTTGCAGATTTCATTCACTTCACGTAAGCTTGCATTGATGGAGTGCTTGTTTTCCCTTTCTGTTTTTATTTTGTATCAATGAACAATGTGGAACTTGCTATATGGATAAAACTATTGTAATATGTATGGTTGGATGCCTGTATGTGGAACTTTCTATGTATGGTTGGATGGAACTATGCATGTATGATGAAACTTACATGTGTGGATATCTCATATGTTTTCTATGAATTTGCCCTGTGGAATATATATATATATATATATATCATATATTGGCTGTGAAAATGCTTGGATATAAGAAAAAGCAGGAAAAAAGAGGCAATGCAGGCTCTTTGCCGTCTCCCAAAGACGGCAAAGTGCTCTTTATCATCTACCACAGACAACAAAGTGGCCACATGGCAGCAACCTATGCAACCTGGGAACTGACCCATTTGGTCACTTTGCCATCTATGGCAGATGACTAAGGCTGGGGTGGTTTGCCGTTGGTGGCCGACGACAGAGAGAGGGGATTTGTCGCTGATGGCTGACGGCAAAGAGCTGGGGTGGAGTGACACGTCTGCTAACGTTAGAAGGAAGACAACAAAGGGGACGACATGTTTGCCGTTAGCTGGCAGACGACAAAGCCTCCCATTAGCCACCTAACATGGCTAATGTCTGTTCTTTACCGTCTGCCACCGACAACAAAGGGTCTTTGTTGTCCGCTATGAGAAAAAAGACGGCAAATCAGCTGTTCACCGTAGCTTACTGTGCCGGACAGGTTTGCCGTCAGCTTTCTGGTCCTTTGCCGTCTGCCATGGCAGACGGCACAATAGCTGATTCCTGTAGTGAAATTGTCTACAGTGTGGTAATTTTTCAGAATTTTTGGAGTTACAGAAGTATGAATCTTCTTGCATTCTTTATAGACTGTTTTGTTTTGACATATTGTTGTTATGTTTACATTGTTTACAAATGTTTGCTTGTTTAATGATTCTATTTGAGGACAGGACTATCAAATATGCAGAGGCATTTAGTATGCAATGTTAAATAATAATTTTAGTGATTTTCTACAGTAGAAAATGATAAGGTTTTTGTATTGATTTATACTAACTCATCTCACGAGTTCTTGTTGAGTTTTGTATGGATGAAGATTTTGATATTTAGGAAAACCGTGATATGAGAGGAATGAAGAAGACACAATAGCTCAAGTTTGGAGATGCCCAAGGCATCCCAAATTAACATTTCAAGAAGTCTCAAGCATCTAAGCTTGGGGATACCCCGGTAGGCATTCCACCTTTCTTCATCAACAATTATCGGTTAGCCTCGGTTGAGCCTAAGTTTTTGCTTCTTCACATGAGTTGTGCTATTCTTGGAATGTCATTTTTTTTGCTTGATGTTTTAATGAAGGGATAATTAATTATGTGCCCTTAGTTGTGTCCCCCTCGGCAGGTTTACCACTAGTTTCCGAACACACTCGTTCCTGCCCAAACCACTTTGCTCGTCTTATGCTTTTTCCCTTTGACCGTTTGCCTGTCACTTTAAAAAAATCATAACAAATTCATACTTACTTAGAAAAATGTGAATAATATATCAAAATGTTCATAAAAACAACACCTATATGTGCATGTCATTTGCATTCATGACAAATGTGTTAGGAGGTCCCCATCTCAGATTAAGCTCCTATGATCATAACTTGAATAGTAAAATCCAAAAAAATTGAAAAAAAATATAAAAGTTCTGAATTTTTTAGGTGCCAAACATTCACCAATGTTTTGAGTTATTGCCAAGTTTCATAAGTGAATGACATTAGTGGAAGTCGTGGTGAAAAAAACAAAACCGATGCTCAAAAATAAAAGCATTTTGGAGTGCTAATTGTTTTTTGGCCACGACTTCCGTGAATGTCATTCCCTAATGAAACTTTCCAAGCACTCAAAACATTGGCTAATGTCACAAAAAAAATTAAGATTTTTATTTGTTTTTCAATTTTTTTGGATTTTACTGTTTGTGTTGAGATCATATGAGCTCAAATTGAGATGGGGACTTCCCCAACACTTTTTTCATGAGTGCAAATCACATGCACATATAGGTGATGTTTTTATTAACATTTTGATAACTTATTTGCATTTTTATGATTAGTATGAATTTTGTATGATTTTTTTGAACTCCTTGTCAAACAGTCAAAGGGTAAAAACATAAGACGAACAAAGTGATTTGGGCATGAATGAGTGTTTTCGAAAACTAGGGGTAAACCTGCCGAGTGTGACCCAACTAGGGGCATAAAATCAATTATCCCTTTAATAAAATACATAGATCTCAAAATTTTAAATAAGAGAGAGTCCTTAATTAGCTTCTGTCAGATTCATTGCTTCGCGGACCCAAGAAAGGATCGAACTCTTGGTCGTGTGCGAAGAACTCAACCTCTCCTGCCAACCAGCTCGTCGCCCCACGGCCTAGTCGCGGTGGTGCGGATGGACCACAACACGGACTGAAGCTCATCAAGCTGCCCCCTGTTGCATGCCTTGAGTTTCTTCTTGAAGCTCCTCACCTTGAGGCCCCTCAGGACCTTCGCGTTGGCACGCTCGGCTTGGCCGTTACTCCGTGGGTGCGCCAACAAAGCATAGCATATCTGCGTTCCAAGGTTAGCACAATATGTTTTGAAGAGGTTGCTCGTGAACGGAGAGCCATTATCCGTGATGATATGGTTGGGGACCCCAAAGTGGCTCACAAGACCCTTGATGAACTTGACGGCCGAGCCAGCTGGGATGGTGCGCATGGGCTCCACCTCCACCCACTTGGTGAACTTGTCGATGGCGATGTAGAGGTAGAAGTAGCCCCAGCTGCTCAGGGAAATGGGCCCAGGATATCCAGCCCCAAGACCATGAACGGCCATGAGAGCGGGATGGTCTGGAGGCCCTGAGCGGGCTGGTGGATCTGTTTGGCATGAAATTGACATGCCTCACGGGATCTCACCAGATCAGTGGCATCGTTGGGTGTCGTGGGCCAGTAGAAACTGCTACAGAACGCCTTGCCTACGAGGGTGCGCGACGAAGAGTGATGCCCACAATCCCCGTTGTGGATGTCAGCCAGCAGCTCGCACCCCTGCTCCTTGGAGATGCACCACAGCGAGACGTCGTTTGGGCGCCTTCGGTACAGCCCACCATCCTGCAAGCAGTAAGCGGTGGCCTGACGGGCCACGCGTTCTGCGTCTTCCTCCTTCTTCGACAAGGCACCTCGGTCCAGCACCCCTCCCGAGGTTCGAGCGCCAGGAGCAAGCAGGCTCTAGAGGTTGGACCACAGGCTGAAGTGCCTGAGGAGGGGGCCATGGGAGGTTCCTCCCAAAGCAGCTCTAGGCCTGGAGTGGTGGGCGTCGATGGCTTAAAGAGCCGTTCCTCGAAGATGCTAGGCTTCTGGGGTTCACGCCGGGATGCCCTCTTGGCGATGTTGTCCACCTCCTTGTCGTCCGCCTCCTTGGCGACACCTTCTCGCCACGTTGGAAGCAGAGTAGCACGGCGTAGTAGAGTTTATCCTGGGTAGGCAAGATGAGTACAACTCTAGCCCCCGCACCTTGGCGCACGAACGCGCCGTTGAAGTACATAACCCAGCCATCGGGCGCCTCATCTCCGGGCGTGAGGGAACGGTCTTCACCCACTACTCGGTTAGGGGCATCAGTCCATTCCACCACAAAGTCAGCGAGGGTCGCGCCCTTGAGGACCCTAGTGGTGCTAAACTCCTGCTGAAACGCCTGTAACTCGATGTTCCACCCGGTGACCCTCCCTGCGGCATTGCGGCTCTGGAGAACCTTCTCTAGGGGGTACGTGGAGATGACTTTAATGGGGTGGCCCTGGAAGTAGTGGCGCGGCTTCCTGGAGGTGACGACCAGCGTGAGCAGGAGCTTCTACGGCATGGGGTAGCACATGTGTCGCGCAACACTGTGTTGACGAAGTACACGAGGTGCTCAACGAGGGAAGGGGTGTCAGTGATGTCCAGCCCTGCTTGCGACGAGGGGGATCGGGAGCCTTGTTGTCTGACGGGGTAGCCGGGGCCTCAGGAGCGCCATCCTAAGGTGGTGATGGCGCGGCCGTGCGCGGGGTGCTACACCACACACCCGCATCTGTGCGCTCCCCCTGGACCGCCACGAGCGCTGCACTGGCCGAGTGGGGTGTGGTGGCCAGGAAAAGCACCAGGGGCTCGAGAGGGCAAGGCTGGTGAGGTACCTCTTATGGTCTTGGAAGGCTGCCTCGGTCTCCGGAGTCCATTTGAATGGGCCCTTCTTTTTCGTCAGCTTGAAGAACGGGAGGACGCGCTCGCCAAGCTTGGAGATAAAGCGCCCCAACGAAGTTACGCAACCCGCAATCTTCTGCATCTCCTTGAGGGTCTGCGGCGGGTTCATCCTCTGTGCCGCCTTGATCTTCTCCGGGTTAGCCTCGATCCCTCTGTGTGACACCAGGAAACCCAGCAGCTTACCGGACGGGACGCCGAACACGCACTTATACGGATTGAGGCATAGGTGTACCTTGCACAAGTTGGCGAACGTCTCTTCCAAATCTTCGACAAGGGTCCTTGCTTCTCGTGACTTGACCACTATTTCATCGATGTATGCCTTGGCATTTCTCCCGAGCTGCCGGCCCAGGGCGATATGCATCAACCGCTGGAAGGTTGCGCCGGCATTGTGCAGCCCGAACGACATGCAGGTTTAGCAATATAATACACCCCGCATGGGGTCAGGAAAGTTGTCTTCTCAACGCCCTGCACCGGCAACTTGATTTGGTGGTAGCCCGAGAAGGCCTCCAGGAAGCACAGCAAGTCACACTCGACGCAGGAGTCGACAATCTGGTCGATACACAGAAGAGGGAAAGGGTCCTGAGGGTAAGCTTTGTTGAGGCTCGTGAAGTCGACGCACATGCACTCCTTCCCGCCCTTCTGGGGGACGATGACCAGATTGGCTAGCCAATCTTGGTGCCACACTTCCCGAATGACGTAGGCTTCCTGCAGCTTTCTGGACCTCCTGGACGATGCACGACTACTTCTTTGGGGATTGCAGCTGCGCCTTCTTCTTCACCGAGCGCGCACCAGGGCACACCATCAAATGGTGCTCGATCACATCTCATGGGACACCGACCAGGTCTGTTGCCTCCCATGCGAACACATCCTTGTTCGCGTGGAGGAAACTGACCAACGCCTCTTCCTGGCCCGGGGGAGGCTGGCGCCTATGGTGAAGGTGGGGCCTGAGCCCCCGCTGTCGAATGGCACCTGCTTCATCTTGGCCCGATCTTGAAAGAACAATTGTTTCTTCTTTGCAGGTGCGGCTTCCGGGATCTCCGGAGCGTCTTTGGCGCCTAGTTGTGCGGCTACCGCAGCCTTGAAGGCGAGCTTGAGAGCCGGGAGTGCATCCTGGGTGTCCCCCATCACAGTGAGGATGCTGCTGCTCCCAGACATCTTGATGATGTTGTAGCCGAGGTGTGTCGCTGCCATGAACTTGGCAACAGTCGGATACCCAAGGATGGCATCGTACGGGAGGCCGATGCGGGCGACGTCGAAGTCGATGAGCTCGGTGCGGTAGTTGTCGCGCATACCAAAGGTGACGGGGAGGCGGATCCGCCCAGAGGAACGGTGGAGCTGTCGACCATCCCCGAGAAGGGTTTGGTGGGGGCGAGCTAGTCGTAAGGCACCTGAAGCTAATCAAAAGCTTTCACGGAGAGGATGTTGAGGCTAGCACCGCTGTCGATGAGGGTCCTGGTGACTGCAACGTTGATGATGGTGGGCATGCAGAGCATGGGGAGTGCGCCAGCGTCGACCGTAGTCTTGGGGTGATCCCTGGAGTCGAAGATGATGTCGGTCTTGGACGCTGCCCGTCCTGGAGGAGCCGTACCATGGCTGGGAAGCCCCCACCTGTCAAAAGAGCTTCTTGACATGGAGGCTTGATTCCGGCGCCTGTGATCTACCAAGAATGGCCACAACGGCATGGGGCGCTGGTGCCGCGAAGCGCGCGATGAACAGATCATGCAGCGCCTCCCATGAAGCCATTGAGGACTCCGGTAGGCTGAGCAGCCAGGAGCGCGGCATGCCCATGAGGGACATTGGGAGCCAATTCGCCATGACTTTGTCGTCGCCGCCCGCCGCCCAGATGGCTCTGCGTACACCCGAAGGAACTCCGTGGGGTCCGTCACGCTATCGTACCGTGGGGGCAACACCGGCGTGAACTTTAGTGGCCACCGCACCTGTCGCAAGGCGGGGCAGAAGGCTCGAAGGCCCGCGATGCCTCCGAATGTGCCCGGTGGCTCGGCGGTGGGGTGGCACCTACCATGGGAACCACGCGGCATGGGCGGAGCATAGCTGATGAAGAGGCGGATCTTCGACATGCCCCTACCTGGCACGCCAAATGTCGGATTTAGGGCTCCGTAGACCCAAGAATTCCAACTCTGCGGCGTGTGCGAAGAACTCAACCTCTCCAGCCAACCGGCTCATCACCCCATGCACTAGCTTAATGAACAAGGGAGAAGATGAACACTGTAGTTTTACCCAGGTTTGGGCCACCTTGCGGTGTAAGACCCTACTCCTGCTTGTGGTGGATTTGCCTCACGAGGGGCAGAGGATGAACTGGTATAAGGGATGAACAACCTCGTGAGGTCTGCTCTGGTGAGGGTGGAAAGGATCCGACCCCTCTCTCGATAGTGGCTAACCTATACTTATAGTGGCCTCGGTCCTCTTCCCCCAAAATGTAGGCAAGAAGGGATCCCACAATGGCCAATTTGAAAGGGGACAAGTAGTACATCTTATCTTGATGAAAGGTGGTCTTCACATGCAAAGCCTCTGGTCGTGATGCTGCGGTGGGCTCGGTGATGATATCCGTCATGTTGTCTTGGCAGTCTTGGTCTTGTTGCACTGGAATGGAAACCTTTGCCTGATTCCTCGAGAACCCATGCCTGTCCTTGCCTCCTTAGCACCAAAGAGGAAACTGGCTCCTCTGCGCCAGCTGGCACCCGCTTGGAATTGGTCGTCATGGCTTGCGCCACCGCAACCTCATGATGTTGAGCACCTACATAGAAATCTGCGCTCCTCAGGAGGCCGCCTGGGGTGGCCGCTTCCTCCAGAGGTGTCGGTGTTGTTCACCTCGCGAGGCTTGGCCCCTCGCGAGGGTCTTGACTTGATGGTGTTGTAGATGGGCCATACCAGGCCATCGATGGAGCCACGCCGTGGACCGTAGGCAGGCAAGTCTGGGTACCCTGGTTCCCAGAATGCCGACAGCTACCAATTAGATCTAAAATGTGTCCACTATGGGTATGGAAGTAGTGTTAGTACGAGTTACAAAAGGGCGTACCATCTAAATTTTCAAATGGTTATGAGTACATGGAAAATGAAAGAGAATGCCACAATGAATGAGAAAACAAATCTACAATAAGTTGTTTGAATCAAGGAGAACATGTGAACACTAGGGGTATTGAGGTAGTGATAGTAGGAGGTACAAAAGGGTGTAGCATCTTGATTTTCAAATGGTTATGAGTACATGGAAAAAGAAATGGAATGCCACAATGAATGAGAAAACACAACTACAATAAGTTGTTTGAATCAATGAGGACCTGTGAGCACTAAGGGTATGGAGGTAGTGTTAGTAGCTGGTACAAAAGGGTGTACCATCTTGATTTTTGAATGGTTATGGGTGCATGGAAATTGAAAAGTAAGTACCACAATGAATGAGAAAACACATCTACAATAAGTTGTTTCAATCTAGGAGAACACATGTGCACTAGGGGTATGGAAGTAGTGTCAATAGGAGGTACAAAATGGCATGGCATCCTAATACGTCCATTTTGCATCATGCTTTTATATTGATATTTATTGCATTATGGGCTGTTATTACACATTATGTCACAATACTTATGCCTATTCTCTCTTATTTTACAAGGTTTACATGAAGAGGGAGAATGTCGGCAGTTGGAATTCTGGGCTAGAAAAGGAGCAAATATTAGAGACCTATTCTGCACAGCTCCAAAAGTCCTAAAACTCCACGGGAGTCATTTTCAGAATATATAAAAAATATTGGGAGAAGGAAGCACCAGAGGGGGCCACCCACCATCCACGAGGGTGGGGGCGCGCCCTACCCCCCTGGGCGCGCCCCCCTGCCTCGTGGGCCCCCTGGCAGGCCTCCGGTGCTCATCTTCTGCTATATGAGGTCTTTCGTCTGGGAAAAAATCTTAAGCAAGCTCATGGGACAATACTCCGCTGCCACGAGGCAGGAACCTTGGCGGAAGCAATCTAGGGCTCCGGCGGAGCTGTTCTGCCAGGGAAACTTCCCTCTGGGAGGGGGAAATCATCACCATCGTCATCACCATCGATCCTCTCATTGGGAGGGGGTCAATCTCCATCAACATCTTCACCAGCACCATCTCATCTCAAACCTTAGTTCATCTCTTGTATCCAATCTTTGTCTCAAAACCTCAGATTGGTACCTGTGGGTTACTAGTAGTGTTGATTGCTCCTTGTAGTTGATGCTAGTTGGTTTATTCGATGGAAGATCATATGTTCATATCATTTATGCATATTAATATTCATCTGATTATGAACATGAATATGATTTGTGAGTAGTTACGTTTGTTCCTAAGGATATGGGAGAAGTCTTGCTATAAGTAGTCATGTGAATTTGGTATTCGTTCGATATATGCTGTCTCTCCTCTAGTGGTGTCATGTGAACGTTGACTAAATGACACTTCACCATTGTTTGGGCCTAGAGGAAGGCGTTGGGAAGTAATAAGTAGATGATGGGTTGCTAGAGTGACAGAAGCTTAAACCCTAGTTTATGTGTTGCTTCGTAAGGGGCTGATTTGGATCCATATGTTTCATGCTATGGTTAGGTTTACCTTAATACTTCTTTTGTAGTTGCAGATGTTTGCAAGAGGGGTTAATCATAAGTGGGATGCTTGTCCAAGAAAGGGAAGTACCCAAGCACCGGTCCACCCACATATCAAATTACCAAAGTACCGAACGCGAATCATATGAGCGTGATGAAAACTAGCTTGACGATAATTCCCATGTGTCATCGGGAGCGTTTTCCTTTATATAAGAGTTTTTCCAGGCTTGTACTTCGCTACAAAAAGGATTGGGCCATCTTGCTACACCTTATTTACTTTTATTACTTGTTACCTGTTACAAATTACCTCATCACAAAACTATCTGTTACCGATAATTTCAGTGCTTGTAGAGAATACCTTACTGAAAACTTCTTATCATTCCCTTCTACTCCTCATTGGGTTCGACACTCTTACTTATCGAAAGGACTACGATAGATCCCATACACTTGTGGGTCATCAAGACTCTTTCTGGCGTTGTTGCCGGGGAGTGAAGCGCCTTTGGTAGGTGGAATTTGGTAAGGAAAATTTTATATAGTGTGATGAAATTTACTGTCACTTGTTACTATGGAACATAATCCTTTGAGGGGCTTGTTCGAGGTATATTCTCCCCGACCAGTAGAGCAAAGAGTTGCTCCTCAGCCTACTGAACCTACTGAAAATGTTTACTTTGAAATTCCTTCGGGTATGATAGAGAAACTATTAGCTAATCCTTTCACAGGTGATGGAACATTACATCCCGATTTGCACCTAATATATGTGGATGAAGTTTGTGGATTATTTAAGCTTGCAGGTATGCCCGAGGATGTTATCAAGAAGAAGGCCTTCCCTTTATATTTTAAGAGAAAGGCATTGACATGGTTTAGGCTATGTGATGATATGGGATCACAGAACTACAACCGGTTGAAATTGGAATTTCATCAGAAGTTTTATCCTATGCATCTTGTTCATCGTGATCGTAATTATATATATAATTTTTGGCCTTGCGAAGGAGAAAGCATCTCTCAAGTTTGGGGTGGCTTAAGTCAATGTTATATTCATGCCCCAATCATGAGCTCACAAGAGAAATTATTATTCAAATTTTTAATGCTCGGCTTTCTCTCAATAATTGCACCATGCTCGATACTTCTTGTACTGGATCTTTTTTGATGAAGACTATTGAATTCAAATGGGATTTATTGCAAAGAATTAAACGCAACTCTAAAGATTGGGATCTCGACGAAGGTAAGGAGTCAGGTATAACACCTAAGTTTGATTGTGTTAAATCTTTTATGGACACCGATGTTTTCCGTGAATTTAGCACTAAATATGGACTTGACTCTGAGATAGTAGCTTCTTTCTGTGAATCCTTTGCTACTCATGTTGATCTCCCTAAGGAGAAGTGGTTTAAATATAATCCTCCCATTGAACTAAAATAAGTTGCACCTATTAAAGTTGAAGAAAAGACTATCACTTATAATGTTGATCATGTTGTTCTTACTGCTTATATTGAGAAACCACCTTTCCCTGTTAGAATAAAGGATCATGCTAAAGCTTCAACTGTGGTTCATAAGAGCAATACTAGAACACCTACACCCTCTGAGCAAATTAAAGTTGAACCTAGTGTTGCTATGGTTAAAGATCTCTTGGCCGATAATATTGATGGGCATGTTATTTACTTCTGTGATCAAGCTACTAGAATTGCTAGACCTGACACTAAAAATAAACATAGACCTGTTGTAGGTATGTCTATTATTTTTAAAAAAATAGGGGATCATTTCTGTCATGGCTTATTTGATATGGGTGCTAGTGCAAGTGCAATACATCATTCCTTATACAAAGAAATTATGCATGATATTGCACCTGCTGAGATAGAGGAAATTGATGTTACAATTAAGCTTGCCAATAGAGTCACTATTTCACCAGTTAGGATTGTTAGAGATGTTGAAGTCTTGTGTCACTACAAAAAATACACTTCCGTGATGATATGTGTTTGTCACAGTAGGTCACGTTTTCTGTCAAGCATGTAGATCCATGACAAATTTATGACAGAATCAAGATAGTCATACATGTGTTGTCGCAGAAGTGTTCCATGACATTACCAAAATTATCATCACGGAAGTGTCCACTTCCATGACGATAAATCGCGCATCACGGAAGTGCTTTCGTCAAGGGTGACCGACACGTGGCATCCACCGTAACGGAACACCGTTAAGCTATCGGGTCTGGTTTTGGATCCGATAACCCGTTAACAGCCCGGACAAATGAGGATTTTCCACATGTAAAATTCTGATTGGCTGACGGAAACACGTGTCAGCTCCGCGTTGGCACAGGTGTCACTCATCCAATGGGCAAGATGCGCCTATGATATGTTGACACATGGACCGGCTCAAAAGTGGTCCATAAAGTTTAAATGGGCCGGCCCAACTAAAGGCCCACAAGATTTTGCGGTCCATAATGGGCCGGCCCAGCAAAAGGCCCACGAGATTTTGCGTATCATAATGGGTCGGCCCAGCTAAAGGCCCACAAGATTTTGCAGACCATAATGGGCCGGCCCAACTAAAGGCCCAACATTCTCAGTTAAGGCCGGTACGACTAGTGTCAAATCGGCCTGTCAACGGCCTGTCCTAAACTTGTCATCATCGCGGCCCATGGTCACTTCTGGCCCGTTAACAGTCCGCTAAGTATATGGGTCGAATTACGGCCCGATGTATTTCTGGCCTGTTAAAGGTCCTGCTTCATTCGGGCCCATTTACAGGCCATTGAAACTTTTGAACCATAAACGACCGTGAAGGATTTGGGTCATATTCGGCCATGTCTGACATTTGGCCTGTTAGAGGCCCACTATAGATTTGGGCCACTTTCGGCCTATTGTGATTTTCGACCTGTTAACGTCGGACGAAAACCATGGGCCATATGTGGCCCAACGTCACATCGGGCCCAATAACGCCAATATGAAAATGATGATAATCTAGCCCGACCGAACTTCCGGCCTGTTAAAGGCCCGTGTATTAGGTAAGCGCATTTACGGCCCGTCCAAATTTCGGCCTGTGAAAGATCTGCATTGTAAATGGGCCATCATTTCAGCCTGCTAAGACCAGTGGGTTATTTGGCACAATCAGGGCCCAATCTCACTTTCGGTCTTTTAAAGGCCCATGTTTTTATGGGCTCGAGATATTTACACATGTAAACGGCCTATTGTTACCGAGGGCCCAAATTATGTTTAGGCCTGTTAAAGGCCCACTATGGGCGCAGGCCTACCAGAAAAATATGAAATCTTATGCTGATTTAGGCCCAGATATTTTTAGTGGGCTACATGCAAATTTCGGCCCATAATCGTTTTTAGCCCAATTGGAATGGGCCCGACGAATGTTGGCATGTTGGGCTCCTACGAAGCTTTCGGCCGAATACATTACTAAGATAAACCTACACTATACAAAAATAGCATCGTAATTATTGCAGCCTTTGGCAGCATCATAAATGTTGTATCACAACAAAATAAATTCCAACCATACAACAGAAGGCCTGTTGGTATAAAGTTTACAGTCCTTGCAGATAAAAGCACCATCAGATGTATAGAAGCAGAGATCATTTGACCTGAGTGCTAATGTTTCAGGCTGTAGAATCTGATGGAGCAGCATGATCTTCACCATTTTCCCGCCATTGCTCTTGAACAACGAAGCGAATGTCTGATAGTCTGGTTTCAAAACCATTCATATCTTAACAACATTTATCAACCACTATTCTTGTTTCCAAAATGACATCCATTAGGGATTGGACTTGTGTCTAGAGCACAGATATATCACTCTGTCTAGCAGGAAGATTTTGTTCAATAGGCGATTTGGACGAGGTTACCTTGACAACCAACCCAGAATTACGCAGGAAGGTGCTTTTTGCACTGTTAGTGGAGAGATACTGACGCACTGCAGCAAGAGGTGACATTGTGCCTGTGGTAGCCTCGTCACCTTCAGGTGGTGGATGTTCAATCATTTTTTCCATATCTTCCTGAAAGTTTGAACTTGTAGATTAGTGTACCAGATAAGTTACTACTGAGACAAAAATAAACAAAGTAGGTTACACGTTTATACATAACTTATTTTGGTGAACTACTGTAATACATTAGCATGTATTGTAGTGCCAACTACATAATAAAACCACTTTCAGAACACATGTCCATGTAGCATGCCTACTGTATTGTCTATTTCCTCACATTCGTTGACATCTAAGGATAATGAGACATGGTTTAAAGTAGGATGAACATAGTATGACACCATTCATATCATGGGCAAACAGATATAAAACAAACAGGCTATTTTATCATTGTGTGCGCACGTGAACATAACAACTAGAATACAGATCAAGACCAAAAGAATATCCTTCATCTCTTTTAAACCATGTAAGGTGAAATGATACGTTAAGACAACTGTGTATAAAAGTGAACAGAGTAACTGACATTGGCTGCAAACCAAGTAGTTAAATGAACACATCACAATACCAATCAGTTCAAAGGCAGGAGGAGTAAGGACTTAGAACAACGGCTTGAACTGGTGTGCTCATGCCCTTCATCTTGCTAGTGTGGCAATCCTTGAAGATCTGCACTGCATTCGGTTCAGGTTCTTTTTGGTCCGCATAGTCTTTCCTCTGTATTTGGAACAAGTCAATATAGATATGATAATATGGCACAGAAAAAAGAAGGAAGTAGCAGCTATGTACAAGAGCCTCGCAGTGTGCAATATAGCTACGAGATCCTGTTGTCTGTTGGAATTTCACTTTAGAACGGTTGGTCGTGTTCTTCAAATAGTTAGCCTAGAAGAATATACACTTATAAGTCACATACATAAATACTAGTTCAATGTGTGGTCTGATAAAATACATATAGCCTACCTGATACTTTGGATCAGACCAGTGTTTAACAAGGGTTGTCCAGTCTTCATCTGTAATATATTCCACTGGAGATGTTTGGGCGATTTCATTGTTAGCCTTGCCTTCAAAGTGAGATTTTCTAAGGTGGTACCGATACTGTCGCAGAGCAGACTGAAAAACATGAGTGCATGCTTGTTTAGTTGCATCATTTTTTGGATCCAACTTCAACCTCATCTGTTGAAAAAAGAATGTGAGTCTTATTAGGAGGAAGCTAGAAAGTATGGGACAGAGCAACACAATATTACTAATTGCGATGAATAACATTACTTACGGATAAATGGTCAAGGAAGGTGTTAAACTGTGTATTGTCTTTCTCATTCCTGTACTGGATCCACGTTGGGAGGATACATGCATGACACCTAACGGCAACGGCTGCCTCTGATACTAACTTGGCTGACTCTGTAGCATCACGTGGCCTTTTTAAACCTGCCTCAAAATGGATCTCCATTCTTCCTCCTTTAGATTTTGTTAATCTGTCAAGCATTATCCATGATGTCCATTTCCGCTTGCGTCGTGCTGCTAGTTCAACAACGAATATGGAAAGTGTTAGTGTACATCAAACTATGAGAGTACATATAAAGGAGCATGCAACTGCAACTTGACTCGGTCAGGTACCGTCTTGGTGTTGATTCCCATGAGGTTCATCTGATCTTGCCAAGTCCTGTTGTGTCAGCAGTGCTTCGGAAGTAGTCTTAGGTGTGAAGGCAGCTTGGGAACTGAACAGTTCCGGAGCAAACGAACGAGTAACAAGTTGAGATGCTGGTACAGTTGAAGAGGATGCTGCAGCTGGTGGAGCAGGTGATACTGTGTTTCTAGATTTAGCCGGTGAACTTGGACCTTCTACCGCACTATAAGTACCAGCAGAATCTGGACGGCAGATCCTTTTCCGTTCCACCCGACGAGTAACACCACTCCCTACTATATTATTTTCCTTGCTCTTTTTTTACTTTGCCATGTCAAGCCATACCCACAACACAAAAGAATAAAATCGCTCTTCAGAACTCATTGATGCATGATACATACAAGCAATACTTTGATGTAAGACAATCGTATGAGGATGGAATATGTAAGAAAAACAGGACTGTGTGATATATTCACAGCTACGATGTGTAAACTAAGCAGAAGGATTTTCAAGAAAATAGAAGTAATGCAAGCTAGACACCATATGAAAGATGCAACCAATATTACTCTGCCAAGTTAAAAGTGTCTTGTCATAAGTGGCAATTCGAAAAATTATAAGCAATACAACATAGAAATCAATGCAAGATGCAACCACTATCAAACTGCCATGTTAAAAGTGTCCAATCATGAGTGACTGATGCGGGATACACAACAGCAGTACTTTGATGAAAGAACATGGTATGATAGATAGATGCAGTGTATTCTAGACACAGAATGCCATGTCATATGCACATGTATAACATATGAACTCAGCAGGTGCAATTTAATCAAAATAGAAGAAATACAGGCTAGACAACATATGCAACATGAAACCAATTATCACACTGTCAACTTAGAGCAAGCACCTGCGATGGTGGAGTACGGGAGATGAACTCATCATGTAGACTTGGGACTTCAACTTCATTAGCAGTAGCAGTGCCAAATCTAGAGAGTCTCTGTTTGCGTCGGTGCGGAGGACCACCAACAACCCCTAACTTACTCTTTTCCTTCCTATTTTCTGATATTGCCTTATGAAGTCAAAACCACAAGAAGATGAAAAAAATTAGCTCTGCATAACTGGTTGATGCATGATACATACGAACACTACTTTGATGTAAGGCAAGCGCAGGATAGGAGGATGGAATATATACAAAAAAAGACAGCGTTTCATATTCACACGTACGATAGGAGGATGGAATATGTATGAAAAAACAATAAGCGGAAGGCATTTCAACAAAATTAGAAGAAATGAAAGCTAGGCACCATATGAACAAGCTACCAATATCACTCTATCAGGTAAAAAGTGTCTCGTCCTAAGTGCCATTTCAAGAAATTAGAAGCAGTACTAGCTAGAAGACAATGCAAGATGCAACCTATATCACAATCCCAAGTTAAATGTGTCTTATGGGTAAGTGATCGTTGCAGGTATAAGTTGTAAGCTACGCAGATGCAATTCAACATAATCAGAAGCAATACAAACTAGACATCATACGGAAAACGCAACCACATATAACAGTTCCAAGTTAGAGCAAGCACCTGTGATGGTGGAGTAGGGGAGATGTGCTCATCATGTACACGTATGTTCTAGAAACAGGAACACGTGTCATATTCACAGGCATTATGTGTAAAGTAAGCAGATTTAATTCAACAAAGTTAGAAGCAATACAAGCTAGACATCATACGCAACACGCAACCACATATAATAGTGTCAGGTTAGAGCAAGCACCTGTGATGGTGGAGTAGGGGAGATGTGCTCATCATGTACACGTATGTTCTAGAAACAGGAACACGTGTCATATTCACAGGCATTATGTGTAAAGTAAGCAGATGCAATTCAACAAAGTTAGAAGCAATACAAGCTAGACATCATACGCAACATGCAACCACATATAATAGTGCCAAGTTAGAGCAAGCACATGTGATGGTGGAGTAGGGGAGATGTGCTCATCATCTACACAGCTACGTTGACTATCTAGCCTTGCGTTGTCTTACGAATCTTGTTCGGAGGATGGCGGGGTAGAATCTATAGAGAACCTCCTTTTTTCAGTTGCTCGGAAGGACCACCATCATCCAATGCCTTGCCAATTTCCTTCAGCTTTATTGATTTTGCATTCTGAGGTCAAACCAACAAGAAAAAGGAATATAATTCGCTCTTCAGAACTCATTCATGCATGATACTGACGAACACTACTCTAGTGAAAGGCAAAGTCATGATACGAGGATGGAATATGTACAAAAAAATGGACGGCTTGACATATTCACACCTATGATGTGGTAACTAAGAACAAGGCACTTCAACAAATTAGAAGCACTGCAAACTAGACACCATATGAAAGGTGCAATCAATATCACTCTGCCAAGTTAAAACTGTCTCGTCATAGGTGGCGTTCATCAAACTAGAAGCAATACATGCTAGAAATCATATTCAAGATGCAAACCAATATCACACTACTAACTTAAATGTGTTCCATCATAAGTGACTGATGCAGGGTACACAAGAAGATTAGTTTCATGTAAGAACATGGTGTGATAGACAGATATAGTATGTACCAAAAACAGGAAAGAGTGTCATATTCACACGTATTACGTGAAATCTAAGCAGATGCAGTTTACACTAATTAGGAGCAATACAAGCTAGACACCATATGCAACATGCAACCAGATATCACACTGCCAAGTTAGAGCAAGCACCTTGGATGGTGGAGTAGGGGAGCGGAGACTTGGACCTTGTAATGCACTATCAGTACAAGGAGAATTGGTATAGATGCTTCGTTTATGTTGCTGCAGAGGACCACCATCATCGCCTTCCTTACTCTTTTCCTTCCTCTTTCTTGATTTTGCCTTGCCAATTAAAACCCACAAGAAAAAGGAATAAAATTTGCTCTTCAGAACTCATTGATGCATGATACTGACGAACACTACTTTCATGTAAGGCAGCCGCATGATAGGAGGATGGAATATGTATGAAAAACAGGATGGCGTGACATATTGACATGTATGATGTATAAAGTGTAAACTAAGCACAAGGTGCTTGAACTTGTTAGAATCAATGCAAGCTAGAAACCATATGAAAGATGAAACCAATATCACTCTACCAAATTAAAAGGGTGCCCTAACAAATGTATTTGACCAAATTAGAAGCAATACATGGCAACAGGCTAGAAATAATATGCAATATGCAACAAATAAAGGTGACTCATCATAAGTGATTGATGCAGGATACAGAAGAGAGGTAGTTTCATGTAAGAACAAGGTTAACACATAAATGTAGTGTGTACCAAAAATAGGAAGGCATGTCATATTCACAGGTATAATGTGTAAACTAAGCAGATGCAATTTACCCTAATTAGAAGCATTACAAGCTAGACACCGTATGCAACATGCAACCACATATCACACTACGAAGTTAGAGCAAGAACCTGTGATGGTGGTGTGGGGGAATTGCGGTCATCAACTAGAGAGCTACGTTGACTATCTTCATTTAGCCTTGCTATTTCTTGAGAATCATGTGGGGAGGATGACACTGCACTCTTTAAACGAGTATGGCATCTCATAGTAACCCACTCGGGTGACTGTCTCATCATAAGTGATTGACGAGGGATACAAAAGAGCATTAGTTTGATGTACGAACATGGTTAATAGACATATGTAGTATGTATCAAAAACAAGAAGGCATGTCATTATCAAAGGTATAATGTGTAAAGTAAGCAGATGCAATTTAACCAAATTGGAAGCAATACAAGCTAGACACCATATGCAACATGCAACCACATTTGACAGCACGAAGTTAAAGCAAGCACATGGGATGGTTGTGTGTGGAAATTGAGATCATCAACTGCAGAGCTACGTTTACTGTCTCCAACTGCTGACACTGCATCCTTTAGAGCGCTGAAAATCTTAGTGCTTATCTTCGAATTACACTGGAGTGACTTCTGTCTTTTCTTTTCAGCATTCATCAACACTGCGCCAGAGTCTGAAATAAATGACCGGCAGATAGCAGGTCGATGAGAAATAAATGACGTGAGACATATGATAGCTCTACAACATGCATGTCACACTAAATTACTACAGGATTCTATGAAAATAACATTCGACTGAAAACAAATAGGTCAGTCCATTTTCACAACATGCGCGTCAGAGTCTTCGAAACAGCAGCGACCATCGGCCCAGTCCCCTGCCTGTGCCCTCTCCTCGACCTCACCGCACCGCCGTGCTTGGCACCGCCCCCCGGCCATCTATTCAAGCCCCGTCGACCTCCAGATCGGGCGCAAGCAGCTCCTGCGCCCCACACCCCTATGATAGACACCGATGCGCCGCTTCCCCAGCGAATAGGCGGACTAGGTGCTTCGCGCGCCTAAGCGGGTGCTGCTTCTTTTAATTGCAGTTCGACTGACCCTGAATTGAAATCCAGGCAGGCTACTGACCTCTAGCAAAGGTGAAATAGTAAAGGGAGGAAACCTTGTGCATTTAGTATCATGAAGAAGATGCAGTAAGAAGCGCTCAACTAGTTTCTTTCGTGGGATGAATACGGTGTGAGTAGAGATGCAAGGTTTGCATGAATAAGGGAAGAGGAGTACCTGTTTCTGCTAGCAGTGTTGTGTCCTGCTTTTGTTTTTCCAACGATCTTCTTGTGGTCCGCTTGAAACGAGAAGTTGTGGAGGATAGTGCAGCCTTGGACGAACCCATGGCCAAGTTGTTGAGTGTGGTGCGGTGGCTGTCTATTGGCGGTGGGGAAGCAGATCCGAGCGGCGAACGACGGCGTAGCGGGAACAGCTCCGGTGGGGTGGACGGTTGCGACAGTGGAGCGGCAGCAATGAGGCACAGGACAACATGGTCGGAGTAGTTCTGGTATGGCGCACGTCGGCGTCGTGGAGGCAGCTCTACCTCGGCTTCAGCTGCTAAGTCCTTGAGGGCGTTGCGGTTGTGGTTGCGTTGGATGACGATGTCGGGGTACCGGCTCCGGCGTGATGGAGGAGGACGGTGGTGGATTGGGCGTTGTAGGGTGGAGGACGGAGGAGGCTGGGGTTTCGCGGCTGGTGGAGAGGGTGTTTTGGCGCCCACGGAGTATGAATGGGGAAACGGAGGGAGGCGGGGAACTAAGGGGGAACTATGTTTCGGTTTGGGACGCGCTTGTTTGAAATTTGGGGAAAGTTACAAACTTTGCCCTCATCTAAAATTTCGGACATATTGCGGGTTGGGGGTAGGACAGTAATCTCAGGTGTCCCAAATGTGGGCGGGATAGATTTCGGCCGAGCGCATGGGTGTTTAGGCGCCCACGGCGTATGAATGCCTCTCGGGGGCGGTTGAGACTAGCGTCCTGGTGAAGTTACAAACCTACCCCGGTTTAGACCTTTGGACATTGGGCCAATAGTCTACACGGGCCAGAGTCAGGACAGTAATTTCCTACCACCAAACATTAGTCTCGCGCAGTTTCGGGTGACTAGAGGCCTATTTGGCGCTACGTTCAATATTTGGGAGCAGAAGCATTAACGTTTTCGGTTCTCTTGAATTGAACATTCAGGATTTGTCAAACTTCACAAATCTTTACTCTTAAAAATCCTAAAGCTATGATTATTTTGGAATGGAGGTGGTACATTTGAATATACATTGTACACGAGTATATATTAAAAATATGCAACTTACCTCAGTTCATGCATGGTTCCAGATATAATCTCCTTGGTTGCAAAAAAAAGTTAGACATGCATATGAATATATATAGCATGTTCAAATGCACAACAAAGATTGATGCCCCTTTTACATTTGATTTACAAATGCCATTATCTCGGGTTCAAATAGATGAATGCACTTCCTATAAATTTTAATCTTCGAAACCCTCTTTATGTTGAATTTGGCATGTATTCTATTTCGTAGCTAGCAATTTTGGAATGTATCCATGCAAGTGACAAATGTATAAAGTGCTTCACACTAACAACATGGAGTGCACTAATTAATGTTTATATATGAATTGCAAAAGCATCCATTGCCTGTATTTCAAACCGCTCTCACTCTATGGATCGATAATATGAAATAAACACATGCACATGCTAGAATTCAATAGAGTATGGGTGTCTGATAGACCGATTTTCATCCATACGCAATTTGCAAAATTCATGATCTCATCCAAAAATAATAATGCCATTTATATTTTAATTTAATGTGTAGAACCGCCTTTTACACGTAGATGCACTATGCCTCGGCCTGTTCTCAAAAACGCGCTATATATCTCTCTATCTACCACATAAGTGCACACACTTTATATGCATCGGCATTTCTCTTTCACACATGCTCACAATCTCTACCGGGGTGTCGGGAAGTCTCACGCACATGCTCTCTTTGTATCTATCTCTCTCTTTCTGACTACTATGTACCACTTTTTTCACTAATCTCAGTTGGAAAACACTATTTCTCTCACATGCATATATACACACGCACGGTCTCTACTAGCCCTCTATACACACATATATATATATGTGCCTACGTGTCTCCTGCACACACATTATCTTTAGGCCTCTCTCGCACACATTGCCCCCCCCCCCAGACACACCTCTCTTAGTAGTTGGCAGATATGATTCCATCATATCATTCGATAGGATATCCCTGACTGTTAGGCTGGATGGTAATACGAGGCAAAGTTTTACCCAGTTCAGACCATTGCAGTTGAGGAAAAAGCCTACTCCTGGTACTGTATATTAGTGATAGGGGTGTGTACAAAGTACACATGAATACCAGGCATTGTGCGTGTGTGTATACTATCGACGAACTAGCCCCCAAGCTTCTATAACATACTGGGGGCCTAGGGTTACAAATCATATATAGTCGGCTTATCACCAGTGGGGATAGAGTCCTCCGCGACTCTGGTAGCTAGCTTCGTGTTGTACGCCGAGTTCTCCACATCGGTCTTCATATAATGCGTCTCGATCCAACCTATGTGGCGTAGGATGGAACCGACCCATGAGTCCTCATGTTGACCCACCACAACTAGAAATGATGTGCCCACCACACCACACACGCAATCAGCCACTAAGAAAATAAGCATATACAATAGTACAATGTTATACATGAAAGTTAATTGCATGGTGCATCCAAAAATATTTGTTCTGCATTGTGAATGTTTATATATTCTCCTAAAATATTAGTCACGGGAAAGAGAAACGAAGGGCATATCTCTCCTTGTCTCCACCAGACATCCCCTCTTTCTACACCACTTTCACATACGCACACAAACTATCTCTCGGCCCTCTAAAAGTATGCATGCCCATGACACATTCACGCATGACGGTCACTGTATTTCAAGCTAAAGCACTATACGGTCACTGGAGTTCAGAATATGCTCATTACGGTCATCGTATACATTCTCGTGGTGATCATACATTATCTAGCGCACGATACATCTCCGTATTTTCTTGATGACACTGACGGACTTTGCATTTGATGTGTGCTCCGTATTTTGTTGACGACACTTACGGTCATTGTATTTGAAGCGAAAGCACGATATGGTCACTGGACTTCAGAATAAGCTCATCACGTCCACCACATAAATTATGTCATGCTAACCAACATGTGGTTGGATGGTTAGGAGGACAGTAGTTTCTCGAGCCCACCAGGGTTAAAGTCCCGGTGCTCGCATTTATCCTGGGTTAATTTCAGTATTTTCCGGCGATGTGAGTTCAGTGGGACGAGACGTTCCACTTGACTACGAGGCACCTATGGTGACTTCGTAAAAAATCTCAAGATCATATGCTAGCTCACTCTCTCGAAGGTGCTCATAGGGGTAGGGTGTGCATGTGTGCGCTTATAGCGGTGAGTTCTTGCGCATATATATACATATAAGCCCTTGCGTCTGTACCGTGTTAAAAAATACATGTCATGATTATATGGTCACTGGCTCACCCGTACAACTCTGTATTTTGTTGATGACACAATCAATTGACCAGTCAAACATTCCACGTGGCGCAAGTAGTGTTGCACCATCGAGGTGCGTAACCGTGGGGCCCACCTGTCAGCCCGTATATGAAAGAAAAAAAATGGTAGTTTGAGTATGTACTGTGTTAATAAAATACATTTTAGGCTGGTCATACGGTCACTGGCTCACCATACAGCTCCGTAATTTGTTGATGACACGATCAATTGACCAGTCAAATCCACATTCAGAAGCGCACATTACCATAGGGCCCACCCATCAGCGCGTATATGAAGGACAGAAATGGTAATAAATTAGTGGTCGGTGGGTACTCCAAGTCGTGAGACCTCTGGTTGGCAGTCGCCGGCGATGGGGGCGAGTTGATTGGGCGGTGGGGTGGGGATCGCT